>NC_041219.1:83341389-83406601 GCF_002837175.3 Physeter macrocephalus | reverse complement strand
CTGAAGAACTTAGGGGCAGGACAGGAATAAAGACACAGACGTAGAGAATGGACTTGAAGACACAGGGAGGGGGAAGGGGGGAGGGGGAAGGGTAAGCTGGGACTAAGTGAGAGAGTGGTATTGACATATATACGCTACCAAATGTAAAATAGATAGCTAGTGGGAAGCAGTCCCATGGCACAGGGAGATCAACTCGGTGCTTTGTTACCACCTAGGGGGTGGCATAAAGAGAGTGGGAGGGAGACACAAGAGGGAAGGGATATGGGGGTATAAATATACGTATAGCTGATTCATTTTGTTATAAAGCAGAAACTAACACACCATTGTAAAGCAATTACAGTCCAATAAAGATGTTAAAAATAAAAGCCTTGCTGTAATCTAAGCATCATTTTCATATTACTTGAGAAATGCAAGTGCACATCTGCTTATTTTCAAATTACATTTTGGTTGTGAAACTGTATCCTTAATGATTACTGGACCATTTGTATCCTGGCTTCAACTTATTTATAATTGTGGGGGAGTGGGCATAAGGTTTGGTCCTCAGTTGACTCCCAGAAAAAAACATCCCTCTAGACGTGAACCATTTGTTCATTTTTTCCATTTTTATCAGACAGCTGGAAATAGAATCCTACAGAATAGAGGATTTTGGGGGTGGAGCCGAGATGTCACCAGAATATTATCAGAACAGAAGAGACATGGTTGACACCATGCTAATATCAAAAGGGAAAATTGTGGGAATATTTGCTTTTCTAGACTAGATGTACCAGCTGGAGAAGCACATCATACCAAGTTTGGTGAGTCACACTAAAGTGAGAAATTAAAAAGCAAAACAAAATTAAAATGCTCTTTGGAAGTAGCAGACTGGGAATTGCTTTTTATTCCAAAATCTGTTGACGTAGGCTCTTTTTAGATGCCTACAGGTGGTTAATGCTAGGTATAAAATGGCTACATGTGAATTGCATGATCTTAAACAATTCTTAATCTCACCAAGCCTTGGGGTTTTTGTTTGTAACATGGAATTATACTAGAAATGTCACGCAGTTGTTGAGAGATTTAAATGGTATAATATATTAAAAGGTACCCGGCACATAATAGTTGCTTAATAAATGCGAACTTCCTTTGCTCCATTCTCCTTTATTCTTTATGTAGAATTTCTGTTAATCTCAAAAGAAGCCATATATTTACATGTAGATCTTCTTTGGTTGAAAACCACAGGGAAATATAATTAAGTTTAACTGATGAGCAGATATAAACACACATTAACAGATGCCCCATTTTATAGTGGAAAAGGCTGACTGCTTTACAAAAGCTTGCTATAAAACATGACACTAATCGAGAAGTCTAATTTTGGTGCTGATGTGATTTGAAGTGCTTCCACTCAAACTCCACCTAGGGAAAGTAATGAATTCACAAACAGTAGCAATTGGGGCAAATCCCTGTGGCTGATCTTACTTATATTAGATTTTCTGCCTATGGGAATATGAGTAATTTCAAAGTGTAACACAAAGAATTGGATGCTGAGAGAACTTCAAATTTAATTTCTTGATTAGTTAATGTTTCAGCTCTTAGGGTTTTACTTTTATTCAAGTCATTTCCCAAATTACTATTTTACATGATCTGATCTGGAATGTTCAAATATAGGAAAGCTGATAGACATCATATTTTCAGCACATATTCCTTTAATTCATCTGATAATGAAATTTAATTTTATTGTAGTGCTTACCACATCATATTGTATTTGGATACTTACCCGTATGTCTTGACATCCAGGCAAATTCCAAGAGAAGGTAATACATTTGGCTTGCTCAGTATTGTTTCCCTGATGTCTAGAATCATGCTTGGTACACATGAGTGGCATATATGGAACTATAATTCTTTAATATGGCACAAATTGAGCTATGGTTGCTCAATAACATTGTTTGAAAAAAATTCTTAAAGTTTCATTTGATATTGATTTATACCATAAATACATATGTGCTGTGGACTGAAGTAAGCATAGGGATTACAATGAACGAGAGAGAGATGCAGTCATAAAGATTGCACTCTAGCTGTGCAGAGAGCATAGTTAATGTTAAGAGCATAGACTCCAGAACCAGCCTGTCTGGATTTGAAACCCACTTCTATTTTATAGCTGTGTGATCTTGGTCAGGTTACCCAAGCTCTATGTGCCTCGATTTTCCTCATTGGAAAAATGGACATAAGAATAGTATCCTCCTAAAATGTTAGGACAGTGCCTAGTACATAATGAGTGCTAAATTAGGACTTAATAAATATAGTAAGAAAAAACAAGCAGTCACAAGTAACTATGGGTAATATAAAGGGCAGTATGAGGTGTGTAGTAGACAATTCTAAGAATAATCCTCAGTGATCCTAATCCTTGTAAAGTCTCCTCCCCTTAAGCTTAGGTGGAGTCTGTGAATATGTTGAGATATCATTCTTCTTGTGATTATATTATGGTGAGAGGAATTTTTGTGTATCTAACTAAGGTTTCTAATCAGTTGTTTTGGAGTTAATTAAAAGGAACTGTATCTGATAGGCCCAATCTAATCACGTAGGCTCTTTAAAAGCAGAGAGTTTTCTCTGGCTGTGGCAACAGGGGAAGTCAGAGACATTGAAAGCATGAGAAGGATTTGCTATACCATTGGTGGAGGCCACAAAGCAGGAGTCCTCTGGCAGGTAAAAGTGGTACCTGGTTGACAGCCAGAAAGGAAATGGGGGCTTCAGTTTCAAAAGCACAAAAACCTAATTCTGCCAGCAACCTGAATGAACTCAGAAGCTGATTCTCCACAGAGCCTCCAGAGAAGAACCCAGCCAAGTTGGCCAACACCTTGACTCAGCCTTGTGAGCCCCTAAACAGAGAACACAGTCAAACCTGCTCAGACTTCTGCCCCATAGACTGTGAGACAATCAATGGCTGTTATTTTAAGTTACTGACTTCGGGGTAATTGGCTTCATATTCAATAGAAAAAGAAAGATACAGGGTCCTATGAAAGCGTATAGTAGGCTCATCCAACTTCGTCTAGAAAGATCCTTAAGGCTTCTTAGAGGCAATGATATGAAGTTGAGACCTGAAATGATGAGTAAGAGTTAGCAAGGAAAAAGCAGTGGGAAGAGGGGCTCAGGTTGAGAGAGATGCAGAGGACTAAAGAGAGAAATAAAGGCACTTGGAATGGAAATAAGATCAGATGGTTACCGCGGTGAGAAGAGTGACAGGTGAGCATGCATAATTAGCAAAATGTAACCAACCAGGCCAGGATGGGTCTTTAAAGCCAAATTGGGGCATTTACTTATTATCATATGTGTGTGTGTGATATCCCATACACAAACATCACACACCCATACACACACATATACTTTTGGGAAGCTATTAAAGGATTTAAATAGCAGGAGAGTAGTGTGGTTAGAATTTCTTCACTTTCTTTCCCTTCCTAAGGATATTCTATTCATATTTCAAATGCATCCTCTTTTGTGAAGCTTTTTGTTATCTCCAAGGCTAACTTAATGTCTTCTCCCTCTGTTCTCCCATACGTCTAAAGTTTCCCATAGATTGAGCATAGATTGTTTCAGGAACAGGTCTAAACACTTTATACATGTTAACTCAAGTATTCATTATTCCAACCCCATGAAATAGGCATGTGTTCTTATCCCCATTTTGCTTATAAGATGGGCTGAGTGCAGGAGATAATAGGGGTTCATGAAAGTCTTCACAGACACCGATGGTCATTCTGTAGGTAATAGCTACTTCACTTATATACACTTATGACAGATCAGTCAATAAGTATTTATTGAGTGCTATTTCATAGCTTATCCAAGGCTAATTTTAGGAAGGTTTTGATGAGGCAATCTGAGAGGAATCATTAGTTAGTATGTGTTCCCACTAAGAACATAAATTTGATTTTAAAGAAGATAAATCTTTGTAATTTTAGTCATGGTATTGAACACACGTGCATTTTAGCTCAAGCCTGTTCCCGACTAAACCTTACCTTTCTATCTCTTTTCTAAAATAGAAGACATATTAGCTTATTATTTTAGAGTTTCATTTACTTCCAGACTTTCCCGGAAGCTCTTTTGTTTGCTTTTCCTACTGTGAGAATATTGGAGAGTTCTGCTAGTTATTATAGACAGTTCTAATCAATGCTTCATTGTACACAATATATACTCGGAAAAATTCACACCTGATCATGCCAAAGCAAGTTGAGGGTTGTTTTTCATTTCACTCAGTTATGGCATTTTTATTAGGTCCCAGATTGCTTACTTTGCCTTAGACATTTTCTATGTTAATTAAACTGATGATGGTTCCACTGCTTAAATTCTTCCCTTTTAAAGAGTTGAATGAAAGGGAGAATGCCTTAGAGTATTTTTGAAATTTTTGTATATAAACTGAAATATGAATATGTATCTCATTTCTCCTTCTTATAATAACCATTGAAATTCCAGAGAGATAAATATTTGGAGCCCAATTAATAAACTCTTGATTGACAATTGAAAAATTGCTCCTTGTCGAATAAAAGAGCATCTCTTTAGATGTCAACAAAATCAAGCACGATGTAAAAACCTTTTTTTTAATATTTCAAGATGAAAGAAAATGTTTTAAAAATAAAAGTGTGATGTTATGCCATAACATTGTCAAACAAAATTTCATATTTATTTGTAGTTAGAGTGGAGTTTTAGTCTCTGCAGTAATTTTTCTATATTTCTATATTTCTTTTAGATAATATGACATTTGAGTTAAGGAGAATGAGTTAACTATTGCACGAGTTATTATAACTATGCCAGGCATCCTCACTCCCTTCAAAGGGACAGTAACTTGTTGTTTTCAGAGATCTGGGGGCATTTCTTTCCCTTTGGTTACAATTCTCTGGCAGTATTAGGATTAGAATAACACCTAAGTGTCCTGACGCCGTGTTGGCAAATATGGAGCCAGAATCATTACATGGCTCTTGCATTAATACTTTTTGAAACGAACAAGGTAAGTTCTCCAAGTGTAAAGCACTGGGCTGAATGGCTGCTAGTCTTAAGCACAATTTCCAAGTCAATCTAGATTGATATTTGTGTTAGACCAGCCCACAAAATTTGCCCGACTAAGGCATTTGGTAAAACTGTCCATAATATGCAACTACCTCCTAAGAATTGAGTCTCTCTGCAAATTAACAGTTGTGTAATGTTTTTGAACTGCAAACACCATGTAAGAGTTGATTACATGGTGTAATCCACTCCTTTTTCCTTCTACTCATTTTTGTTCTGCTGAAATATTTGGGCAACTAAACACTTCTCTTTGCTTACCTGCAATTGCTTGCAGATTTCTCCCTTTCTTTCATCTGCCAAAATAAAGGCTCTTTTCTTTAAAACCAGACCTACTATTACAAGAAATAAATACATTTTTAGAAGAAAAAAGAGCAGGGTGTAGGAATGAGGTTTTTGGTTCCAGAAGCTACAGAGAAAAGATTTTCTTATTCACTGAGTATTGTCTTTAAAAATCATCTTTTAAATGATTTAAATCTCAGTCAGTGGGAATTCTGTTTGACTTTGGTAGTGAATACATAAACAAGCGGTGTATGGTTATATGTAAAAAAAAACCTGAAAGTAACAAAACTTCTGCATAATGACTCAGAATGAAGAAATATTTTCCATCACAGCCTTTATTATTCATCACATCTACTGAATTCCTATTTTACTTTTAAAAGCAGCAAATAGGATTGAATGTCTTATATCACAGGAATATACTTCTAGAAACTGGGCATTAAAAGGTAGTCTAAAATTCCATTTGTGTGCAAGGCAAGGACTTAAAACCTTAATTTTATCTGTGTGAAGTTGATATTAGTTTTGTTAAACTATTTACTGATTATAAGGAGTATTATCTAGTGCTGTGTAACAATTTACACACACAGTGTCTGGAAACAATGTACATTTATAATCCCAGTTTCTGAGGATCAGGAGTCTGGGCAGAACTTAACTGGGTCCTCTGTTTAGAGTCTTTCACAGGCTGCAGTGAAGGTGTCAGCCAGGGCAGGGTTCTCATCTGAAGATCCAACTGAGGAAGGGTCTGCTTACAAACTCACATGGTGTTGGCAGCATTCAGTTCCCTGAAAACTATCAGATTGAGGGACTCTGTTTCTTACTGGCTATTATTCAGACCCAGCCGTCAGTTCTTTGCCATGTGGAATTCTCCAACATGTCCAATTTCTGTATAAAGATTGCTTATTTAGAACTAAATAAACTTTAATTATAATTTTAGTTTCCATGGTTATCTCTCTTTCTTTCTCTTTCTCTCTGACACATACACACACACCTCTCTCCTTCCTTTTATTTGTTTCTTATTAACTGTGCCTTACCTAAGGCCTCCATAGCCTATAGCATCTCACATTTGGGTTTGCAAGTATTTTCTATCTAATGAAAATTATGTATCTATATCTTCTGTCACATGACTCATCCCTTTTGACTCCACCTTGCCTGTCTTAAGGACACCCACAATGAAAAGAAATAACCAACCAAAGGAAAGTAATGGAAAAATATGGGAACTTAAAGGAAATCTCCTAGTTTAACTAGTTGTCTTAGAGTGTTGTCTATTAGCATTAGGTCATAAAATGCTAGAACTTAAGACCATACATCATGTTGTATTTTCATTTCTATTTCATTCTCTAAGTGTTCAATGTAGATACTCATTTAATGCTCATTTTCATGCATAAGTGGGACTTGTCAAATGAGTATGACGCACTATCCCTGATTTTGTCAATAAGGGAAGACTCTATTCACTAACTAGAGTCTTGGAGTGCCTGAGCATATTACGACAGTAGAGAAAAGTGCCAAAAACCTTATAAAAAAAAAGATCCTCGATGTGCCCTTTGGCTAGCTGGCATAGTTTTATGTCAGCTACTTTTTTTCCTTACCAATTTATATTATCCTACAAAGACAAAAGTATAGTTCCTAGTGAATAAAGTTTTGCTTTATCATGATTCAAGCAAAATCATTATGAAGAAATGACTGATGAATAGAGTTGTGCCTACTAATTGTGTACAATTGACATAATTACCTTTACTTTATCAACCATCATATTGGTATCTGATGAATCTTAACATGTTCCTTCAAGCCAATCATAACAGTAATTTTTCCACAATGAACTACTTTATTTTTCTACCACACCAACATCCTGATATAATACAGACATGTTAAAAAAATATATAATACCAAAACTCCCAAATAAAAATATTCAATTAGTATTTCAAATATTTAGTTAACATCATACCAAACATGTGGACACTTGGAAACTTCCAGGTGACTGGCAGAAGTGTTCATGTTTTACCCATATGTCTTTCTGTTTTCATGATATACTGATTAATTTTCTTCTTAGCCTATAAATTTGGTCCTTCTATCCTAAAGGAGAACTGAAAGATTGGGTGAGAAAAATTAAACAAATTTCCTCCTTTTTTCAACTTATCATTATATTGAACAACGTGAGAGATACTGAAATTTAACAATGTGTGGTTTCTAGCATAGTGGATGGGCGTAGCTTTGGCAAAGTATTTGGCTATCTTTAACCTGATTCCTTGAACAGATAGTTCCTCTACACTTTCAAAATCATTATGAACTTTCTGTAATGTATTAACCCCAGCTCTCCTGCACAGAAGTACATTCCTGTGAGGGTCACACCTGAAGGGAGATCTAATAAGGAAGGAAATGAATAAAATAAATACTTTTGCAGGTTTTATATATATTTTACACATCTTATGTTTTAAGGGTAGCAGGAAAAATGTGAATTGCCCAAAGGCAATGTTTGAGAGCCACAACTTTATCCATTCAGTCTTATTTCAGCACTAGATTGCATTTATCTGTGTAGTTTCAAGGACATAATTCATCATCGCTTTTCTTATGTTGCAGAGAAAGAAGAAGACCAATTGGTCATTGAAATAAGAACCTAAACAATGAAATATAATGATAAAGCCTTTAATAATTGTTAGAAGAATCAGGATAGGGAAAAACATGGTGGAAAGTACTATTTTGTGGCCTGGTTCCTCACAGGTTCATTTAAATATTGAGGGTCAGAGATCTAAATCTAAATCCTGTTTCAAATTTTTACAGCTTCTTTTAAAGGCACAGATCTAATCTTATGAGAAAAAATATTAGGGTGTCAATTTCCACAAAATCTAAAATAATCTGATTTCTGCTTGGAGCATTTGTAATATGTATAGGATAATATCTAGAAAGTACTATAAAGCATGAACTCCATACATAATAAATTAAAATGAATTCAAAGTCTGCATTTGGTTTCAGTTTATCTTTGTGGTAAATTATGTAAAATGACAAATTTCACATAAGAAGTTATTGAAAACATCAAGAAAATGTTAAAGTTTAATGTTTTGCTGCTATACTGAGATTGCTAATATAGAATACTTATTTTTAAGGAACCTGATAGAACAATACATTTTAAAAGAGTTAATTACTTGTGAAATATCATTATGTTTAATTTCTATGCATTAGCTAGCCTTCTGTTTTCTGATGCTCTGATCATAATTCTTCTCTGTTTTCATTCATGGGCTGCAATGGGCCAATTTTCCCCATTTCTTACTAAGTCTCTCACACAGTCAATTCAATTCAGTACTTTTGCCAAAATCTGCTGCAGAGACAATGACATGAGAATGTATTGCAACCTTTTCAAATTTCAACCTTAAATGTTACCTTTTCCCCAAGTTTCATACAGAGTATTCTTTATATGTAATAAAATATCTTACAATTGGAAAGCACATTGTTTCATATTTTCTACTTAACTTAATATTGTACCAATAAATTTCCTAACTTTATTTATTTTGAAAATTAAACAATAGTAGTTCCTTTCAATAATACTAAAATTATTTTGTTCGAGTTTTAAAATTTGACATTTTTGAGATAATTTTAGGATTGGAGTTCAATAGTCTGTTCCTTTTACCTATATAGTTCATGATTTGATTTTAATCTACAAATATATATCTCTTAAAATAATTAAGGGAAATTAATAAATGATATGAGTAATTAGTTTCCAGAATAAGTAATATGAATTGACAGTGAATAAGTTATATTACTCAATCTTCTTTTTTATTAATTAATTTTCTTATTGGGGTAGAGTTGCTTTACATCAGTCTTCTTTAATAATAAAGAAATACACAGCAAAATGAGGCACCATTTTTTTCACCAATCAGATTAGTGAAAGTTAAAAAAAAAATTACTAATGTTTGCATGAATGATGAGAAACAGAAGTGTCCAGGTAATTTTAGTGGGATATAAATATAATACAGTCATTTTGGTTATTAACAACTATCTTTTAAATTTTTAGATATCTATACACTTTGATCCAGAAAATTTGCTTTTAGATGGTTACCTTATTTTAAACTATATTACAAAGCTAAAGAAATCAAAACAGTATGGCACGAGCATTAAAAACAGACACAGGGACCAATGGAACAGAATAGAGATCCCAGAAATAATTCTGTATATACATGGTCAACTAATCTTTAACAAGCATGTCAAGAATACACAATTGGGGGCTTCCCTGGTGGCGCAGTGGTTGAGGGTCCGCCTGCCGATGCAGGGGACACGGGTTCGTGCCCCGATCTGGGAAGATCCCACATGCCGCGGAGCAGCTGGGCCCGTGAGCCATGGCCGCTGAGCCTGCGCGTCCAGAGCCTGTGCTCCTCAATGGGAGAGGCCACAACAGTGAGAGGCCCACGTACCACAAAAAAAAAAAAAAAAAAAAAAAAGAATACACAATTGGGAACGGATAGTCTCTTTAATAAATGGTATTGGGGAAAAAATGTCTTCATGCAAAAGAATAAAATTGAACCCTTATTTTATTGCATACAGAAAAATTAACTTTAAAATGGATTAAAGAGTTAAGTGTAAGACTTGTGACCATAACTCTCCTAGAAGAAAACATAGGGAAAAAGTCTCTTGACATGGGTCTGGCAATGATATTTTGGATATAATATCCAAAGCACAGTAAACCAAACAAAAACCAAACAAAACAAAAACAAATGGGACTACATCAAAATAAAAAGTTTTTGCACAGCAAAGGAGACAATCAACAAAAGGAAAAGACAACCTACAGGATAAGAGAAAATATTTGTAAACCATATACCTGATAAGGGATAAATATACAAAAGATATAAGGAATTCATACAACTCAATAGCAAAAAATCAAATAACCTGATTTTTAAAATGGACAAAGGACCTGGATAGACATTTTTGCAAAGAAGATACACAAATGGCAAACAGGTATATGAAAAGGTGCTCAGCATCACTAACCATCAGGGAAATGCAAATAAAAATCAGAATGTGATGTCACCTCCTACCTTTTAAGATGGCATAGACCAGAATAAATATTTTAAACATTTCTTTTACAACTTATGGCAAATCAGTATATGGTGTCTTTTGAACACCAGCATAAAGATGTTTTGTGCACAGTTGTGAACAATAAGAGTGAGGTCTTGCTAGAGAAATAAGTTTTTGAATCCTTAGCAGTGGGTCTGGATGAAATAACCTAGGTAAATGCGTATACTGAGAAAAGCAAATAGATGGGGGACTTCAACATTTAAGGAGTAAATATAGCAGAGGGGACAGGAAAGAGAACCCGATCTTCAATAGCATTCAAAAGAATTTGTTAAATATATGAAGGAAGAAGTTAAAAGGTTTTCACAGAGAACCAGAAAAGTTATATCTGATATCAAAGAAGAAGAAATTTTCTCAGAGGGAGTATCTGTAGTTTAAGGGTTGAAGAAAGATCAATTAAGGTAAAACAAAAATATATGCATTGTTTTTGGCAATATGGAAGCCATTGTTATCCTTAGGGGAAAAAAATCATTTCATTAGGATGGTGGAGGTGGAAACCAGATTGTATTAGATTGAGAAGGAAATGAAAAATGAAAAATTGAGGACTGAGTTAGACATATTTTTAAAAAGTTGACTGTGAAGGGGAAAATAAGGATAAAGACCTTTGGGTACAGGTATGCTTTCTTTAAGACTCAAAAGGTTAAACCTGAGTCAGCTGAACAGGAGTGTGTTCTGAGATAACATCAGAAAAAGAAACAAAACCTGATCATGACTTAACACTATATTTCTCTAATACCAAAAAAGAGAAGAGATGGAAAAAATCAGAATTCCCAATATTTAAATATTAATGAGGAACTATTTAAATAATGGGATGTTATTTTTTTCCCTTAAAAGTTATCTGCCTGCATGTCATGTCACCTTCAAATGTAAAGTTTGTTAATGCTGCTTATGCTTTAACAACTCATGAAAACAATTAAAAAAATAAGGAATGGGGGGCTTCCCTGGTGGCACAGTGGTTGAGAGTCTGCCTGCCGATGCAGGGGACACGGGTTCGTGCCCGGGTCTGGGAAGATCCCACATGCAGCGGAGTGACTGAGCCCGTGAGCCATGGCCGCTGGGCCTTCGCGTCCGGAGCCTGTGCTCCACAACGGGAGAGGCCACAACACCTTCGCGTCCGGAGCCTGTGCTCCACAACGGGAGAGGCCACAACAGTGAGAGGCCCGCATATCGCAAAACAAAACAAAAGATAAGGAATGGAAAATTCACAATGTTATGTCCAATAAGACATATTTTCGTGCAGGAAATATCATCTAGTGGTGTAATCTTCCAGAAAGATATCTAAATTGCAGGGAGAAGTTTCGGTGAGTTTATAATTTTCTTGAAAATTTAAAAGGCAAACCAAATTTATCAATCAACAAATCCTTGCCTAGTGAAGCTTTAGATAACCTTTGAATTTCCTTATACAAATAAACTATACATGCTTGAGATTCAAAGAAAACACATGATTGTTTTATATTTCTTGCCCTATGCTTGAAGCAGTGGACTTGGAACAGGTCAGTTAGAAGAAGTGTGTACTGGAGGAATCCAGGCTTTTAGATTTTATGGCATTTAGTCCATTCTCATGGGATGTGATTTTATGTTAGAAAGTGGAATAGTTTGAGATCAATTGTAGTGCATGGAAGGCAAAGGGAGCACAACATACTAAGAACATATTTTGCAAAATACTTTCTTTCACTGAAGCCCATGTGCATTGGGGGTGGGGGGAAGATACTGAACTCTTAGCTGAACTCATCTTTCCCTCACTATTTGTAAGAGAGAAATTTTTAAAAAGGCAACTGAGAGTAATATTTCTGCTGGTAACAGCATGAGGTCCTTTTGGATCAGATGATTTATGGAATTGTTAGTAACCCTGTGTGATTAGGATTGGCCCTCCCTTTTTCTTTCTGCCTTTTCATGTGGTGCTTTCTTCACTTATTCCTTCTTAAAGACTGCACACATGAAAAGTAGACTAAGGTACCTGGCACCAAGAAAATCAGAGAACTTATACCAATAACAAATGGAATCTTTCTCTTTTTAACTAATGTGATTTATTAGATTTGATGCTAGATAAACAACTGCTGGAGTTTCCATGTAGTTTTCTCATTACTGTTTTAATTTATTGAATATCTCTACTGTATTCTCCTAGTTAATTTTGATACACTTTCCAACAATTCTAAAACCCATGACTGTTGCTGTTGTTATTTGTAAGAGCTTTTGCAATATCTAGCTTTTTTAGGTCCTGTGTAAAGACAATCAGGTAAGATAGAGAGATGTCACATTATAAAATGATTACATTAAACAATCAGAATTCTCTTCATAATCCACAAATAAAATGGCAGAAAGGTGAGTAAGAAGAACATTGCTAGAAATTTTATTTCTCCTAAATAATTTCAACAGGAAAAATGTTTCTTTTGAAATAACTTTAACAGTTCCTAGTTTTACTATATGAATAATGATATTAATCCTAACCCTATTGTTAAAAATGTGTCTTTCTCCAGAATGATGAGACAAAGTTAAATTTGTATCTTAATCTTAGCCTTGGCCTAGTTCTAACATTTCATTTAATACCTCCACATAGTGGGATCTATTACTGACAATTGCATAGTACTAACTCAAAATGACCTTGTGTCCATTTGACTCTATTTTTATAGACACTATTATATAACATTTATGCATACGCTGTCAAGATCAGCACTTGGTTAGTTTTCACCTTCTCTTAAAGTCAAGTTCAAGGTCAACTATTTTAGCCCATATTGATTCTTCTACTTCTTGTTATACCAAACCCTTTATTAGCTCTATCACAAATTCTGATACTCAGTTATATGCCAGGATTTTTCATTGATTGAAAACATGTCCCAATTAGAAATTAAACTCTTTAATATAGTAATCATATAGTGTTTTTATACTCACCATTACTAACACAATCTGGAAAATCAGCAAACCAATGCTTAGTTTAGAGAACTGGAAATGTAAGTGCAGCTTCCCTAAAATAAACATGAAAAGGAAGATTGTTTTATAGTTAAGCTTTGATATTACACTTTGCATCAGCTTGGAAAATCTTTCTTCCAATTTTCACAGAAACAAATAAGTATCATGAGGTGTGTAGTCTGATTTCTTTAATTTACAGCTAACTAAGAAACGGTTGGCCAATCTCTGGTGAGAAGGAATTTACTACTTCCTAGGGCAGATATACCTTTTCAGACAGCCCTGACAGCAAGTTTTATCGTAAGCTGAAATTCATCTCTCTGTGACTTCTGCAGACAACAAAATCATTCACTCTACCCACCCTTTTGAAAATAGCTTTGGTGTTGCCATTTGGCTTTTCTTCTTTAGATTGTTGAATACTTTCTCATCTCCCTTCGTATATTGGTTAGTATGCATTCTGCTATAAGAAGTAACAAACCCTCATGCAAATAAACTTAAACAATATGGAAAATTATTACCTCACATTACAGTTAAGAGGTAGGGTGGACTCCAGTGCTGGTTGATTTATCTAGTCAAAGATGGCATCAAAGACTCCAAGTTTTTCTTTTTCTCTTTTTTCTTTCTCTCTTTGGTAATTCTTGGTGGTATCTTCATCTTTAGGCTGGTTGGAAGATAGCTTCTTTTCACTTATCAGACAAGATAAAGATGAGAGATTATCTTTTCTTACACATCTCTCTTAAGAAGGAGATATATTTTTCCAGACCCCTCACCCCTTTGCTAATAGTCTCATTAGCAAAAATTGGGCAACATACCCATGCCTGAAGCAATTTTTGGCAAGCATGATGAGATTACCATGATAGAAAAATTATCTGCAATGAAGCAGTCAATCACATTTCTACTACACCTGGTTTTCATATGCTTTTTTGTTCTTGTAAAAGCTTTTCCCAGCTTTTTTGAGATATAATTGACATACATGGTATAATTTTAAGGTGTACAATATGTTGATTTGATATATTTCTATATTGCAATTTGATTACCACAGTAGTATTAGCTAACACTCCATCATCTCATGTAATTACTCTTTGTTTTTTGTGGTGAGAACATTTAAAATCTACTTTATTTGCTCTTTATCCAGGTGATTACAAGCTACTGGATTTTAACCCCTTACATATTGAAGGTCATTAATAAGTCACTATTTTATGTTACCACCAAGCTGCACCTAGTAGGAAAGTCTTCTGATAGCACTTTGATAAATATCCATGAAATAAACAAAAATTTCAAGTATTTATTAAGTTTAAAAAAGGTTAAGTTAAAAAAAAAGGGAGGGAGAGGGATTCCTTATGGAAAAAAGAAAAAAGTGTTGATTTATATGTATATAATCTATACATATCTTTAGAGTGTATTTTTGTACCTTGTAAATTATTTTAGATTTACATTCAGTTTAGTACATGAAAATCCCCATACACTCAAAAACAACCATCTCATGTGTCATGGGCTTATCCAAAAGTATAGTTGGTTGTTTTCAAGCAAAAACTGTATTTTTGTCTCTGGTGACAAATTTTCATTCTTTTCAAGGTAAGAAAGAAGGAACTGAGGCTTTTTGATTTTTCTTTCTTTTCCACCAAGCTCATTCTGGGTAATAATTAAAAGTATAATTGGTAAAGTAAATGGGCATTTATTATACTTTTATGCCCACAATGATTATAATGAGATTTACACAACTGCCAAGATAAAAGAATAAAATCAAACAGAAGCAAAGCAAGCTATCAAATGTTTAAATTCTTTCCTAAGACAGAATTGAATGCTGGAGAAGTTGTTTCAGTAAGATATACTAGCTGCAGCTTCACAATAATTGAAAATTTCTGATAATACCAGGTGCTCATCAAATATACACACAAACACATTCCCTGGCAATCATAAAATCTAAGCAAGAAAAATTATTGAGGTTTTCTTTCATTGCTTAGATTATTACTTAGCTGTCACATAAATATTTGGCAGAGCATACTATTCCAATAGTATACAATATATGATACAAGAAGCCTCTTTTCTTCTTTAACTGTTGGGAGAAATTTTTTGTTTCATTTATTATTTAATTCATTTATGAAATAGTCTTGAATAAAGCCCTTTCTAGGCACCAAGGGGACAGGATAAGAACTAGTTCCTGGTAGTCTGATTACATTATTTACAAAGCTAATACTTCTCTCTTCTGAAATCTTCTAATATGCAGTAAATGGATCATAAAAGTTTGGTCCCATAAAGACAAAGAGACTTGAGAGGCAACATAATAGATAAGAGATGTCGATCAACTTATGAAGGAAAAAAACCCAGAAGGATGAATAGTGACTGTCTTAGTTTTCTGTTATTCTGCTCTGCTAAGGGCCAGCAGAAAGGAAAACCAACAAAACATCAAAATGCAGAACTCAGGACAGGTTTAGGAAGTGAAGGACCCATATGTCGAGGTGTGGTGTGGATTGATTGAAAGTGTTGTAGCAAGCTGTTAAAATGGGACTCGTTTTCTGCTAAGGTCTCAACAGATGGAGAGAAAACCATAAAGCTGAAAGAATTCTTGCCTTCCAAAAGATAAAACAAACAATGACAGTGATGACAACAACAAGGTTGTAGCAAAGCACCCATCTAATAGACACAAAAGTATTAATCATGAAGGGACCAAGACAGAACTTTTTTTTTTTTAAGGGAGTTACAAGAGCTTTGGAGACAGCATGCTGTAATATTTCTCCTCTCTACTCTAGCCCTCCATGAGGCTGAATTTGAATTAAGAACTTTAGTTTGGTCCCAGAGTCACGTGCACTAAAGTTGGGCTCATTCTGGAGAAGTTTAAACTTGCTGCATTGGGGGCAACTGGAGACAGGAGTTTCTTTCCCATGTTCAGATGTGGACCTCCTGGATGAGCAAGATCCAGCCTGGATCATTTAATAAGGAACCTCCGTCAAGATTGCTTCTTGCCATGGGCAGTACTACAAAGAGACTGCACTTGTACCCATAGAGACAGAACTTAAGATTTTGTTTGTTTTCATCATCTTTTATTTGAATGTATTATTAAATGTCCAGCCAGAGGAAAGGCACTGCCTCATTGAGGCAGCTGCAGTCAGATGTTCCCTCAGGGATCTCACAAGAACTAACTAACCTCAGGAGGAAAAAAGTCAACTTTCAACTTTCCAAATAACACGAAAACCTGATGGTGACAGTATCTGTTAAATAAGACCTTTCTTTTCCTTCCTCACTTATTCTTCTATTATCCCAACTCTGGAGAAATAAAGAACAAGGGGCAGGCAGCTGGTGGAAGGGAGGAGAAGGAGCTGGGCAAGCCTGGGAAATAGAGAAGAAGGTCAGCCTGGGAAATAGAGAAGGTCAGTAGCTCCCTCTCTTCCATATTGAGGTTGTTAAGAGATTCCTATCAAAGGGGACTAGAACTGGGGAAAGAAGACTAAACTTTAAATTCAGACAAAAATCTTTGATTATTAAGCTTAATGCACATGTTCATTACTGAATTAAGATAGTTCTTAGGTCTACAAGGGGCTGAATAATATTTTTTTTCAATTGTGAAATATCCTACATATCCAGAAGACTGTATAAACCATATATGTGACATATATATCATGTATGTGAAGTTAATAATTATAAAGCAAACACTATGTAACCACTACCCAAGTTAAGAAATATAACTTTTTCAGACTTTTCTAATTTTTTCTTTAGTTTTGCCAAGATTTATTTATCTTTTTTTATTCTTGATAAATATTTATTTCTAGCATTTTTTTTCTTTTAGAGTTGATGTTGCTATGAACATTCTTGTATGTGTCTCTAGGGATTATATTTCTTATACAAACTCAGAGTCAGAGAATATGCATTTCTCTACTAGAAGTTTACCAGTTTAGACCCCCTCGCAACACTGCATGAAATTTCCTGTTGTTTTATGTGTTCACCAACACTGATTATTATCTGCCTTTTTGATTTTTAGTAGACACAAAATGTATTATAGTTTAAAAAAAAAGTTCTTTGATCATCAATGAAATTGATCACCTTTCCTTATGTTTATTAACTTTTTGGGATTTTCTCTTTTCTTATATGGCTGTTCAAATAATTTGCCCATTTTTACTTTGGGTTGTTTGTCTTTTTCTTACCAATTTAAAAGAGTTTAATGTATATTCTAAATACTAGTCCTTTGTTAATTATATGTTGTGAAAGAGTATCCCACCTGGTAATTTGTCTTTATTCTCTTCGACTTTTGCTGAATCACAAATTTTCAATTAAACACATTTCAATTATACACACAATTCAATTTACATTTCATACATACAATTCAATTTAATGCCCTTGATTTATAGTCTTTTTATTTTTAATATGTACTTCCTGTGTTTTAAGAAATCCTCTCCTTATAAAGATGATGAAGATACATTCTTATTTTCTCTTCTAAATTTTTTAGAAATTTCCTTTTCACATTTAGATCTTTAATCCCATTGGAATGTAGTTTTGTGTATTTTCTGAGATAGGATAATTTTTCTTTCCAATTTTTTTCCCTTATGGTTACCCAGTTGTCCTGGCACCATTTAAAGAAAAGGTGCCCTTTTCTTTGTTGATGTGTATAATCTTTTCGGTTTTATAAAAAACATCCATTTTATTAGATCTGTTTCTGGGCTATTTATTCTGTTCCATTGGGCTATTTGGCTATCCCTATATAATATTGTACTGTTCAAAGAATATAGCTTTATATATGCTTGAAAGCTGAAGAAAAATAACCATCTTGTTGTTTATTAATAGTGTCAAGAATATTCTTGGCCCTTTCTGTTTTCAAATAAATTATAGAATTATATAATATAACTATATACTATAAGAAATATAATTCTATAAACTATAGAATTATAGAACCAGTTTTTCAAGTCCACATGGAAGCACACACAAAAACTTCATTGGGATTTTTTTTTTTATTGACGTATAGTTGATTTACAATGCTGTATTCACTTCTGCTGTACAGCAAAGTGATTCAGTTATGCATATATTCTTTTCCATTATGGTTTATCAGAGGATATTGAATATATTTCCCAGTGCTATACAGTAGGACCTTGTTGTTTATCCATTCTATATATAATAGTTTGCATCTGCTAACCCCAAACTCCCAGTCCTTCCCTCCCCCAATCCACTCCCCCTTGGCAACCACAAGTCTGTTCTCTATGTCTGTGTTTCTGTTTCATAGATACGTTCATTTGTGTCATATTTTAGATTCTACACTAAGTGATATCATATGGTATTTGTTTTTCTCTTTTTGACTTACTTAACTTAGTATGATAATCTCTAGGTCCATCCATGTTCTGCAAATGGCATTATTCCATTCTTTTTTACGGCTGAGTAGTATTCCATTATATATATATGTACCATATCTTCTTTCTCCATTCATCTATCAATGGACATTTAGGTTGTTTCCATGTCTTGGCTATTGTGAGTAGTGCTGCTATGAACATAGAGGTACATGTATCTTTTGAATTAGAGTTTTCTCCAGATATATGCCCAGGAGTAGGATTGCTGGATCATATGGTAACTCTATTTTTAGCTTTTTAAAGAATCTGTGTTCCATGTGGCTGCATCAACTTACATTCCCACCAACAGTGTAGGAAGTTTCCCTTTTCTCCACACCCTCTCCAGCATTTGTTATTTGTAGACTTTTTATTGATGGCCATTCTGACCGATGTGAGATGGCACCTCACTGTAGTTTTGATTTCATTTCTCTAATAATTAGAGATGTTGAGCATCTTTTCATGTGCCTGTGGGCCGTGTGTATGTCTTCTTTGGAGAAATGTCTGTTTAGGTCTCCTGCCTATTTTTCAATTGGATTACTTTTTGTTGTTTTTGTTGAGTTGTATGAGCTGTTTGTATATTTTGGAAATTAAGCCCCTGTTGGTTGCATTGATTGCAAGTATTTTCTCCCATTCTGTAGGTTGTCTTTTCATTTTGTTTGTGGTTTCCTTTTCTGTGCAAAAGCTTGTAAGTTTAATTAGGTCCAATTTGTTTATTTTTGCTTTTATCAATATTTCTATTGCCTTGGGAGACTGACCTAAGAAAACATTGGTACTATTTATGTCTTAGAATATTTTGCCTATGTTCTCTTCTAGGAATGTTATGGTGTCTTGTCTTATGTTTAAGTCTTTTAGCCATTTTGAGTTTATTTTTGTGTATGGTCTGAGAGTGTGTTCTAACTTCATTGATTTACATGCAGCTGTCCAACTTTCCCAACACACCTTGCAGAAGAGACTGTTGTTTTCCCATTGTATATTCTTGCCTCCTTTGTCAAAGATTAATTGACCATAAGTGTGTGGATTTGTTTCTGGGCTCTCTATTCTGTTTCACTGATCCACATGTCTGTTTTTGTGCCAATACCACGCCATTTTGATTACTGTAGCTTTGTAGTATTGTCTGAAGTCTGGAAATGTTATGCCTCTTGCTTTGTTCTTTTCCCTCAGGATTGCTTTGGCAATTCTGGGTCTTTTATGGTTCCATTTAAATTTAGGATTATTTGTTCTAGTTCTTTGAAAAATGTCATGGGTAATTTGATAGGGATCACGTTAAATCTGTAGATTACTTTGGGTTGTATGGCAATTTTAACAATATTAATTCTTCCAATCCAAGAGTAATCACATTGGGATTTTGATTTGGATTACAAGTGATCAATTGATCAATTCAGAGACAATTTACATTTTACATTATTGTCTTCCAACAGGGCATTTCTCTCATTTTTATGTAGATCTTTTTTAATATTTGCTATGGGTTGAATTGTGTCCCCTCCAATATCATATGTTAAAATTCTAACTCTCAGTGTGACTGTATTTGGAGATAGGGCCTTTAGGAGACAATTAAGTTTAAATGAGGTCATAACAGTGGGGCCCTAAATCAGTAGCACTGGGGGCCTTATATAAAGAGGAAAATAGAGCCATATCTTTCTCTCTGTGAAAACATAAAAGCATTGGTCATGTGAGCACATAGCAAGACAGGGGTCAGTATGCCAAGAGAAGAGTGAAACCTAACTTGTGAACCCTCAGAATGAAATCTACCTCCTGGCACCTTTATCTTGGACCTCCCAGCCTCCAGAACTGGAAAGAATAAATTTCTATTGTTTAAGCCACCTAGTCTGTGGTATTTAGTTAGGCAGCAAGTAGACTAAAACAATAGTGCTCAATGTTCTCCACAGAGAGAAAGTAGATTCCTGGGCACTTCATACTTTTGATCCTAATCTACTTAAACATTTCATTTTCTGTTTGTTACAGAAAAATGAAATTGATCTCTATATTTGACCTTGTGTCAATAAATCTTACTAATCTCCCTTGTTAAATGCCAAGTACTAATCTAAAAATTCTTTTACAGTATTCTAAAGTGACAATAATACTTGTGAATAATGAAAGTATATTTCTTTCTTTGCAATCTTGATTTTTCTTCCTGGTCTTACTATGCTGACAAGGACCTAATTCATAGGGCCTTGAGGTAGGATCTGAGAATCTTCATTTCTGACCATATCCTGGGATGATTCTTGCAAGTTTATGGAACTCCAGCTTAAAATAATTATACTGGGTCATAAGGATCTGGCACTATTGGCAGATATATGTTGATTAGCTCACATTTGTTGTTTGATTCATATTTCTCTTCATAATAACAATTTATGAAAAGTTAAATGTATCTCTAGCTCAGCAAAATACCAGAGGTATCTGTGTCAGAGGAGGTGCCTCCACCAGGGGAAAGGCAGAGAAGAAAACTGAAGGGCAGAGAAATAGTGAGATAGATGACACAGAGATGGAGATACTTAACGAAAATTAATATTAGATTTCCTCGTACACTCCAAGCTCACAAGGAGCTCTTCTTGAAGTTCTCCTTTGTCTTACAGGTCAAATATAAACTTCACCAAATCTGTTAAGCCCTCCTTTTCCCCTGAATAACTACCCCTTCTGCCTCTAAAAATATACATTAAGTCCAACCTCAATATGCTTACTTCCACATGGCAATATGGACTACTAAAAGGGGGTTGAACAAGAAATACATTTATTTTACAAATAAAATGAAATAAATATATACTTAAAAATAATATTTAAAGGCAGAGGTAATTTCAGGAGAATAATGGGAACAGATTCATCAAAGAGATAACAACAGAACTGAATTTTAAAAGAGGTAAGAATTCAGAATGTAGGCATGGGGACTTCCCTGGTGGCACAGTGGTTAAGAATCTGCCTGCCAACGCAGGGGACATGGGTTCCATCCCTGGTCGGGAAGATCCCACATGCTGTGGAGCAACTAAGCCTGTGTGTCACAACTACTGAGCCTGCTCTCTAGAGCCCATGAACCACAACTACTGAGCCCGTGTGCCACAACTACTGAAGCCCGTGAGCCCAGAGCCTGTGCTCCGCAACAAGAGAAGCCACCGCAATGGGAAGCCCACGCACCACAATGAAGAGTAGCCCCCGCTCACCGCAACTAGAGAAAGCCTGCATGCAGCAATGAAGACCCAACACAGCCAAAAATAAGTAAATAAAATAAATAAATGTATTTTAAAAAAATGTAGGCATGGGAAGGCACAAAGTATTTCATTAGCTAGAGGACATGGGTATTTAGCAGTGGATGACAAAGCTTGTGAGTCAACTTAGTAATAGATTTTAGAGACTCTTGAGGCCAAGCAAAGATGTGAGAACATGCTAGAGAAAGATAAAGTCATCTAAGGTTTTTGGATGGTCAAGTGACACATACAAAATTAAATTGGGGCATGTTGTACAAGAAAGAATGAAGGAAGGAAAGAATTGGAGTGAAGGTAACCATTTAGTAAACTGTAACTTAGGCAGAACATAATGTGGACCCAGTGTAAAAGAGCAGTGCAAGTAGAATAGAGAATGTTTAAAGAATGCTATAAAAATTCACCAACATAAAAGTCACTGCTGGGGGAAAAATGCCTTCAGATATTACCTAACACTCATATTTCAAGAAAGCCTCATAAAGGGGACTGCTCTCCCTTTCTAAACCTAGAAAATATATTGGATGAGACTTAACATATTCTGTAGAATCAGATCACTAATCAAGAAAGTGTTCTTCTATAGAAGGATTAAAAAAGAAATAGCCTATGATTTCTGAAATCATTGTGCTTTTGGAAAATATCAGGCCCTGGTTGCAGAACATAATGTGGACCCAGTGTAAAAGAGCAGTGCAAGTAGAATAGAGAATGTTTAAAGAATGCTATAAAAATTCACCAACATAAAAGTCACTGCTGGGGGAAAAATGCCTTCAGATATTACCTAACACTCATATTTCAAGAAAGCCTCATAAAGGGGACTGCTCCCCCTTTCTAAACCTAGAAAATATATTGGATGAGACTTAACATATTCTGTAGAATCAGATCGCTAATCAAGAAAGTGTTCTTCTATAGAAGGATTAAAAAAGAAATAGCCTATGATTTCTGAAATCATTGTGCTTTTGGAAAATATCAGGCCCTGGTTTGTATTCAAGAGGAGTAATTTCAGGAGATTTCTCTGATGCAGTCCTCTAAAATTTTGTCAGGGTGACAATACCTTGTTTATCCCCTGATTAATGTATTATTTGTGAAGAACAGCTGTGGAGAGCTGATGTGTCAGTTGATCTAAATGCTGCCATTTTGCTTTTGTTGGAGCAGCATGGCAATCACCCTCACACCGCAGTGAATAAGACCTTGACAGTTGCTTCTGTAAATGTCTGATCCATCTTCATGACTTAGGCAGACAGAGGTGGAGAGAGAAGAAGGAAGAAGGAAGAGTCCTTTTATATCCATATTTTCCAGAACTCCACTGACAGACTGTGCAATTTATGATTTAGACTGTATGGAAAGAGCTAGGGAATGTCTCACTTCCTTTGCCGCTTAGCGTCTTTGAAAACAAAAACAGAAGCATGCATTGTCAGCAAGTCAGGCATATGGCTTTAACTTTTATGTGGAATATTCAATTGTCTAAGTGTGTAGCAAAAAAAATATAGAATTTCTTATATTGGCATTATTTTACTTTATACATGTGGTTTGATTTAGCATATGGTACCTTGAAGAATTTATTTCTTCTTTGGACTCTCTTACCTTGGTCAATGTCACCACCTTCTATCTGTTCAGTTGTTTATGTTAAGGATCATGGAGTCCTTCTCGACTCTTGCCCTACTTGAGACATTTACACCA
The DNA here is from genome assembly GCF_002837175.3 of Physeter macrocephalus. NCBI lineage: Eukaryota > Metazoa > Chordata > Mammalia > Artiodactyla > Physeteridae > Physeter > Physeter macrocephalus. Next base: position 83,383,167 of record NC_041219.1, on the reverse strand, counting down.
TATATTCCAAGTCATTCCCAAATCCTTGCACCCCTCCCCATGTCCATGGCCTCTGCTCTATTTTGGCTTTTTTCAGCTCTACTCTAAATAATTTCAATAGCCTATTAACATGTGTTCTTCACTCCAGGTTCCCCTCAAAAAACCAATCCTTTACACTGCTGCAGAGGTTAACATATTCAAAGGTAAACTTCTTTATTCTTTATCTCATTTTCTCCTTTGTTTAACATCTCTCAATCTCCACCCTCACCTCCCAGAATTTCTTGTACAGATAAGTACAAATAACATCCATGCAATATCTTCTAAAATATGAATTCAGCAATTTTTGTGACTTCATGACTTTCACAGTTGCCTACATGAACTGCTCCCCCTTTTCTAAACCTAGAAAGTACATTGGATGAGACTCAACATAGATGTTTCCTCCTACATGTAACTTTCCCATCTCCTCTACATTTAGGCATTGTGAACATGCCCACTCTCTGTTCCGATAGCATTTTCATAGATTTCTATTAGACATTTTTATTTCTTTGTAGTTATTTTATGATATGGCATCTTGTCCATGTATCAGACAGATTGTGCTTTCTTCCAGCCTTTCCTAGCTAATTACCACTAATCACTTGCATAAAGAAATCTGGTGCTATCAAAATGAACACAACAAAAACTGCTTTATTTTTTCCCATAAAGGATATATATATATATATATATATATATATATATATATATAAAATTCTAAGCCTTCTGTAAATTCTTTAGCAATTTTTATGAACACCTTTCCCTTGAGTAGTATCATTGGTTGAGAAGTACTGAAATACCCTTATTTATTACTTGAGTCCTTAGCATAATTCCCAGTAAAGAGAAAACACTCAATTGACTTGTTAAATGGCTGACTCAAGGTATACTTTTTAATTCAGTTATTTCTTATAGCTCTGGCTTATCATTATCATAGCTCCTCAGTGCTACTTTTCAAGCATGCTCTTTGAACACACTTGTAAAAATCCTTGATCATTTGAGGATTATGTAATCCAGAAACATCACCTTCTATTTCTCTTTTTTTTTCACCTTCTATTTCTCTTAATCACTGTCATCTACTGACCTGCTGACACTTACCTATTGAGCAAAATTTTAGCACCAACCATCTTTTCCTTTAACCCAACTCTTAATCTGTATCCTATATTAATTTAATAGTTATGTGGTTAACTTCCTGCTGAGTCCTGGAGTTTCTACCTTTCTATTTTATTGAATTACTTATTTATCAGCTCCTTATCATTAATTTCCTCATATGTGTTTTTTCTTCAAAATATATGTCCTCAGCCTTGCAGTAGCAACAGACCTTTTTCTTCTTCACAGTTAAGTCTCTTGCAAGAGTTGTATGCATTCTTCAATTTTCTTCTTTCTCTATTTTCTTCAAACTGCTGCCATCTAGCTTCTATCTCTATGACACCAATTAAATCATTTTCAACAGTGATCTCTTTTTTTGCTAAATTCAGTGGACAATTTTGTGTTCTTTTGTTTCTTAGTCTCTACCATGTGACATTATGACTTACTTCATTCTTTTGGAAGGCTTGCTTTGGCTATATCATTCTCTCTCTCTAATCGATCCTTTCTGTGTCTATCCAGGTTTCTCTTCCTTTATCTGTTCCTTAAATATTGGTGTTCCAGCATTCTGCCCCTGGCCTCTTTCTATCAGACTAGTCTATCTTTACCTGTATGAAGTCTTTCCATAGATTCCCAGTGCTTCACAACAACACTGCTACTTCTCAGCCTGGAATTCTAGACTATTTGCGCCCTGATCTTCACCAGCCTCATGTTAATTAATGTTCCCTCCCATTTCTCATGATGTGTATCTTACACAAGTGATTTAATTTCTCATTAACTCAATTTATCCAAATTTAAAATGGGAACACTAGTAATACCTACATCAGTGTTGAAAGGATTTTATGAATACATATTTGTAATATTTAACATACAACAGTTCTCGGGACAAAGCAATTAATAGCGTTATCTACTGTTCTTATTTAAGCATTTACTTTCTCCACACAATATTTTTTGGAAAGTACTCTATGGATAATGTGCATCTGAATCAACCGGGGTGACTTTGTTAAAAAAATAAAAATCAGATTCCTGGCCTCATAGTAGATCTATGAATTATAATCTCTGAGGTTAGGTTTTAAGCCTGTTCATTTTTAGCTACTATCCAAGGTTATGAGCTTTAAAAAAAAAAAGGTATATATATATCTGGAGGCACATAAAGATTTACCAAAGAAGGGTAGGGGCTCAAATAGTTCTAAGAGAATCAATTTCCAAATTTTCAATTTCCACGAGTGCTATTCCTAAAACTAATCTGCCTGAAAATGTACTTGGGTTATCCTGGTTTTCTTTTACCACATTCCCACTTATACTGGATCTTCTCCTAGTTCACATAACTAGGCCTTATCTAACGTTGGCCCAGCATCACCGCCATGTGCAATCCCCCAGGATGCCAAATACAGAGATAATTTAAAATATCAATGTTGATGTTGAGAAGGTAAATGTCACTAATGACTAGAAAATAAATCTTTCTGCAAGTACAGTGGTTTCTAATTACTTCCTTTCAACAAAATTAACAGAGAACTAATTGAGTTGTCAGCTTTTAGATCACTGAACATAATTTTTGATAATGGATTACTGCAATTTGGGGCATGTAACTCAAAAAGTAGTTCAAAGAGTCATGTTATATTGCTATTATGAAACTCCTTCCAATCTCATCTACATTTTTATGGGAACAAAGTCGGTCAGTGATTATTATTTTAAAAAATCAGGAATTGATTGGTATTAAAACCCTTTTCATTCTGGCCAAAAAAAGTATTCACCCTTGGATACATGATCTAAATTGGAAGAGAGCACCTTATATCTCATTAAAGGATGAATTTACAATGAAATTTTACTTTTATGTTACATTTTTGTTATCAAAATTTGAAATGTATTTTCAGTCTTTTGTTAAAACATGTACTAATACTAATCACAATGATGACTCAATCCTGAAGAAAAAACTTAAGACATAGAACTTTATGGTCATAGACTGTTTTTAAAATTAATTTTAAAATTATCATAGAACTATGATAATGTGAACATTAAGATTCTTGATCATAAGATATTTAAATTAAGACTAAATTCTCCAGTGAAAAAAAATGGACAAATGAGTTAAAAGAGAAAAAAATGAATAGTGTTACTTTTTCAACTATTGAATGAGTTTTTCATTTTTTAAAAAATGCTTCGTATCAAATCACTATGGTATTTTTATTCCATTGGATATATTAAAAAGAATGACTAAACATATATTTTTTTAATGCTTATATTTACAGTACTCTGGAGGTTGCACCCTTGTAACTATTTAAAATTATGTTGGAAAGCTTTAGCTATCAAGTTGAATATGTGAAAGGTAGTTTTCCAAAATTATCTTAGGATAATACACAAACAAAAATCAGAACCCAAAATCACTTGAAGAACACTGAAAAAAAAGTGGCTCTCATATACACTAATCTTTGAGAACCAATACTCCATGCCATACCGCTTTTATAAGGGGTATAAAAACTCAGGGGCATAATATCATGGTATCAAGTTACTTTGAATAGTGTCCCCAAAAGCACTGAATGCCTTAAAGAAAATGACATTATGAGAAAGTTGTTAATTAGTATTACACTATTACCTAGAGAATATCATACTTTTTATTCATTCATTAACTAATCCTTCATTTAATTAATATTTGTTGATCACCAAATGTTTTCAAGAACATGCTCTAGTTGTGAGGACTATAGAAGTGAGTAAATTGGGATCTGTGAATTCAGTAAACTCAGAAAATAGTGAGGTGCACACACATACAGATAACTAAATATAATAAAATAAATAACCATAATAAAAATAAGGACATTATGCTTTGAGATGGTGGCAGGAATAGTGTTGCTTTTTTTTTCAGTTATATATATATCTACACACACATATATATATATACACATATATATACCTATATATGAATATATATATTCTTTTTCAGATTCTTTTCTGTTATACAAGATATTGAGTGTAGTTCCCTGTACTATACAGTAGGTCCTTGTTGTTTATCTATTTTATATATATAGTGTGTATATGTTAATCCTAACACCTAATTTATCCCCCCCTCCCCTTTCCCCTTTGGTAACCATAAGTTTGTTTTCTATGTCTGTAAGTCTATTTCTGTTTTGTAAATAAGTTCATTTGTATCATTTCTTTTTCAGATTCTTTTCTGTTATACAAGATATTGAGTGTAGTTCCCTGTACTATACAGTAGGTCCTTGTTGTTTATCTATTTTATATATATAGTGTGTATATGTTAATCCTAACACCTAATTTATCCCCCCCTCCCCTTTCCCCTTTGGTAACCATAAGTTTGTTTTCTATGTCTGTAAGTCTATTTCTGTTTTGTAAATAAGTTCATTTGTATCATTTTTTTAGATTCCACATATAAGCAATATCATATGATATTTGTCTTTCTCTGTCTGACTTACTTTACTTAGTATGATAATCTCTAGGTCCATCCATGTTGCTGCAAATGGCATTATTTCATTCATTTTTATGGCTGAGTAATATTCCATTGTATACATATACCACATCTTTATCCATTCATCTGTTGATGGACATTTAGGTTGCTTCCATGTCTTGGCTGTTGTAAATAGTGCTGCTATGAACATTGGGGTGCATGTGTCTTTTCAAATTAGAGTTTTCTCTCGATATATGCCCAACAGTGGGCTTGCTTGTTCATATGGTAACTCTGTTTTTAGATTTTTAAGGAAACTCCATACTGTTCTCCATAGTGGTTGTACCAATTTACATTCCCACCAACACTGTAGGAGGGCTCCTTTTTCTCCACACCCTCTTCAGCATTTGTTATTTGTAGCCTTCTCATGGCCCAGCTCAGTATATTCTCTGTTAGGTAGTGGGCTACAGTAAAACTGAATCATCTATTTGTAGACAACACACTCAGATCTGAATCTTAGCTTTTCCCTTTACTAACTGTACAGCAAGTAAATCCTATTTTTCTAATGTATAATCTCAGACTATTTCTCAAAATGTTAATTATGAAGAATAAATGAGAGAAACACAAGGTGCCCCACAGAGTGATGGGAAACCTGGTGAATTAAACTGTCTACTTTCCCCCTTTTTTGTCTCTTATTCTCTTAGAATAAGATTCTAATTTTTTATCAGGAGCCCCTTTTACTTCTCCAATCTCATTTCATCTAATCTCTCCCTTACTCATTATGTACCACCCAGATGCTGCTTTTCTGCTAAGAATTCCCCTAAGGAGCTGCACATATTTTATTTTCATGTTGGAATCTTCTACTTGTGGAACAGCTAGCTTCTTTTCTTTTAGTTCTCAGATAAAATTTGGCCTCCAAATAATCTTACCTGAATTTTTGTCTATGTAGCCCCTGAACCATTGTTTTCTATCACATTTTTTTGTTTCATTACACTTTGCTCAATTTATTTACTTAAATTTCTGTGTATATATTATATATATATACATACATGCGTATATGTATATACACATACACATATATACGTATACATACACACATATACATATTCTATTCCTATAGATCTGAGTTCCATGAGGGCATGGATTGCATCTTCTTCTGACAAAAAACAGGTACTCAAATATTTGTTGATTATATGAATGGATGAATGTCATCAGTGTCATAGCATATCCTAAGATCTGAGACACAGTCATCCAACATAAATTTTACTGTACACCAAGAACAAAACATGTTGAATTTTGAATTTAAATAGTTAACTAGGTTTTTAACGTACATATTTGCTTTGTTAAAAAAGTTTATGTAAAAAAATTTAAAAATAGAAGTTTATGTAAAGAGACTAACTAGAAAGCATAGTAAGATGCAAATGAAGCCCCATCAATAAGATACTACACATTAACTCTGTGTTACTGAAGGAAAGCAGATCAGGTACATTGCCAATAAAGGCAGGGGTTTTTTTAATTAGAAAGTATTCCCAGTAGACTTAATTTATAAACTGTTGAAGTCTAGTGAACTTTTGTCCCAGTTTTCATGGTAAAGTTTACCTTTGTATCAAGTTTTACATAGGTATCAAGAACAAATAAAAGTAATCATCAGGAATATCTCACACATTTCTTGACTAGATGTATAAGAGCTTAAGACATATTTGTTGAGAAATGTCTACAACAAAACACTGGCCTGTACATGATAGAAGAGTAAATTATAGAAATAGAAAGGAGATTAAGAAAAGGTTTTAAAAGCTCTGAATGCTGTTCCCTTAAATTGTATAAAAAGCATTACTTCTCAATGGAATGGCCCACTGTATTAAGATGCAATTTAAAATTTCATAGTATATTGAGTTCAAAATGTTTCTTTAGTTCTGAAAATAGTGGACGTTTATATTTGACCTTTTACAATGATATGTTCCCTGAGCTTAGGTGATAAATTCATAGATATAAATTGTTCTCAAGTGTCATTCAGTTTAGAAAGGAAACCAAAATAAGGAGACGATTCAAAAGTCAGAATATGCCACTAGGACATTATACAGAAAATCAGTATGAGAGTAAATTAATTCATGAAAGAAGTAAGGAAAGAATGGCTATAAAATTCTATTTAAGTTTGTTGTTTTCATGCTATGCACCACTTCAGTTATCAAAAAATCTACTGATTACCTGACTTATTCATACCTGCTAGTCTCTGAAAAAAGCCTATTTGTATATGAATAACAATAATGGCATGTAGTTCTTTTTTTTTTTTTTTTACTTACAAAGGAATTTGGCATTCCTTTATTCTTTTAATATTTGCAATCATTCTTAAAGTTGCCATCTCACCCTCATCACCCACCGCTCGGCTCCATTTTTAAACTAAGCAAACTAACGCCCATAGGAAAAGGTAGCTTGAACTATGTCACAAAGGTGAGAAATTGTAGATGTGGGGATGGAAGCCTGGCTTTGACCCTCTTATCCTTTACTCTTTCCTTACCAAGTGCATAAACAGATTGATTCTGGTTCAGACCGAGGCGCGAACCCGGTTCCCCTGCATCGGCAGGCGGACGCGCAACCACTGCGCCACCAAGGAAGCCCCTCGGCTCCATTTTTAAACTAAGCAAACTAACGCCCATAGGAAAAGGTAGCTTGAACTATGTCACAAAGGTGAGAAATTGTAGATGTGGGGATGGAAGCCTGGCTTTGACCCTCTTATCCTTTACTCTTTCCTTACCAAGTGCATAAACAGATTGATTCTGGTTTAATAAGTTGCCAATGGATTATATAAGAAGGCAAATGTGGATCTATATCAAAGATCAAAATTAAGTCATTGGGGTGATTTCATGATTAATACCAGAAAAGCTTGCCTATGCAACACACTGGAGACCCTGACGGACCATCTGCCGTCTCTGGATCATACTTTGGGCAAAGGTAGGTTGATAATGCAATAGAAATATCAAAATTTTCTGAAAATAATTTAGAAATTCAAATATTTTTCTTAGAGTAATTCTAAGCATCCACCTAGAACTATTTCAGAGGTTAATATTTTATATAATATAAATAAATAAATCTAAGGATTGCCCGTCAGTTTCCCTCCATGAGAATTTTGGAAGATTCATGCATATTTTTAAAAATCATCAGGCAGTTCTTTATTTTAGATGTTTAACATTGTAGCCAGAAGTACACAGGTGATTAATAAATAATTGGATTTTTAAGATGAAATTCAGCACCCAGTTGTAGACTGTTGGAAAAAAGGGGGAAGAAAGAGATGAATTTAAGCTTTGAAAGAGTTAAATAATGCCCCACCCTGAAATTGAGAAATAATTTATACTAAAAAAAATGCTTCTGCTACTTAAAGCATATCTCAGTAATTAACTTTGAGAAGCAGATATTACTATGCCACTTTTTCCATAAAGATCTTTTCTTTAAGATAAGAGATGAGCATTATTTGTTCTTAAAAAGGAAAGAAATTTTCATACATGTTATAACATGTATAAACCTTGAGAACATTAAGCTTCATGAAATAAACCAGTCATAAAAGGACAAATATTGTATGACTTCATTTACATGAGGTACTTAAGTAGTCAAATTCATACAGACAAAGTAAAATGGTGGTTGCCAGGGACTGATTAGGAGGAGAAATGGAGGGTTATTATTTAATGGATACAGAATTTCTGTTTGGAAAAATGGAAACGTTCTGGAGGTGGATGGTGACAATGGCTGCACAACCATACGAACATACTTAATGCCACTGAACAGTACCCTCAAAATGATTAAGATGATAAATTTTATGTTATGTGTATTTTATCACACTTTTTTTCAAAAGCTCATTATCTAGCTGTCTTCCTGCTCTGACCCTCAGATTCAATATACATATCTACTGGAAATCTCTTATGACTCAACATTCCCAGAAGTAAATATCAGTTCCTACTTTCATTTCATTGTCTCAGTGGGCAGAGACACCATCCACGTATTTGCCCGAACTACAAACCTAAAAATCGACTGCGACACGTTTTCCTCCTTCCTCACTCTCACCCCCAAACAGGTACTAAGTACTGTTTTTTTTCCACCTTCTTAATATCTCTCAAATCTCATACTTCCTTCTATCCCTCATCCAATACCTAGTTCAGGTAACCATAATTTCTTACCTGTGTTACCACAATAACTTGCTAACTGGATTCTTACCTACAGTCTTATCCCACTCTGTTCAATTTTTAAAATGGTAGTCAGAGTTATATCTATAAAATATGTATCTGTTCACTCCACTTCCCTACTTAAAATTAAATTCCTCCCCAGAGACTTAAGGATAAAGTATAAAAATCTTAGCATTGAGTAAAATACCTGCCTTCTTTGGACTCTTGCTGATTTTCCTGATTCTTTCGAACTTCACACTCATGAATTCGATCAACAAAAATTTATGGAGTGTTGAATACTTTCTATATGAAAAGTACTTTACTGGGTACTGGTAGTAAATGTTGAATAAAATAGGCAGAGTCTATGGTTTCGTGGAATGTATAGTCTAGTTTAGGATGCAGACATTAATTTTAAAATTCACACAGATAAATGTATATTACAAACAATGATGAGTGCTAGGGAGGAAAGATAGAGGATGGTTTGAGAACTTATATGCCCTAGTCTCAGGGTCTGGAAAGGCCTCCTGCAAAGAGGTGATATTTGAAGTAGAAATTTCAAAGTTTTCTGTGAGTTTTAATTATACGAAGTGGGAAAAACAAATTCCAATCAGATAGAACATGTACTCTCATTTAAGCAAGATGGAGGAGAGTGCATTTGAAGAGCTAAAAACAGTGTGAGTTGATCACAAAGAGAGAGAATTGTGGTACAAGTGGAAGCTGGCTAGGGTCTTGATCTCTACAAGCAATGCTTTAGTCATTTTGATTCTTCTCTCTATCATGCTCTCAATTCTTGCCCATTGCATACTCTGTTGCTTCTATTGGGAGTATCCTTTCTGAGTCTTTAACCCGATTCTTCCTTGAACAATCAGTCGGGGTTGCCTCCTCAATTGGGTTAGGTGCTCTGCTTGTGTTCACTCCTTGGGCTGTGCATAACTCTGCCATAGCACTTTCCGTACTGTAAAGTCCTGTTGTTTTTGACTAGAACACTAATGCCTTGAGGGAAGGAGCTGAATATCATGCCTCTTTGTATCTCTAGCACCTCGTACCATTTCTAGTGCAGTTTCATCAACAAATATTTATTGAGAATTTGTTATGGAAAGGTACTAAAATAGAAATACTGAAGAATACAAAGTTGTATAAACACCACCTTTAAGGAACTTGATGTTTATTACAAATGGTATATGATGAAGAACATCTGGGTTCATACTTTCCTGAAGCCAAATGTGCACAGAGGGGACAGATACAACAGCTTGCTTAGACTAACACTTTGGAGGCAAGCATATATTAGAGTTTAACAAATAATTATCTTTTAAGAAATAATATTCATCTTATGTGCCTTCTAGCTTTTTCTTTTTTTCTCTTAACACTCTGTATTCAGTAGAAACTTAAGAAGAAAGTGAGAAATCTACAGAAAAACAAGAAAAATTTTAAGAACTCTGTTAATACTTTGTTCAACCAAGCCAATGCCATCTGTCAGAATATTTAATCCAAATATTATATCAGCTTTCTTTTTAACCATATAGTTTCTATAAGCTATTTTCCTACATTCTTATATTTTTATATACAATTTTCATCAAGCCTACCTTAAATTTATATCTTTCTTTCCTATTTGAACATTATTTTAACCCCACAACGACACACAAGATAAATTTTGACCTCAAAATTTCAGTTTTAGCTTTGTTCAAATCTACTGACACCATTTTTATTCAGTTTGCCTGGGTTCAGCCTTTCTGATGAAAATTCTAGCTCTTGTGCCTTGATTGAGTGGGTGTAGAATACATCTCAATTATAGAACCCTCTGGAGTAGAAGTGATGCTTACATCTTCAAGTGTATTTTTATAATTCCCAGCATATACTCTGGAGAACACTAACCAACAAGATAAACTGTGTAGAAATGTTGTATATCTTAATAAGTTGGGAAAGACTAGCATAGCTCTTTGTTGGAGAAAACACTTTTATTTTTAATTTTAAGACTCTGATAATCCTATAGTAAAGAATTTTTTGACATTGCCCAAAGCCATTTTACCATAGACATGCTATTTTCATGAGTGTCTATTGAGGCATGGAACTGAAATTTTAGGAACACTTTGGGGAATGCTAATATGGTAAATTCTTTTAATTTTATAAATGAATCAAAAGAAATCTACATCAGTAATTACTTAATACCATCACCAAGGTAGCTACTGGTAGAATTGGGAGAGAATCCAGATCTTTTTCCTCCCAGTCTTGACCACAAGGCTCATGTTCTTTAAGAAGACAAGTAGGTATGCAAGTGCATGAAACAATCTGTGGAGTCTCTAAAATAATTAGGACACCATATACAAAATAGATGGCTTAGCTAATGCTGTGATTTAACTAAGCTTATGTTTAATATCACATTTAATGACTTTATATATATCAGTGAAAAGCATTTCTTATTGACATTTAGGAAGGATAATAAAGTAATCCACTTGTAAGATTATATGAGATTCATGGTATATTCTCGGTTTGTCCATGTAAGTAACTTGAAATTAGGTTCTAAATGGGAGGATGAGCCAAATATAGTGCATATAATGAGACCATATTTCAATAAAGTATACGGCGGAGACTTTTTATTTTACTTGTAAAAAAAAATGGAGAAATACAGTTGGGATGGTTGTATAATTTGGTGGATTAGTATCTAGTTAAAATACTCTACTCACATAGTGCTAATTAAAGAACTGAGGATAACTTGGAGGGAAATTTTTACTTCTCTTTTCTTGATCCTGTTCTATTCAGTGCTTTTTATCAGTAACCAGGAAGAAAATATAAAAGGGACAATTATAAAAATTGCTAATGGCATAAAGCTCAAAGAAACTGTGAACTAGGTAGAAATCAGAAAGTGGGTTTAAAAATATTTTGACAGGCTGTAGCCTGTCAATGTGTTGAATCTAACATAAAATTCAACAGGAAAATGTAAAATTCTGATAATGACTAGGAAGCAAAAGAAACAAACTAAAGACAGTACTGTATTCTGAAATCCAGAATGGGGAAAGATATGCAAGAATCTTCAGGTCAAGTATAAATGTGTAATAACGATCATTTTAATGAATTCAATGAATTGGACTCCAAGCTCTCAAGGATGGTGAGAGTAAAAGGAAAAGGGAGGAGGCAGCATGGTGTAATGAAAAGAAGGTTGGCTTAGAATTAGGATTTCAGGATTTGGTCTACATGTTCAAATTGCAGTTCCATGACTTATGAGTCATTTGATCTTGAGCAGGTCATTTTCCTTACCTTTAAAGTGGAGATATTGATAACTACTTTAAAAGACCCTTCATTCCTTTTTTTCTCTATGTCTTTGTCCTTTTCTCCCTTCTTCAATTTATACCCTTTATTTCTCTTTTACTTTTCTTTGATAACCATAATTCCTCATTTCTTTCCTTTTTCTTTTATTCCTATTCTTCTTTGTTTTTTATTCTGAGTTTTCTCCCAAACTCATTTTCCAGTAAGTTTCACATAGCCTTGGTCTCCCAGTTTCCCACTGATGTGGTGTCCAAGTATTCTGGGCCCTGGATGGCAACTCCATTTCCCTATCACTGTTGTGGTTATGGGCTTGCCATCATCTTATAGAACATTCGTACTGATGGTTCTTGGCCCTAAATTCACATTGCCAGAGAAGGTTCAGGGGAGCAGTTTATAGTAAAATGAGCTGAGGGAAAGGCAAATATTCAGAACCCTATGAACACTACAATAATCTTTATGATATTGAGAAAATATGCATTTGTATCAAGTTTTCTAAATATTTCAATGTAAACTCCTTTTGGATATAATTGAATGGGTGCTCAGTAACATGTTAGATTATATTTTGCTATTAATTATTAATTGATAATCGCTGCTAGAGTAAAATATTTCCGATTATTAAAATATTTTTACATTTCTGGATGAAATTGGTTGTGAGGTTATGTGTATGTATCTGCATGTAGACTTGTTACCTTTTTTTTTTAGGCTCTGTATTTAGATATGTATTTTCACAAGTGAGAATGGTCACTGGTTTTCTTTTTAGTTCAGTAGTATTTATATTTTAGTAGTAGATTATATTAGCTCTACAAAATGAATTAAGATGTTTTAAGATTTTCCTAAATTCCGTGGTAGATAACATTGGAATTATATGTTCTTTGGAAAGTTTGAGAGAAATCATCTGGAAAAACTCTGGCCCTAGATCCATTACTAGATATAAATTTTTGATAAGATTTTCTGATTCTTCTGTGATGCTTGGTCTATTTAGGTCTTCTAATCCTTCTCAGATATATTATTTTAAAATTATACATAAACAGAAGATTTTCCATTAAAATTATTTGCCAATTTGTTACCACAGAGTTGTGTACAGAGCTCTTATATTTACAAGTCTGTATATCAATGGTTATAATATCATTTATTCTTCCATTTTTTGTTTTTGTTTGTTTTGAATATTTTTGTAGATTCTTACACTGAGTATTCCTTCTACTAGGATCTGACTCATGTCCATATTATTTTACATTATGGCCGTAAATTCTAGATTATTACTGAAATGTGGTTGACAATAACTATACGTTTAATTATTTTAGTTCTTTTTTTGAATTTTATTTTTTTATACAGCAGGTTCTTATTAGTTATCCATTTTATACATATTAGTGTATATATGTCAATCCCAATCTCCCAGTTCATCACCCCACCACTGCACCACTTTCCCACTTTGGTGTCCATACGTTTGTTCTCTACATCTGTGTCTCAATTTCTAACTTGCAAACTGACTCATCCATACCATTTTTCTAGGTTCCACATATATGCATTAATATACTTTTTTTTCTCTTTCTGACTTACTTCACTCTGTATGACGGTCTCTAGATCCATCCACGTCTCTACAAATGACCCAATTTCATTCCTTTTTATGGCTGAGTAATATTCCATTACATATATGTACCACATCTTCTTTATCCATTCGTCTGTAACCGCCATACTGTTCTCCATAGTGGCTGTATCAATTTACATTCCCACAAACAGTGCAAGAGGGTACCCTTTTCTCCACGCCCTCTCCAGCATTTGCTGTTTGTAGATTTTCTGATGATGCCCATTCTAACTGTGTGAGGTGATAGCTCATTGTAATTTTGACTTGCATGTCTCTAATAATTGGTGATGTTGAGCAGCTTTTCATGTGGTTCTTGGCCAGCCGTATGTCTTCTTTGGAGAAAGGTCTATTTAGGTCTTCTGCCCATTTTTGGATTGGGTTGTTGGTTTTTTTAATATTGAGCTTCATGAGCTCTTTATATATTTTGGAGATTTATCCTTTGTCCGTTGATTCATTTGCAACTATTTCCTCCCATTCTGAGGGTTGTCTTTTCGTCTTGTTCATAGTTTCCTTTGCTGTGCAAAAGCTTTTAAGTTTCATTAGGTCCCATTTGTTTATTTTTGTTTTTATTTCCATTACTCTAGGAGGTGGATCAAAAAAGATCTTGCTGTGATTTATGTCAAAGAGTGTTCTTCCTATGTTTTCCTCTATGAGTTTTATAGTGTCCAGCCTTACATTTAGGTCTCGAATCCATTTTGAGTTTATTTTTGTGTATGGTGTTAGGCAGTGTTCTAATTTCTTTCTTTTACATGTAGCTGTCCAGATTTCCCAACACCACTTATTGAAGGGACTGTCTTTTCTCCATTGTATATCCTTGCCTCCTTTGTCATAGATTAGTTGACCATAGGTGTGTGGGTTTATCTCTGGGCTTTCTATCATGTTCCATAGATCTATATTTCTGGTTTTGTGTCAGTACCATATTGTCTTGATTACTATAGCTTTGTAATATAGTCTGAAGTCAGGGAGTGTGATTTCTCAAGCTCCGTTTTTTTCCCTCAACACCGCTTTAGCTATTCGGGGTCTTTTGTGTCTCCATAGAAATCCTAAGATTTTTTTGTTCTAGTTCTGTAAAAAATGCGATTGGTAATTTGATAGTGATTGCATTTAATCTGTAGATTGCTTTAGGTAGTATAGTCATTTTCACAACATTGATTCTTCCAATCCAAGAACATGGTATATCTCTCTATTTGTTGGTATCATCTTTAATTTCTTTCATCAGTGTCTTATAGTTTTCTGCATACAGGTCTTTTGTCTCCCTAGGTAGGTTTATTCCTAGGTTTTTTATTCTTTTTGTTTCAATGGTAAATGGGAGTGTTTCCTTAATTTTTCTTTCAGATTTTTCATCATTAGTGTATAGGAATGCAAGAGATTTCTGTGCATTAATTTTTTATCTTGCAGCTTTACCAAATTCATTGATTAGCTCTAGCAGTTTTCTGGTGGCATCTTTACAATTATCTATGTATAGTATCATGTCATTTGCAAACAGTGACACTTTTACTTCTTTTCCAACTTGGAATATTTTATTTCTATTTCTTCTCTGATTACCATGGATAGGACTTCCAAAACTATGTTGAATAATAGTGACAAGAGTGGACATCCTTGTCCTGTTCCTGATCTTAGAGGAAATGCTTTCAGTTTTTCACCATTGAGAATGATGTTTGCTGTGGGTTGGTCGTATATGGCCTTTATTATGTTGAGGTAGGTTCCCTGTATGCCAACGTTTTGGGGAGTTTTTATCATAAATCGGTGTTGAATTTTGTCAAAAGCTTTTTCTGCATCTCTTGAGATGATCATATGGTTTTTATTCTTCTGTTTGTTAATATGGTGTATGACTTTGATTGATTTGCATATATTGAAGAATCCTGACATTCCTGGGATAAATTCCACTTGATCATGGTATATGATCTTTTTAATGTGTTGTTGGATTCTGTTTGCTAGTATTTTGTTGAGGATTTTTGCATCTATATTCATCAGTGATATTGGTCTGTATTTTTCTTTTTTTGTAGTATCTTTGGTTTTGGTATCAGGGTGATGGTGGCCTCATAGAATGAGTTTGGGTGTGTTCCTTCCTCTGCAATTTTTTGGAAGAGTTTGAGAAGGACGGGTGTTAGCTCTTCTCTAAATGTTTGATAGAATTCACCTGTGAAGCCATCTGGTCCTGGGCTTTTTTTGTTGGAAGATTTTAAATCACAGTTTCAATTTTATTACTTATGACTGATCTGTTCATATTTTCTATTTCTTCCTGGTTCAGTCTTGGAAGGATATACGTTTCTAAGAATTTGTCCATTTCTTCCAGGTTGTCCATTTTATTGGCATAGAGTTAATTGTAATAGTCTCTTAGGATGCTTTGTATTTCTGTGGTGTCTTTTGTAACGTCTCCTTTTTGATTTCTAATTTTATTGATTTGAGTCCTCTCCCTCTTTTTCTTGATGAGTCTGGCTAATGGTTTATCAATTTTGTTTATCTTCTCAAAGAACCAGATTTTAGTTTTATTGATCTTTGCAATTGTGTTCTTTGTTTCTATTTTATTTATTTCTGTTTTGATTTTTATGATTTCTTTCCTTCTGCTAACTTTGGGTTTTGTTTGTTCTTCTTTCTCTAGTTCCTTTAGGTGTAAGGTTAGATTGTTAATTTGAGATGTTTGTTGTTTCTTGAGGTAGGATTGTATTGGTTTAAAATTCCCTCTTAGAACTGCTTTAGCTGCATCCCATAGGTTTTGTGTCATCGTGTTTTCATTGTCATTTGTCTCCAGGTACTTTTTGGTTTCCTCTTTGATTTCTTCAGTGATCTCTTGGTTATTTAGTAAATTATTGTTTAGCCCCCATGTGTTTGTGTTTTTTACGTTTTTTTCCCTGTAATTGATTTCTAGTCTCATAGCACTGTGGTCAGAAAAGATGCTTGATATGATTTCAATTTTCTTAAATTTACTGAGGCTTGATTTGTTACCTAAGATGTGATCTATCCTGGGGAATGTTCTGTGCGCACTTGAGAAGAAAGTGTAACCTGCTGTTTTTGGATGGAATGTCCTATAAATATCAATTAATTATATCTGGTCTATTGTATCATTTAAAGCTTGTGTTTCCTTATTAATTTTTTGTCTGGATGTTCTGTCCATCGGTGTAAGTGAGATGTTTAAGCCCTCCTCTATTATTTTGTTACTGTCTATTTCCTCTTTTATAGCTGTTAGTAGTTGCCTCATGTATTGAGGTGCTCCTATGTTGGGTGCATATATATTTATAATTGTTATATCTTTTTCTTGGATTGATCCCTTGATCATTATGTAGTCCTTTCCTTGTCTTGTGTTTCCCACTTAGAGAAGTTCCTTTAGCGTTTGTTGTAAAGCTGGTTTGGTGACGCTGAATTCTCTTAGCTTTTGCTTTTCTGTAAAGCTTTTAATTTCTCCATCGAATCTGAATGAGATACTTGCCAGGTAGAGTAATCTTGATTGCAGCTCCTTCCCTTTTATCACTTTAAATATGTCATGCCACTCCCTCCTGGCTTGTAGAGTTTCTGCTGAGAAATCAGCTGTTAACCTTATGGGAGTTCCCTTGTATGTTATTTGTTGTTTTTCCCTTGCTGCTTTCAATAACTTTTCTTTGTCTTTAATTCTTGCCAATTTGATTACTATGTGCTTTGGTGTGTCTCTCCTTGGGTTTATCCTGCCTGGGACTCTCTGCACTTCCTGGACTTGGGTGGCTATTTTCTTTCCCATGTTAGGGAAGTTTTCAGCTATAATCTTTTCAAATATTTTCTCGAGTCCTGTCTGTCTCTTCTCCTTCTGCGACCCCTATAATGCGAATGTTGTTGCGTTTAATGTTGTCCCAGAGGTCTCTCAGGCTGTCTTCATTTTTTTTGTTGTTGTTCTTTTTTCTTTATTCTGTTCCGCAGCAGTGAATTCCACCATTCTGTCTTCCAGGTCACTTATCCGTTCTTCTGCCTCAGTTATACGCAGTGAATTCCACCATTCTGTCCTCCAGGTCACTTATCCGTTCTTCTGCCTCAGTTATACTGCTATTGATTCCTTCTAGTGTATTTTTCATTTCAGTTATTGTATTGTTCATCTCTATCTGATTTTTCTTTAATTCTTCTAGGTCTTTGTTAAATATTTCTTTCATCTTCTTGATCTTTGCCTCCATTCTTTTTCCGAGGTCCTGGATCATTTTCACTATCATTATTCTGAATTCTTTTTTGGAAGGTTGCCTATCTCCACTTCATTTAGTTGTTTTTCTGGGGTTTTATCATGTTCCTTCTTGTTTTTCTGGGGTTTTATCATGATCCTTCATCTGGTACATAGCCCTCCGCCTTTTCATCTTGTCTATCTTTCTGTGAATGTGGTTTATGTTCCACAGCCTGCAGGATTGTAGTTCTTTCTTCTGCTCTGCCCTCTGGTGGATGAGGCAACCTAAGAGGCTTGTGCAAGCTTCCTGATGGGAGGGACTGGTGGTGGGTAGAGCTGGCTGTTGTTCTGGTGGACAGAGGTCTGTAAAACTTTAATCTGCTTGTTTGCTGATGGGTGGTGCTGGGTTCCCTCCCTGTTGGTTGCTTGACCTGAGGCGACCCAACACTGTTGCCTACCTGGGCTCTTTGTTGGGACTAATGGTGGACTCTGGGAGGGCTCATGCCAAGGAGTACTTCCCGGAACTTCTGCTGCCAGTGTCCTTGTCCTCATGGTGAGACACAGCCACCCCCAACGTCTGCAGGAGACCCTCCAACACTAGAAGGTAGGTCTGGTTCAGTCTCCTATGTGGTCACTGCTCCTTCCCCTGGGTCCTGATATGCACACTACTTTGTGTGTGCCCTCTAAGAGTGGAGTCTCTGTTTCCCCCAGTCCTGTCAAAGTCCTGTAATCAAATCCCGCTAGCCTTCAAAGTCTGATTCTCTAGGAATTCCTCCTCCCTTTGCCAGATCCCCAGGTTGGGAAGCCTAACGTGGGGCTCAGAACCTGCACTCCAGTGGGTGGACTTCTGTGGTATATGTTCTCCAGTTTGTGAGTCACCCACCCAGCAGTTATGGGATTTGATTTTATTATGATTGCGCCCCTCCTACTGTCTCATTGTAGCTTCTCCTTTGTCTTTGGATGTGGGGTATCTTTTTTGGTGAGTTCCAGTGTCTTCCTGTCGATGATTGACCAGCAGCTAGTTGTGATTCTGGTATTCTTGCAAGAGGGAGTGAGAGCACATCCTTCTACTCCACCATCTTGGTTCCTAATCCCCCATCATCATATTTTATAATATAAAAATTTAGAAACCATCTAAAGAGCCATTAATAGGGAATTGGTTGGACACACTGAGTTTCATCAACCCATAAAATGGAATACGATTTTTTTGTCATTTTAATAAATGAAGTAAATTTGTTAAATAATAGTTATATAGCAATAATAAATATAACTATATCAATTGCTGAAATATGCTGATTGCTTTCTACTTGCTAGGCAATGTGCTAAGTGCTTATTGTATCATATGTAGTCCTCACAATAACCCTATGAGATAGATACTGTCCTTATTTTACAGCTAAGGAAGATTAAAATGTTAAGTAATTTACCCAATTTAATACAGTGCTGAGTGTAGGACATGGTATGTATGTCCAGATAATCCAGTTACAAATCTCATGTGCATGGTTGGTGCTGATTGGGTAGATACAATACCACATATTAATTTTAGAAAGCAGCAAATTGAAGAATATTCTGTATATTGATTCCATTTTGGAAAAATTGTGTGTGTGTGTGTGTGTGTGTGTGTGTGTGTGTGTGTGTGTGTTTTAAAAGATAGAAGTATATATAACACAGGGGGTGGAAATGGGAAGGAGAATTCAAATTACTGAGTGGTACCTACTTAACAATAGCCAAAACTTTGTAAGTTGTAGGATAGAAATATGATTTAATACTCTCTTTTGTCATATCAGAAAAAAAAAAAAAACCAGATACTCTCAGAAGTGAAAGGAGATCTTGAAGATGTGTTTGCAGGTAAACGGTTTATTTGTGCACAGCACAGTTTTCTACTGCACAGTCCTGGAAGGGCTTCCTCAATCTGATCATCTTGGTGTATGACAGATCTGCTGTCACAAGTTGCTTCTAGAAAAATTACATTTGATTCTGAACAGGAGGCAGAGAGAGACATTGAGATTGCAGGATTGGTAATGGCAGGTTTAGAAGGGCTGAGAGAATTTTTTTGATCTGCCAGGAGAAAGAATGGTGGGGTGGAGAGCGAGGAAGATTTTATCTTCTCTCTCTCTAATACGGGTGTTGGGTGGGGAGAGACTTGGAGGGATTTATGACCCTGGCCTCACAGAGAAAATAGTATTCACAGCTCAAAGTGCTCATTAAACTGCCAAAGCTTGGGAGCTCCTCATATGGGGAGGCAGCAGGATGCTGACAGTAACAGTCGGTGGATGGATGTAACTATTCAGCTACTGAGAAGCAACTGAATCTTTGAAAAAAGTTTCATGATTAGAGCCCAGCAGTTTTGACACACTGCAATCAAGCTGTAAAGAAACACAGCATAGTAGGGCATATGTCTGTCAAAAGAAAAAAAAAACTAAGTACATTCAGGTAGAGCTGAGATTCAAGCTTCTGGAAAGAGGAAAGCAAATTAACCAAACTAATTTCAGGCAGCATTGTTTTCATTTGATTCAACTATTTGAGATGAATAAATAGCTGTATGTTAGAAAGGTAAAACTAAAACTACTTATAGGACTCTAAATACCCCCAAAGAAAATCACTCTCAAATTGGAGACAAGGAGGTGAATCCTTCACTTAAAATGTAGTAATGAAATAGTCTAAAGTGAATTTTTGTTATTCTGAGTAATCAGTCGTGCTGTTTTAGGTATGCTTGTTGTCTAATGGTTCAATTCAAAGTCTTCTATTGTCGACAAAGAAAAATACATTTCTGACTGTGGAATATAGCTGAGCTATTACAAGTAACACCAACTCATAATAGTCATTAAAGCTTACTGGACATTTATAATGTGGCAAGCAATAATCTAAGCATTTTATTCACATCTGTGCATTTAGTCCTCACAAAAAGCCTAAAATGTAAGAACTATCATCAGCTCCTGTTTGAAGAGGGAGCACTGAGGCACATGTTAGTTAATTGACCCTTGATCCACAGCTAGTACATATTAGAGCCAACACTTTGACCTGGGCAGTCTGGCCCCAGAATCTCAGCTCTTAGCCACTACACTGAATGGTTCTACTACCTCATAGGTAATTGATAGAGAATTAGGTGTTACCAACATACGCTAGTCTCCCTATAAGAGCCAAATACTGGAAACAGCTGTAAAATAAATAATTGTGCTAGTTTAAAATATCTCCACAAAGTATTTGATACTCTTCCTTTCAAGAGGCAGATCCTAATCACAACCTCCAGAGTGTGGGCTGGATTTAGTGATTCACTTCTAATGAATAGATACAAAAAGAGGAAGTGACCGTGTGAGACTTCTAAGACTAGGTCATAAAAGACAGGGTGGCTTCAGCCGTCTTCTCTCCCGGCTCACTCAGGGAGAAGCCAGATGACATGTTTTGAGGACATTAAGCAGGATGTGGAAAGGCTCATGTGTGAGGACAACTGAGAGCTCTTGCCAACAGCCATGTAAATAAATAATCTTGGAAACGACTTCTACAGCCTTAATTAATCCTTCAGATGACCGAAGCCCCTACCAACATCCTGACGGCAGTGTAATGGGACCCCAGCCTGCTAGTCTTCTCTTGAATCCCTGAACCGTGGTAACTGTGAACTGATGAATGCTTATGGTTTTCTACCATTATGTTTTTAGGATAAATTGCTGTGCATTTGATAACTAATATAATGGTTATGAAAAAATATTTTAAACTCATTTGACATATTTAGTTACAAAATGCATAATGAAATAAATTAGATGCTACCCTTTCACATTTTACTTACAAAATAAATCAGAGTGCTCTGAAAATTCAAGAATACATTTTGCAGAAAGAGGCATAACCAGTCTTATTTGATTAAAAAATTGCTCAGTGAATATTACTTAAAAAAGAAAAGAATTTTGAAGACATATTCTGGTATACTTTTGTTTCTATGTGGATTTTGCTGTTTTTTCCCTAAAAAGAATTAGTTGCTGTTTTAAGTTCTATCAGTCACACATAATTTTAATGAAGATTCTGTGCGTGAATTCATAGCAATCTAGGTGATAGGTGTCTAGCTTGGTTCGTTATTTACGGAGTTTATACTCACCTGCATGTGTTTTTCTGGGATGTTCTACTGAGAGTTTGCTTACTGTTGTTTACATTGTCTCTTTCTCTCAGGAAATAAAGTACTGAACAAACATTAAATTCCCTCACAGCTGCCTTGCACTCTCCCCTTAAGGGGCACTTGTCTTAATCCCTAGTTTAGAAGTAAAGGTTGCCTTACTGGGGAAATATATGCCCAAGATGAGACAGTTTAGCTCTTCACATTTCCACAGGACACTTGGTTGTCTGCATGTAAATAAACACCCTTAAGCTTTTCAGTAGTGCTACATTCCTGGATGGAGACCAGGTACCTGGATCTTAGTATCTGGAGTGCTTTGCCATATGATAGAGACTCCAGGAGTTATTTGTTGACCTTTCAATGCATTACTTTTTTGTTTTCCCACAATCCTGTGAGAGAAGCTTCTGTTACTATATCAGTTTTTAAAGTGAGAAAACTGAGTCATAGAGAAGTTATTTTGCTCAAGGGACAGATATCTAGTAAGTGGAGGATTATAGAATTAAAGAGACATTTTCTTGTCAGAATTCACTATGATTTCTGTTCTACCTATCTGGAAAATCATTCTTTTTGAAGAATTTTTTGCATTAAGAGAACTAGTTTCCAAAGAGTTCTTATGCATTTTAAATGTCCATAGACACTTGCATATGTGTCCTATTCCTCAGGAAAGGAACCCCATGGAGCCAGTACCACCCACTAGCCTGAAAAGGAGAAGGGCTTCAGGCTCTAATCCCCACCACACACCTTCCCACTGACTTCCTAAGAGACCCTACACACTTACCCTCTCTGCATCTCCATTTTGTTCATCTGTGAAATTATGATGTTGATTTAATTTAAGCACTGAACTTCCTTACAGGATTGCTATAATGGGCCATGGATAAAATTTCTTGAAAGGTTTCGCAAACTTGGCATCCAACATAAATTTTAAACTCCAGCTTCTTATTAAACTTCATTGTTCTTTGCCTAATATGGCCGTGGTCTACATGATTTTGGATTAAAAAAAAAATCTGAGCTTCTTTTCAAAGAAAATGCTGCTTTCTTATAAATTTACCAATTACGGAGCATGACAGTTTAAGAGACGTGTTAAGGAAGACTGCATTTAAATACGATCATAGGAAATATTATGATGACATTAAAACACAAGCTTGTTTCTCTGAGTTTTGATGTGTTGATTTTATTAAGATACTTATTCAACAGGTGTCAGTTTAACAGATATCTAGGCCATTGCTATGATAACAAGGTGTTTTGCCGTGAATGCAGAATAACACGTTATAATCTTTTTTACTAATTACTTCTAAGGATTATATAGCTACCCTGGGGCCAAAGTATCTTTCACACTTATCCTAGCTGGCAAATTATTATACTTATCTGTTGTGCTAGGAATGCTAGGAAAGTTCACCTTCTGGTGAGCTAGGGAGACCTTAATTTAAGTCAATTGAGCTTGTCTGTGTGTCTTTGATACTAAAGGAGACATACTGATGAGTTCCCTTGGGAGATTGTCTCTATGCAGCTTCCTACTGCCATTTCAGTATTGACTTTTCCTGATTTTCAAGGAAGCCATCAATGCCTTCTTTAAAAATCTGTCCAGGGCTTCCCTGGTGGCGCAGTGGTTGAGAGTCCGCCTGCCGATGCAGGGGACACGGGTTCGTGCCCCGGTCCGGGAGGATCCCACATGCCGGGGAGCGGCCGGGCCCGTGAGCCATGGCCGCCGAGCCTGCGCGTCCGGAGCCTGTGCTCCGCAACGGGAGAGGCCACAACGGTGAGACGCCCGCGTACCGAAAAAAAAAAAAAAAAAAAAAAAAAAATCTGTCCATAGTCATTTTTCTTTCAGTAACTAAGAAGTTCAAGGGATTTGGAGGGAAAGAACTAAATAGGCATAAGTAGTCTTTGGAGGCTTCTTCTGAAACTGTGCTTTATTTTGGCGTTGCCTCTTCCGCTTTCCTTTGAAACGTGACAAAAGACTAGTCCCAGACGTGGCTGCTGTGTGGAGAGTGCATTTTAGCAGGGACAAGGGGGAGGTGAGGAGACAAGTGACAGGTGAGGAAGCTCTGAAAGTCATCCTGATGAGACCGGGTGGAAGCTTATCTGGACCAGAGGATGTCTTCAAGCCTTTGTCTTTCATATTCACTATTGACAACATCTGAGCAAATTTGCAATACATTTTATCCTCCTAAAATGAAGGTTTAAAAATGTCATTTCTTAATGTTTATGTTGATGAAAGACTCTATTAATTCATCCAGCAAATACTTATTAGGGACTTACTTACAGGTATTGTGCTTATTGCTGGGGATATAGTGGTGAACAAAGCATGCTTTCCTCTCCTTCATGGAGCTCATACTCTAATATGGGAGTCAGATACTAGACAAACTAATGGATGTAAACTCTGTAGTGGTGAGAAGTGCTCTATGCCATTTGATACAAACACAGAGAGGGAGAAAAGGAGCAGTCCAGAAAAAGAAATAGAATATGCAAAAGTTGAAGCGTGGGAAAGAGCTCAGTGCATTAGAGAAAGAGAAAGAATGTGAGTTTGTCTGGAGCAGAGTGAATTCAGGGAAGAACAAGGAAGGAAGATGGAGAGTCAAACAAAACCCAGATGATGCAAGCACTTGTAGAGTGTGGTGAGGAATTTGGATTTTTACACATTTTATTAGAAGGTTTTTCATCTGATCCTGTTTGCATTTTAAAAACATCACTCTGACTACCCTTTGGAGAATGGATTTTTGCAGGTAAAGAGTAAAAAGGTTATAGAAGGGGGTCTGGATAAGACCTGATGGATGACATGTACTAGAGTCATGGCAGTGGCCATAGAGAGAAGAAGAAGTACATATTTTGGAATTCAAATTAACTATACTTGGTATACTAAGCATATGAGTATTAGATTTCAGGCTTAAAATATTGGATGTTCTGGAAAAGAATATTTTAAAACATTGGATGTTCTGGCTATAAGAATATTGGAAGATTGGAGAAGCGCTATAGTGTATTGGAGGGGGAATTAAGGATTAAATGTTCAGTTTTGCACATTTAGGTATGTGATGCTTTCGTGGCACCTATGTGGAAATTTCAAAGACATATTTGATATACAAGTTGGGAACTCAAATAAGAGATTGGCTGGAGATATAAATGTGGGAGTCATCTCATAGAACTGCTATGAAACTCAATGCAAAGAAATAATGTGGGATTTAACACAGAGAGAGAAGTGAAGGGATGTAGGAAACAGTTCTGAGAAAGTAAAGATTTTGGTCTTAGAAGGAGAATGCAAAACTGACAAATTAAGCTGAGAAGGAGCAAAGAGAAGGTGGCAAACAAGGAGAGTGTGGTGACATGTATTTAAGAAAACCATATGTAATGAGATGCGTCGAATTCTAAGGAAAGACCTAGCAAAGATAAACACTAAAAATGTGCTTGAGATTTGTCAAAACAGTAGTTGTCTGTGTCTTTGGCCAGATATGTAACAGGGCTTTGTAGGGACAGAAGCCATCGTGGAAGGTAAAGAAATGGAGACTTTCTTTACCTTTTTAAATAAATTTATTTATTTATTTTAATTTTTAAAATTTTTTCATTTTTTTAACATCTTTATTGGAGTATAACTGTTTTACAATGGTGTGTTAGTTTCTGCTTTACAACAAAGTGAATCAGTTATACATATACGTATGTTCCCATATCTCGTCCCTCTTGCATCTCCCTCCCTCCCACCCTCCCTATCCCACCCCTCTAGGTGGTCACAAAGCACCAAGCTGATCTCCCTGTGCTATGTGGCTGCTTCCCAAAGGAGTGTCAGACTCCTCACCTCTTCTGGCTCTAATAACATCCTGCCCCCATTGCCTTGATCCCTCAAAGCACTGTTTCGTCCATCATGAGTCATTACAATGTGGAAATGACCCCCACCGTCCCTCCCTTCAATGGAGAGTTTCTTTACCTTTTTAAATAAATTTATTTATTTATTTTAATTTTTAAAATTTTTTTATTTTTTTAACATCTTTATTGGAGTATAACTGTTTTACAATGGTGTGTTAGTTTCTGCTTCCACCTAGAGATGCCTGAGGGGTTCGAGTCCTTTTCTTCCTCTGTTTACTTTTGTTGCAGGAATCTCTTTGCTCAGTTTTACTTATTTTTCTCCTCAGAGAATGGATGAGAACGAAGAGGCGAGAAAGACAACACGTTATCACAGGGCATGTGTTGTGGCATGTTTTGCGCAAGGCATGTGTGTATGGGAAACACAAATCTATGCCACCCTTCAGGACAGGACTGGCTCAGCAGAGGGAAGTTTGGTCATTAGAGGACTAGCTGTCAGCGGCTCAGGCTATGCCTCGCTCCAGAAAACTGCCTCATCTGAGGCCACTCCTTCAACAAGTAACTGACTGAGGTGGAGACTTAAAGTCTGGGCCATTATGGTCTAAAGCAGCCTTTCTCTTACGGGCAAGTTTTGCTTCGGAACTTCTCATGGGGTTGACTAGGATTGTCAGACCTGCACTGCAGTCTGTCTTATTCCTCCCAGTCTTGCTTTTCCATCCCCAGCCTTTCTTCCACATGTGTTGATCCCTCATAAACGTCTTTCTCCTCAGACTTCTCAGTGTCTGCTTTCAAAAAAATCTCAACATATACAATGTATATGTAGAGGGTGACTTCTAGCACCCTCTAACAATTTTTGTTTCTTCACATGAATTAAAATACACTGAAAGTTGAAAAAAAATAATCTTTTGGACATTTGGGATATTTCTATTTGATCTTTTTTCCTTTGTACGTTGTGCTTGTGGATTTGAGATGATATTGGACATGTGCATGTAATATGATTGAATATCCTCATTTATCACCTAAAATCGTAGCATAAATGCTTAACACATTTATTACACTTGGATGTAAAAGTGTTAATTGTGGAAGCTTCTGGGTGCTGAGTCCAATCTTATTTAACACTTTATAATAAATATAGAGGAAGGAATACAAAGTGAAATATAAAGCTACATGATAGAGCACTTCCTCAAATAAACATAATGCATTAGTGGATTTCAAATAGATAAGTGCCAGGGAGAAGAAGTGAGAAAAGAATTGCAGTGAGACAAATGTAAAGTGATGTACCTGGAAATAATTGCTTCCAATTTCTCAACCCAGCAGCCAGAGTGATATAGTTAAAATGTGAATCAGATCATACCGTTTGGCTGAAATAAGCTCTCTAGCCACTACCCAAGTCAATCAGAAAAAATTCCAACATCCTTATAATTGCCTAAAAGCCCCACCATCATCTGACTTCTTATTTACTCCCCAGATCTTATCTCTTCCTACTTTCCCCTTCACACACTGGACCATATTCATTGACCTTGAAGATTGTCAAACATGTATGCATATTTCCATTGCTGGCCTTTACACCTAATGTGTTTTTTCTCCATATATCTACATGGCTCATGACCACACCTCTTTCAAATCTCATAATATTATTGAGCCTTTCCCTAACAATTCTTTTGTGTGTGGGGGGGTGGGGGGGGCGCTGTGCCATGCAGCTTGTGGGATCTTAGTTCCCCGACCAGGGGCCACAGCCGTGAAAGCGCCGAGTCCTAACCATTGGACTACCAGGGAATTCCAACAATTCTATTTACAACTGCAACTCCCATCCCTGCCTTTCCCCATTCCATTTTCCTCCAGATTTTTTCACTGCCATCCACTATACTCTAATAAACAACTTATTTTAGTTATTTTGACTTTTTCTAGCTCTACCACTAGAATATGAGAGCAGATAATTTTGTCTGTTTTGTTAACTGCTGTATCCTGCACCTAAACACAATGTCTGATATATAGTAGGTATCCAATCAATATTTTTTGGATGATTGAATAAATTCCACTGTTAGTTTCAAAAATGCAAACGTGAACCTTTTGTCTATAGAAGCTTTAAATAGGAACAATCTAAATTTCCACAGATGAGGATGTGTCTACGTGAAGGAAGAATTCTGGTCAATAGCATTCAATTTCTAGATAGGTACCTTTTTATGTGATTTATAGAGGCAATCCACAAAGAGTGTCTACTTTTAGAATTTTGGTAATAATTAAAGCATTTTTGATATAAAATACTATAATATGAACCACGCCTCTTAAGAGCATTCACATTTTTCAAAGAAAATCTGCATAACTAAATTCATTAGAACTTTCATTTAAAGGAATTTCATCAATAGGCCCTGATTGCCCAAGTATCCTTCTGCTAGAGAGGATGCAAAACAATTTTCTAAGAAAAGTTTTTATTTTACATGTGGGTCCTACCTTTGTAACTTCCAAGGAAAGCGTGAGACTCTTTAATCAGGAATTCAATCTTGTCAGGCTCCTTAGTTTTCTTCAGAGATAGGTAGTGTTATATCTAGGTTGGTTGTCTTCAAAGCCTATGAACCTGTATTTAACTGGTAACCCCAAATAGTTGCATTCTACATTAATATGTTCTCCATTATAATGTATCTCTCTACCACCAGATATTTACCAAGTCTGAGCTAAGCAAAGGACCTCTTGAAGAACAGATTATCCATTCAGTTAAAATGTATTCTTTTCTTTTCACCTGACTATAGTTGGTTTACAATGTTATGTTAATTTCTGACATACAGCAAAGTGATTCAGTTGTACATATATACATATGTATATATATATATATTATTTTTTAAAATATTCTTTTCCATTATGGTTTATCATAGGATACGGAATATAGTTCTCTGCACTATACAGTAGGTCTTTGTTGTTTATCCATGTTCTCTATGTAATAGCTTACATCTGCTAACCCCTACCTCCCACTCTATCCCTCCTCCAATCCCCTCCCCCTTGGCAACCACAAGTCTGTTCTCTATGTCTATGAGTCTCTTTCTGTTTCCTAGATATGTTCATTTGTGCCATATTTTAGATTCCACATATAAGTGATATCATGTGGTATTTGTCTTTCTCTTTCGGACTTACTTCACTTAGTATGATAATCTCTAGGTCCATCCATGTTGCTGCAAATGGCAGTTGTTTCCATGTCTTGGCTATTGTGAATAGTGCTGCTATGAACATAGGGGTGCATGTATCATTTTGGATTAGAGTTTTGCCTGGATATATGCCCAGAAGTGGGATATATTCCCACTAAAATGTATTCTTGGTTTTGTGTAAATGGACCAGGAAAAAAAAAAGTTTTGATAACCACCTCTTCAATGAAAGATTTTGACTAAATTTGTGATGTATGCATAGCAAAGATATTCATTCCCTTATTCTCTAGCTAATTTTACAACCACATCATTTTGCTTCTAAAATTAACCTGTGCTTTCTTATCTCATTTATATATCATTGTAAGTTACCTTGTATTCTTTCTGGGGCAAAAGTAATAAATGTACAAATAAACACAAACATCTTTCATTTACTTGCAAATAAATGGAATTTTATTTTAAGCAATTTCTGCTTTTTGAGGGATCATTACAGATTGAATTCTTATGAAGGGAACAGGGAAAATGTTGTCTCACTTTTTGCTGAGATGAATTTTTTTGAAATCCTCACCTGGCTACATGTGAAGTCCCAGCTGACTGCTGTGCATATTTATCATATAGAATTTTTTTAAGAAGTAAATGGAGTGTTGGCTTTGCCTTAAGTGCTGAGGACTATGGACTGTGCTGATTAGCACATGTTTTATGAAGCTATTTGGAGAGGGTGGGACTCTGCCTTGGAGGAAAACTGAATATTATCTCAGGGAGCTGTTAGTACATTCCCTGAGGCAGGGTCAGCTAGCGGAAAGATTACAGAGCAAGGAATTAGGAATCCTAGATTCTAGGTTTTGTCTGGAAGAGTCCAATCTCTACTCACTCTTGTAATGGCTCATTTGTAAAACATTTAATTATACCAAAGTCTCTCCTGTAAAATGGAGATATTTCTATACCTCCATAACTCAAAGAATCCTGGACAGGGTGAAACGTATGGTGGAAAGAATGTATTATATAATGGTGGAGTCAGGAGAAACTGACTTGAATTCTAACACTGCCCCTTACTAATTGTGACATTGGACAAATTATCTAGCCTTGGGGAACCAATTGCTACTTTCTAAAAACTAACTCAATTTCATTTCCAAGTTAAATAAAGGCCTAGTTTCCCAAGTTGTTATGAGGATTAAATGAGATAATGCATTGAAAGAGCTATAAAACTATAAACTCTACAGGCATTTTTATTTCTCTGGCTAGGAGGCAGAGAGAAACTTAGATGCTTTTGTTAGGCAAAAGCTTTGAGATTCTATTGGCCTACTAACTGAATTTACTGAGGGGGGAGAGAGCACCTACAGGTTTGCTCCATTTGCTCCAACAGGGCAATCCAAACAAAATGGATGCCAGTGCTTTAGTGCCACCTACCAAAGTGAAGCTGAGCCCAGCAGGCCACCAATTATGTTCCATTAGTATTCTCATGCCCTTCCTAAATTGTTGGATTGGCTTGATACGTTCTTGAGTATGTTGCTATATTATAATTAAATTTTATTACCTTAGTATCCATGAATAGTTCAAGAAGGAATCATTTTACTGTTCTAATTATAAGGACTTTAAATTTCCAATCTCCATGAGATTATACCTGGTAGTCCCAAGAGAGATAGTGGAGTCTAGGCTGTGAGTTTCAGAGAATAGAAATGAAAGGAGGCTGGGGTCAGGACAGTCTTCTTTTGAGCACCCTGAATTCTCTCTGAACTCTTGCGTTTAGAGAGATCGAGGCCTGGGGGAGAATATTCTTAGTCTGATATCTTGGGACTCCCTCCCTCATGACCTCCTGGATGTCTGGAAAGGAGAGTTCTTACCCTTTCTCACTTTGTACCTTCCTTGGACAGGGTCAATCTTATTCAGAGAGCTTGGGGTGTGCTCTTTATACCTGCAGTTCTTGATAATTTAATCTTAATAGTAAAAATCTCTATTCCCAGGAAGCTATACTAAATCTTGAGTTGGTTAATTTCAATAAAATATGAAATAAACATGAAGTATAAGGACAGATGTATCCATCTACAGTTCTCCCATGTTCGATAGACTGGGCAGGAAGAAAAAAGATTTGAACAATACAATTAATGAGAATGATTTAACAAAGAAAAATGGGACCCTTTGCCCAATTATTAGAGAACATACGTTTCTCAAGAACACAGGGAATATTTCTGCAAATTACTGGCCATGTAAATCAAGTCTCAACACATTTTAAAGGATTGGTATCATACAGCAGTATTTTCTAACCATAATGTAATTACGTTAGAAATCAATAACAAAAATGATAACAAAAGAGGAAAACAATACATTTAGAAATTTTTTTAGGAATTCCCCGGCAGTCCAGTGGTTAGACCTCTGAGCTCTCACTGCCAAGGGCCCAGGTTCGATCCTTGATCAGGGAACTAAGATCCTGCAAGCTGTGCAGTGTGGCAAAAAAAAAAAAAAAAAAAAAAAAAAAAAAGATTATTTTTTTTAAAACACAAACTTCTAAATAACCAGAAAAGCAAAGAAGAATTTTAATGCAAATTAGAGAATAGTTGTTGGAGTGATGGCAAATAAGTGTTACATAGAAGTGTATAATATCACAGGCTTACTGTAGGAAAGAAGAAATGCTGAAAGCCAATGAACTTAAAGTTCAGTTTAAGAAGTTAGAGAAACTTCTTTATCACAGAACAAATCCAAAGAAATTTAATGAATGACAATAATAAACAAGTATATAAAATAATGGGATAGGAAACAAAGCTATAATAAAGAGGATCAACAAGGCCAAAAATATGTTCTTTGACACTAATAAAGTGGACCATATATTGATCAAGAGAGAATAAACAAATAAATAATAAAATGAATAACAAAGTGGGGCATAACTACAGATGTAGCAGAGATTTAAAAAATAATACCAGAGAACATACCAGTTTATTCAATGGACTAGATATCTTTAGATATAAGCAGAAATGAACTTCACTTTTTCTTACACGTGCCTTGCGAAGATATAGTGCAAAATATTCTGTCTTGCCGTTGAAAAAAATCTCTGGCAAATTCCGTAATTTTTCTGATCTTAAAAATAAAAAATAAAAGTAAAAATAAATATTTTTAGTAATAAAAGTCCAGTCCACATTAATATCACTGCTCTGAACTTCCTAAAAGCTTTCCTTCCTCTTCCAGTTAGGGCCTGCTTCAGTCTTCAGTAAGTGGGGGGAGTGGGGAGGATGGTTGTTTTCTCTCTTCCCTTAACCTTTTGTGGAGTTTTACTCCTTTGGGGAAGATGTTAAGGGTAAAGGGGACTAAGAGAAAAGAACAAATGCTTCTTTGGCTAACACAGTTCACCTCTAGCTATGGCAGATGCATTCTTATCTGGTGTTGATTTCATGAGTACTTGTATGTGTTCCTCAGAAATCCCCCACTGGGGATCTCCTGATAGAGGACACCCCTGCTGTCTGGCCAATTATAACTCCCCTCAGCCCTTGAGTTTCTAGCTGGGTCACATTGTTCCTCCAGATGATCCTCTTGGATTGTGTTCCTTTTAAGATAACTCTTGGCTGACTTCCTTCTGTGGGCATTCG
The DNA here is from genome assembly GCF_002837175.3 of Physeter macrocephalus. Taxonomy (NCBI): domain Eukaryota; kingdom Metazoa; phylum Chordata; class Mammalia; order Artiodactyla; family Physeteridae; genus Physeter; species Physeter macrocephalus. The sequence goes on along the minus strand of NC_041219.1, from coordinate 83,350,976 downwards.
CACCTTTGTCCTTCTCTTGGAGGAAGAGCCTTTGGTTCGAGTACAGCCTTTTGTCTCATTGCTATGTTAACTTCAAACTACCTCTTGTGTTTCATTTGTCCCTGTGAAAATTGATCACCAATCTCTACATAGTCTCTCAGCTTCTCTGCGTGGTTCTCTTTAAGTCCTCTTTACTCAGCTTACTATGGCAAGGGGAAAGGAAACTGCCTCTGTCCCACACAGAGGAAGAAGGATGTGAAGAGCACATTGACATGGACATGCTCCCTCCAAGCATTATTAACCCTTACTCTTTCTACCATAACCAGTGGGTGATAAAAAAATGCTGGCAATCTCATAAATGGTAACTTGCTTTAAGAAGACGTATCTGAGAGCTATCACGTTGTTTGTCTTGGAGTTTCAGCTAAGGCTGAGACAGAAGCAGTCTCATTTTAACAACCTGTTATATTATGAGTAACTGTATGCCAATCAACTTGAAAACTTAGAAAAACCAGAATTTTTTTGAAAAATATAGCTTATTAAAGAAATTTTAAGAAAAAGAAAAGTGAATAGACCTAATCATCAAGAAATTAAATGAGTATTTGCAAATTTAACCTACTCCCTCAAAAGTAAAACAAAGATAGGGGGGAAAAAAACCTGTATTTCACTATGTGAAAATTTTAATGGAGATTCTAACAATTGAAGTAAGACCATACAAAGAAACAAAATCTTTGAAGATTCAAAATAAGAAACAAAATTATCATTATTTGAAAGCAATTTAATTGTCCTACATAGAAAACCCCAGAGAATGTGTAGAAAAACTATTAGCATTTTTGAATCTAGCAATATACAGAAATCAATCATATTTCTTATATTAACACAAATAGTTAAAAATATAATTTAAGAAAAGAGGCTTAATGTGGCTAAAAATAATTCTGTCAAAAATATGGAAGAACTTTATGAAGGATTTTACAGAATTCTATTGAAACATATTAAAGAGGACTTAAGTAACTAGAGAGATATATCAGAATTATTGTGTATCAGAAGAGTTGCTGTTATGAAGATGTCAATTCTTTTGTAAAATATGAGGACAGTTATGAATGAATTCACATGGAAGCTTATGATATGGAACTTTATACCTTAAAATTACCTATATGGGTGTAACACTGGAAGGATTTTGCATGCCATCAAGGATAAACATACTCCTGTTTCAAGACTACTGCCTTAAAGAAATTCTTATATGTATAAAAAAGAATACTTATACCAGAATTATTGTAGCAGCATTCTTTATAATGAAAAATAAATGGAAATGACTAAACATTCATCAATAGTAAAATAAATAAGTTGAGTTATACACATATACAGTAAATCCCCTGCCTATGAACAAGTTCCATTCCAAGAGCACGTTCGTAAGTCCAACAAAGTTAGCCTAGGTACCCAACTAACACAATCGGCTATATAGTACTGTACTGTAATAGGTTTATAATACTTTTCACACAAATAGTACATAAAAAACAAACAAATACACACAAAAAAGAAAACATTTAAAATCTTACAGTGCAGTACCTCGAAAAGTACAGTAGTGCAGTACAACAGCTGGCATACAGGGGCTGGCATCGAGTGAACAGGCAAGAAGGGTTACTGACTGGAGGATGGGGAGGAGGTGGGAGATGGTAGAGCTGAAGGATCGTCTTCACTAGGAGATGGAGGGCAAGCTGCAAGTTCACTCACGCCTGACTTTAATGGCACAGGTTCTTGTTCCTTGCTGGATTTAGTTCTATCTATCCTCTTGAAAAAACGATCCAGTGATTTCTGGGTAGTAGCTATTTTTCTCATCATAGATGACACGGTAGTACTGGATTGCATTCTGAACGGCTGCTGCAACCTTTGTGTACCATTCTACGTTCAGGTCCTATGCCTCAAAACTAACAGTGCTGCCTCAAGTAAAGAAAATCCCCTTGCCATTTCCTGCGTCGTGAATCTCTTCGGTTCTTCAGTTACTTCTTCCTCTTGTCTCTCTTCCTTCTTTCTCTGGGCCTCCAATTCCATCAGGTCTTCATTAGTATCCTCCATGTTCACATCTTTGAAAGTTTGCAACTTGAAGGTTTGTATGTAGAAGACTTACTGTAGTAACTAGAGTTACATGTTTCAATGAGTGGATAAATCTCATGAACATGGGCTGGTCAAAAAAGGAAAACTGAAGACAGATATATATAGCTTGTGATTATTCATATGAAAACAATAATTTTACATGTGTTTGTGCATATATTAAAATATATGTATATATACTTTAAAATAGAAAACATGCATGGTAAAAATTAATACCAAATATTGGATAGTAATTGTTTCCAGTGTTGGGCAGATGGGAAGGGTGAAAAATGTGATTTATATTATTTCTAAAAACAGTAAAAACAAAATATAATGGAAGTTTTAGTTTGTTTCAAGATAGTAGGATACCTCATTTTTCCTCCTTTTGTAAAATAGTAAACCCTCTTTTGAGGTACTCTTTTCAGATGGAAATAAATCCTGTTATACAGTGTACACATTTCGTAAATTTCTCCTTCAAAAGCAAGAAAAAACACAAAAATATCTGTACCCTATGTAGGGTAGCAAAATTTGGGAAAGAAAAACTGTTTATTTTTACCCTAGGCGGCGAACAGACTTCAACAATATTTTCTTTTTAAAGATTCATCAAAGAAGTCATGTGTTAAATTGCAATAGAGCCATTCCTTTTTCTGTGGCCTTAATATTAGACCATTTATTTTCTTTAATTGGTCCTCATCTCTACCATGATTAAATGAACCATATGACACAAGCAATCAAAGGATGGATTTAGAAGATTCCCAACCTGCTAAGATATTACAGATAGAATAGAAGAAAGCATTGGCAAAACACAGTCATCTCAGATATAGCAGATGAAGAGAATTTTTTCTATTTATCTGTCACCTTTTTAAAAGGAACCCCTGAAGGGAAGCCTGAATTCATTCTCTTTTCCTGTCATAATTAGTATTTCCTGAATGTTTTCTTTCCTTCACATCTTGAATTTTAATGCTTCACTAAAGAATAATGGAAAAATCATTTGATGAAGCCAAAGATTACATTTTGTTCTAGTGTGTGTTAATTGCCTTTATTAAAAATTAGCATTTTTGAATTTCTAATACTCTTTCTAATTTGTGAAATGTCACTCATTTTTTTCATGTATCATATTGTAATTAAATTTTCATGAGAGTAAATTTTATTTGTCACTGTTGATGAAGAACTGAAGATTTGTCTGCACTACAAATGCAGTATATTTCTATATTTGTATGTTGACGATAAAATATTCATTAATTTTAAACTTGGCAACAGCAGTATACATGCTGCAATTGTAGTTACCACTGCTTAGTAACAGCCTGTTTCTGAGTGACAATGGGAATTAGCTGAATACTTATTACATGTGCTTCTGCTTGCAATATTTTCTCAATGTAGTTCCGATCCCTACGTAGAAGTTTCCAGTTTAGGTGAAGACATTTGGGCCAAATACTGATTCTGCGCCATAAACCATCAATGTAATCAGTCTAAGACCAACAGCAGTCCACAATTAATCACATAGTAATTGGATCCTTCCTTCAATGTCAATACATTAGAAGCTGCATGCAAGGGGAAAACTGTTTACCAGACTTAAATTTCTCTAGAGAAATCAAACACTGTACAATTAACAGGAAAAAATTCATTGTTCATTCTCTGGTTTAATTAGAAATGAACCACATCTGAAGTACCCTTTGCTGGCTTCTTTTATTGCCTAATTCTGCTGTTATTCCAGCGTTATCTTTCAGCGAAGTAGATTTTGCAGCAGACCTTCACCCAAATCAATAACAAATGATAGGCAACAATCTTCTATCAGCTCTCTGATGTTCTTTATTGTAGAGGTTACAGCAATCAAGCAAATTCACTGTTGAAAAATGGTGGGGTCATTTTCATTTTTTCTCTAGAATCTGGTGTTCACTGTGCATTTTAATACTTCCTTTCTACTTATACAGTTGGCAGTTGGATAGAGTAATTTTTTATCAGAAAACCTGAGATCAGAAGGGCTATTTTTATGATTTATTAAACACATTTGGATTGGATTCATGTGTGGCCATTGGGATTCTTTGTATAGTATAGGTCAACATAGGTGGCTTTTCCCATGGTCTATTTCCTCCCAAGTACTAGTGTCGGGCATTTTCCTTTCACACTACCACTGCTCCTTTTGGAATCAAAGGACACACCCCTATTTAGGGGAGATGTTAATGAGTGTCCTGGTCTCATGTGCCCTGTCTGTGCCTGTAGGGTCAGTTTGCATGGACACTCAGTATTCTTGGGGCAAGAGTGATCAACCTTCTCTGAATGAGCTATGCGTGAAGAGCAAGCAACAATTGTAGAAGGCCTTCTATAAACAGTAACAGAGATCAGCAGACATACCTCCCCCAAAAGGCAAAAAGATTGACGGTATTAAGGAAAAATATTTCAAAACTAGGAAATAAGACCAAAAAATAACTGTTTATCCTTTTAATGTCATATTGGAGCATTGTCTGACAAGTCTGCCTGGGAGCCATCTGACTATTTAGGGACTTGTAACTTTCTTTGACTTACTATTGCATATCAGGTAGGGTCCAGGGCCTGTAAAATTAGACGTTATCTTGGAAAAAAGAGAAATTGCAATTAACTTTTGTGCAGTAAAGATGCAAATGTAAATATATATACATATATTTACTATATCTATACACATCTATATGTATCTATATATATCCAAATGTTATAGCTTTATTGCCTTTTAAACACTTTTGTCTCTAATTTAGTAATCTCATTTCAGCATCCATTCTTTTTTTTTGAAAAATAACTTGCAAGTCATATGTTTGATATATTAGTTGTACATAGCACATTAAGTCAAATCAATTCTAGTCAACATGCGTATCATATCCAATAGCTCATGAATTTAATCAGCAAGCTGCATGAAACCATCAACCGCTTGGCAGGTGTCCTTCTCACTCTGGTACCATGATTTGTGGGAGTTTCTATTAATGAACTTATCACACATCTTGTTCTTACTTCAGGACCATCTCACCTAAAATCGCCCACTCTTTCTGCTTAAATAAGACATCTCCATGGACTAGTGACTAATCAGCCCATGCTCACACATAACTGTGGTTTCATGCATTTGGTGTTTAAAAAAATTTTTTTAACATCTTTATTAGAGTATAATTGCTTTACAATGGTGTGTTAGTTTCTACTTTATAACATAGTGAATCAGCTATACATTTACATATATTCCCATATCTCCTCCCTCTTGCATCTCCCTCCCGCCCTCCCTATACCACCCCTCTAGGTGGTCACAAAGCACCGAGCTGATCTCCCTGTGCTATGCAGCTGCTTCCCACTTCAGCATCCATTCTTTTGTTGACTATTTAAACATCTCTCATAGTCTCTTGAGCCAGCTTTGTCATCTTGCTAGTATTGTCATTAATAAATTAATTCTCTGACACAAGCTCACTATGTATTTCTATTAGAATTAGATGTTTTCTAAAATTATAGTTTGAAATAATTTTAGACTCCGAGAGAAACTGCAAAAATTCCAGAGTTGCCATTAACCCTTCACCTGGATTCCCCCAGTGATAACATCTTATATAACCATAGTATAATAGTCAAAACCAGAAAATTGATATTAGCATAAAATACTCTTAACTACAGACCATATTCAGATTTCATCATTTTTTAAAATAAATTTATTTATTTATTTATTTATTTTTGGCTGCATTGGGTCTTCGCTGCTGTGAGTGGGCTTTCTCCAGTTGCGGCAAGTGGGGTCTACTCTTCATTGCAGTGCGCAGGCTTCTCATTGTGGTGGCTTCTCCTGTTGCAGAGCACGGGCTTCAGTGGTTGTGGCACGCAGGCTCAGTAGTTGTGGCTCACGGGCTCTAGAGAGCAGGCTCAGTAGTTGTGGCACACAGGCTTAGCTGCTTAGTGGCATGTGGGATCTTCCCGGGCCAGGGCTTGAACCCGTGTCCCCTGCATTGGCAGGCAGATTCTTAGCCACTGTGCCACCAGGGAAGCCCTTCATCAGTTTTTTACAAGCAGTCTTTTGTGTGTATAGTTCTATGAAATTTTATCATACATACGTACTTAAGTAACCAGTACCATCAGCAGAATCAAAAATGTTCCATCATCCCAAAGAAGCTGCTTCGTGCTATCCCTTTGTATTCACACCCTCCATGCAAACCTAATATCCAGCAACCATTGATCTGTTCTCCATCATTATCACTTAGTTATTTTGAGAACGTTATATAAATGGAATTATTCCCATATGTATTCTTTTGAGGTTGGCTTTTTTCATTTAGCCTAATTCCCTTGGAATTCATCCCAATTGTAGTAGGCATCCATAGTATGTTTCTTTTTATTGTTGCATAGTACTCTATTCAAAGAGTGAACCATGGTTTGCTCATCCATTCATTCATGAAAGGACATTGGGTTGTTTCCAGTTTTTTACTGTTACAAATAAAGCTGTTATAAAATCCATGTATTCATGTACAGGAATTTGCTTGTATATAAGCTTTTATTTCTGTAGGTTAAATACTAGGAGTTGGATGACTGAGTCACATGATAAATGTATGTTTAACTTTATAAGACTGCCATAATGTTTTCCAGAATATTTGTACCATTTTACATTCCACAAGCAATGTATGCTCCTCATCCTCACCAGCACTTGTGATAGTGTTTTGTGTCTTAGCAATTCTAACAGCCATAAAGCGATATCCAATTGTGGTTTTAAGTTGCATCTAATTAATGATTAATGATGTTAGACATCTTTTTGTGAATTTATTTCATCTGTATATCCTATTTGGATAAGCACCTGATTAAGTCTTTGCCTGTTTTTTTGTTTTGTTTTTTAATTAGGTTGTTTTTGTTCATACTCTTTAAGTTTTGAGAATTCTTTTTATACTCTGGGTATATGGGCATTTGAGTCCATCTGATGAGTTTTTACTATTTCAGTTATTTTATTTTTCAATTATAAAAATCTCCATTTGGTTCTTCTTTTTATCTTCTATTTCTTTGCTGAGACAGTTTTCTTATTGATTTCAAGAGAATTTATGATTGCTTACTAGAGCATTTTTATAGTATCTGCTTTAAAGTTCTTGACAGATAATTCTAATATCTGTCTTTTCTTAGCATTGTCATCTCCTGTCTTTTCTCATTTGACTTGAGATTTTCCTGGTTCTTGCTATGCTCAATAATTTTAGATTGTATCATGAATATTTTGAATATTATGCTCTGTATCTCTGGTTTCTATTTAAATCTTTCATTTGAGCTGGAGTATTTAAGTTCAGAATGCACATCCCCTCCCTCTTTCATGGACTGTGGTTCAAACGGCAATGTAGATTACAAAGCTTTTGCAGTGCTCTTTTGGTCAGCCTTGCTTGTGTACTACAGAGAAATCAATTTGAAACCTGGGTGGTGTTCCATACCCACAGTTCTTCTCTCAAAGCTTTTGCTTTTTGATTATGGTTGGTTTTATGAATGGGCCACTTGGGGATGAGCCTAAGCTTCATACACAGATAAAGGATTCCTTTCTCTCGCTCCCTCCTTTCTGTAATCCCTCCTGCACTCTAGCTGAAAGGGGAAGGATACCAAGTTTCTGCTGTCATTTGCTTAGTGCAGGGCAGGGATTGTCAACAGGGATCCTCCCCAAAGTTCCTATGTTCCATTAGCTACAAGACTTTCCCTTTTTATTCTTTTTTTTTTTTTTTTTTGACCAGGCTGCACAGCTTGTGGGGTCTTATTTCCCTGACAAGTGAAAGCACCAAGTTCTAATCACTGGACCACCAGGGAATTCCCTCCCTTTTTGCTCTAAACAGCTTAGTTTATATTTTGAAACCCTGAATATCAATGGTTTCTCTGTATTTGTCAAGTAATACTCTTTTATCTCAGTGCCACAGGGACGCTTCTGACTGCTTAAAGGCAGGTTCAAGATATATAAGGGAGAGAGAGAACACACACAAATTCATATTTCAAAATTTTATATTATATTTCTACAGGCAGTTCTTAATGTTGAATGCCAATTAGCTATGGGAATGTATGGTGTTTTTTTTTTTTTTATTGCTATGAACAGCATCGGCTTTCTGTTTACATTGATATTGACATATCACCCTGGGTGTTTGCTCTAGTACATGCTTGCTGCTTTTATGCTAATGCTTTCTCTGGAGCTGTGCTGTGAAGTGTATGTATGTATTATAAAGTGTATGGTTATAAAGTTTTAGTATTTTTACACAGAAACAATGATGCAATGGAAGATTGCATTCAGATTTAATATTTGGACACGAATAAGTCACAGATAGGATTAATAGAAGACAGTTTTAGTAGAAGCCACAAGGAATTAGAAGTTAAGCAGCCCTATTTTCAAATCTTAGCTCTGCAATATAAATTTGAGGAAATCTACTACTCCCTGAGAGCCCATTTCCTCATTTAGGATGGGAGATCACCACAACAATGGAAAGGTTGTTAGGCCTGGATAACATTTTATACAAAGAGACCAACTAAGATACTTCCTGGCACAAGGACTGTCAATTCACTTCTCTAATAAGCATAAAAAGCAAAAAATGACTATAAGATTTGGTAGTAATGTAAAATTAAAATCTAAAACTTAAAAATTATGATCTAAGCCAGAAAATTATTTCAAATCAAAAGGGACTCTCTAACGGGGGTTGGGGGAGGGCAGGACTGGGAGTTTGGGTTTAGCAGATGCAAACTATTACGTACAGGATAGATAAACAACAGGTCCTACTGTATAGCACAGGGAGCTATATTCGCTATCCTGTGACAAACCGTAATGGAAAAGAATATGAAAAGAATATATGCGTATAAGTGACTCATAATATATATGAGTCACTTTGCTGTACAGCAGAAATTAAACACAACATTGTAAATCAACTATAGTTCAATAAAAATTTATTTAAATGTTAAAAATAAAAAAGAAAAGGGACTCTCTGATGCACCTCCTCGTTTTGCAGATAGCAAAATCAGATGCCACAGGGTTAAGTGACTTGCCAGGTGTATTTCTTGCGTCCAGGAGCACATCTGGGACCAGAACTCTGATCTCCTAATCAGTAGACCTTAACACCGTGGCACAAACATCCCATACAGAAACCCTCTAAAATGGAATACATTGTACTCATTGACCTTTACAAGAGGCCCCACCCAACATACTATAAAATGTGCACATGGCATATAAACTACAACTGTATTGCATCCTAAACTGATATCATTAACTCTATGCTAACTGCAACAAACATTAAACATTTAACTAAAAACACTGCTTGCTTTAGAAAATTGGACCTCTTGGGGATGATACAGAAGATTGGGTCATTCAAAAAGGTCATCATGGGAAGCTTAAGTAGATACTTTTTCTATTTGTAGACACATGTTCTTATAGCAAAGAAACATTAAAAAATTATTTCATTGACTATTTCTTTTTTTTTTTTTTTTGTGGTATGCGGGCCTCCCTCTGTTGTGGCCTCTCCCGTTGCGGAGCACAGGCTCCGGACGCGCAGGCTCAGCGGCCATGGCTCACGGGCCCAGCAGCTCCGCGGCATGTGGGATCC
>NC_041219.1:83339764-83341162 GCF_002837175.3 Physeter macrocephalus | reverse complement strand
TCGGCAGGCGGACGCGCAACCACTGCGCCACCAGGGAAGCCCCTCATTGACTATTTCTTGACAAACATGGTTACTGTCTATGGAATGTTTCAAGACATCCGTAGGACTTTGGGAGCACTTGGAAAGACCTGCCTTTTTCTGTGCACCTGCAGCCGTTGCCCCAGCGTAACAGAGGGTACTGACGGAGTTGGGCTGCACGCGGTCCTCTGGCAATCATGGCGCCCCCGTTTGCCACAGCTACCTTGCTACCCTCCCCCCTCCTTTGTTTTTCTTCCCTAATATGGGGCACAGTTGCTTTTGTTTATCCTTTCATGGACACTCCATTTCCTCTGTCTTGGCGGGCAGAGGGGGAAGAGGGGAAGCTGGACAGTAGCTTTGGCTGGGGTAGGGAACCTGGGGTTGTTTTTAATGGGAAATACCTCTCAGAGATGCTTATATGGGCTCCTTAGCGTCACATCCCAGACCGCTTTCCATGGAGATAGGGCACTGAGTCTCTCAGTGAGGCTGGAATTGATTCCACCTTAGGGGGCTCCAGTCAGCATCCAGCCCCTTCCCCCCAGGTTGTCAGCAGCACTGATGAGATGCTGTATTTCCACCTAATTCTGGGTATATCAGTGTGTCTTGCACAACCTTAGATCATTAAAGATAAGGTAAACATTGTTTTTTAAAGTGCAGAGTGTGGTTCTGTACTAGCTTGAAATTTTACGGAAAGGCTTTTTCAGTTTCTGCCAGCTCATGCCTCATCTGGTACCTCGAGCAAACAACAGCAAACAAATGAGGGACACTGTGTCTACGATCCTTTCTGTTCATTCTCCCACCCATGTCATGGGAATAAACACTTTCAATTTGTAGGTATTTTTGTTTTCAGGATGTATGTAGCCTTTGTCTAGCATTGTGCTAATACTACCTCCTAGAATATGACTCAGTTTTGGTGGCTAGTTCTTGCCCTGAAACTAGAGGGTGCTGGAGCTGAAGCTGGGTGGGTTATTGATACACGATGCTTAAATGACCAAAGGTAGCAGGTCCTGTCTGTCTGCAGGTCTCTGCCTTGACAGTACTCTCCAACCCCCAACCAAGTCCTTTTCTGGTAATCAGAGCAGATGCAGAATCTTCCTAGTCCCTATTCTCCAGCTGTCACTTCACTTGTACAAGGATTGTTTCCCTTTGGGCTGTTTCCTCCTAAGACCTGTGTGCTCTTATTTTTATCTTTATTGAATCAGATTTTTTTGGCCTACATTATATTGACCAGTAAAATTCTCTTTGATTTATTATCCATATTTGAGGCAAAACATCCTATTGGAACTCTGACATTAGTTAAGAATCTCAGGGCTTCCCTGGTGGCGCAGTGGTTGAGAGTCCGCCTGCCGATGCAGGGGACACGGGTTCGTGCCCCGGTCC
>NC_041219.1:83331911-83339651 GCF_002837175.3 Physeter macrocephalus | reverse complement strand
GGGCCCGTGAGCCATGGCCGCTGAGCCTGCGCGTCCGGAGCCTGTGCTCCGCAACGGGAGAGGCCACAACAGTGGGAGGCCCGCGCACCGCAAAAAAAAAAAAAAAAGAATCTCAATTCTGTTTCTCAAAGAGAAGAGAAGTCAAAATAATATTTCTCAGAAAATAACTTTCTTTCCCCCTTTTTATTCTCCAACATTAGATAATCACAAACAGAACTTTAGCTACCAATCCAAGTACGGAGCCCCCTGAGCATGGTTTTATATTCCTTTTTTCATTTCCCATACCATTAAGTGCTCTAAAGAAAGTTGATCATTGCAGCCTTTGCCCCCGACTGCTTTAGTGTGATATGTGTTACATGGTAGCAATTAATCAATATTTGAGTGCTGTTTATCAAAAATCCCACTTAGAATCTTTTCCGTGTTCAGCCTATCGTTGAAGAACACTTGGATATGTCTGGCGTTCTTGTAAGTTGACCATTCAGGGGCCCTATTTATGTGAAAACCCAAAATCCTTACATTCTATAAGATTCTACAAGTAAAATTGTGCTAGTCTGGTTCAAAAGCAGTAGATTCCTGCTAGAGGGCAAATTTGAATACAGCTCCATGCCTGTCCCTCAAGTTGTTCTCCATCCAACACTTATAGATTTATATCTTGATCCTTGGGTAAAAAGCCTGTAATAAAAGAGCAAGTGAAAACTAAAATTTCGCTTTCGTAAAGCCTCCCCAAAGTATTGAGGGCACGGGGCATCAGAACTGTTGCCGTCAGCACTTATAAAGGCAAAGAGTGATGGTGCCATCATATGGGCCAGAATGAGAGATGATGCCGGAAGTACAGACAGAAGGGACCGTGACATCTCTCAGTAGCTGCTGCAGTGTAGAAATTGGCTGGCCCTGGCCCCAGTGGTGTCACCTGAAGTGGCTAGCTGCAGTAGTGTCCACTGTAGCCATAGCAGGGGGCAGAGCAGCCAGCATGGTATGATCAGGAAGCAAGGGCTTAAGGGACAGGCAGCCTTGGTTACATGTCTTGGATGACAGGCTGCAGCAGCAGCAAAACATTCTGCGTGCTTTGGCTTTATAGCTCAAACTTCTTTTCTGGAGCATGACAGAGACACTATCTGTTTTAGGGTTCTCCAGAGAAACAGAACTGCTACTCTGGAGGCTGAGAAGTCTCAGGATCTTCTGTCTGCAAGCTGGAGACCTAGAAAAGCAGGTGGTGTAATTCAGCTCAAGTCTGAAGGCCTGTTCTCCAGGGGAGCCAGTGATGCAATCCCAGTCCAAGGGCAGAAGATGAGATGAGGTGTCTAGCTTAGAGAGTGAGGCAGGAAATAAGGGGTGAATTCCTTCTTTCTCTGGCTTTGATTCTATTCAGGCCCTTAATAGATTGGATGATGTCCACCCATGCTGAGGAGGGCAGTCTACTTTACTGAGCCCACGGATTCAAATGCTAGTCACATCTGGAAATAGCCTCACCAACCAGGCACACCCAGAAATGTTTAATCTGGGCACCATGTAGCCAGTCAAGTTAACACATAAAATTAACCCCCATATCATTAGAATTAGCTAAGGCAGAAGAGGAGCCAAAATGGTAGCCTGGAGGGTTGACTGATCACATGTTCATTGTGTACTTCTTGGGAAATCTCAACTCTATGGCAGAGTTTGAAGAAAACTGGTTTTAATGATAGGAGATGGGGAAAATTCAGGAAAATAATGGTTTTGTGACTGCCCCCCCCATCTCTCTGCAGGCTGGTGTGTCCAGGGAAAGATAGATTACGTTTCCTTAAAGAGTTATGACTCTGTTATTTTTCAAGGGGAGCTTTAGAGAGAGATAAAGAAAGGTAGAAAAGGCCACTTGAGAGACATGTAATTTGGGGAGAAAAAGAACGGTCTTTCTTTTTTGATTTGCTGCTGTTGAGGTAATTTCAGACCATTTTACAATATCGGCTGGTAAAGAATCGTAATTCTTTTTTCTGCAGACACTGTTAAATGGGTATATAACTGTATTGAGTTGTCTGAACTGTGACTTGAGTCCTATACCCCAAAGACACATATATAAGAAAATTATATTTTTATTTTCCTTCCTGAAAGTCCAAATAACTCTCTCCCTTCGACCCTCTAAGAGAGTATGCACCAGGGAGTCTAATTCACATGGCAAAAAATGTGTATGAGCTTTTCTTTATGTAATAAATCCTCCTCAGGTAGTTTAAATGTTTACTACCTTGGGACCGAAAAAATTTTAAATGAAGCAGGTGACACGCTGAAAATGAAGCAGTTCCATTTGGAAACATATACTGCCAGCAGTCTTTGTCATTTTTAACTTTTATCATGAGAGCTGAACACAGTATCTCTGTGAATTTCTCTCTTCCACGACACAAACCCTCCCTCTCTGTCCTCCAGACAGCATTAGCAGATCCTGTCTACTGAAGATAAAAAATGAGGCTAAAACACCTCTGAAGCAATAAAATCGATGAATAAAGATTTGATTTACAGTTCAAATTCTACTTTCCGTGACACATCTAGGTGAGGTCTCCCCACCTGCATTATTGCCTGCAGGGCCTGTTAACTGTTCTTCTAAACTAAGATGCATTGAAGAGTCTGTGTCCTTTTTTTTACATGTTTACTGAATACAAATACAGTGGTTTTCTTTAGAAAGTGTGAGTGTTCTGACCAAGTTAGTTCAACTTCTGAAACCCGATGGTAACCAAGCTTGCAGGAATTTTATGAAAAAAATAAATCTCTCCATAGCTGTCTAGATATATAGACAAGTCTGGGAAAAAAGACACACATACATATACAAACACTGTATAAATACAGACATGTATAAATGTATGGATAGATAGACGGACGGACAGATAGATACAGGTAGATAAAATGAAATGAGACTCTGAGATAAACACACACACATACACAGACACACAGAGATTAGGGACTGAAAATTTGCATAACTCAGAGGAAACTTCGCTGTTCTAAAATATACCAAACTATTTACTTTTAATCAAAGAAACATTTTTGTATATATTTAAGAGGACCTAGCAAATGCACCCCACTTCCCTGTCTGAGTTCACTTACAGATGGCAAAACACAATCCCCTTAACACCAAAAGAGGTGGATGAGGCTCACGTGTGAAGCACCCTTGTACTCCTTAAAAATGAACCATAGTGTTAGATCTTTTCTATACAGCTACAAGCAGTGCTATGCATTTCGGGCCTCCCAAGGGAGAGCTGTTGGAACCAAATGTTCCTAATATGAACATGGGTAAGTATATTGACTTGAAGGTTTCCTATATGCCGGAGCCTCTGCTAAGCACTATATATAAATCAATTAGTTCATAAAATATGTAGCAGATACTGATAGTCTTTATTGATTACATATACTGATGAAAAAACTGTGATATTGAAAAGTTCAGTACCTTGCCTAAAGTCAGGGAGTTTATTATAGATAAGCAAACTAAGGCTCAGAGGTTAAGGAACTTGCTTAAGGTCTGAAAGCTCGGGATCAAATGCAGGGCTGCTATAATCAACAACCCAATCTGTTTCACTTCACAACATTGCCTTGCGAGGAAATGCAGTAGGCATAGTTTAAATGTTTACCTGCCCAAAGCTCCTCAGAAAACTGCCCTTCTCTGAATCTTCTGAAGGGCAGCAGGTGTACTTTACATCACAAGACCCCACACCAAAAGTTAACTGGGTCAGGAGTGACCCCTGACACAGTGGTGAGCATCCATAGATTGCCTGGTTAGCTATGATTTGTGAGGCTTGGGTCAGGAAGATGAGATCAGTTAATTGGAGTTCTTTGAAGAATTGCAACAAAGAAACTGAGAGACTGGAATTTAGGTGTGGTGGGTCATTATTATAAAGGATTCTCTGATATTGAGTAAATCTCCTGAAGCCATGATAATTATGGAGAAACTTCAAAAGACAAGGTGAACTTCAGAAAAACCAGCATGTGATGCTATTTTCTGTATACACACTGAATTTAAATATAGAGCTTTATGTTCACTAAGAAAAGTTGTATTTTTTAGCAAATAAGTTAGCAAGTGAATGTGTATAATACTAAAAACATATTAAGTAAAATTGATAAGATATTTTAAAAGTTAGATTTTAAATTTTACATTATAATTATATGATTTAATAAAATAATATTTAAAACTACCACTTTTTATTGGCCGTGAAACTTAGTTAAATATGTGTCTTTTAAATATGTTTAAAATGTAAAGAAAAAAATGACCTCATTTTTTTCTCCCTTAAAGTATGGGTGTTACTTAATAAGCATTGTTAAGGAATCAGTTGCAAACTAGAATAAATTAACTTCTGTTTTCAGGCACTGAATTGCCCTTTAAAAATGATAATTGGTAAGTTAAAAAAAGTTCATGTGAGTTTGCCCTTTGCATGGCTGTCTATCAATATTTGTCAGATTTTATATAATGAAACGACCTTGGTATTTCTCTAGCATATCATATACCAATGACTATCAAAATTTGATAACTATTTTTTACATAGAGATATTTTTAAATAAAAAAAACTATTTGCTTGACTAATCATCATTATCAATGATAATGGGGGGGGGACAGAAAGCAAAAGAATAAATTATTTCAAAACCCAATAAATAAAAAGGCAATAATGTTCTGAAGGTGGGGTGAGAAAATTAGATTTAGTGTATGAAAATTTAGGAAAGATATATGTAATGATAACTTGGATATTGGGAACATTCTATAAATACTCATCAATTTTCATAAGCATGTTTTTCAGAAACTCTAAAGATCATATGTCAACAGTTAATATTTTTGGTTTATAAATGAAAATACTTCATACATTTGCCAAAATTTTATTGACTATGAGCTGTTAGAAGAGCTTTTATATATCAAGGATCTCTGACTACTTTGGTTTACGTGTGACACTTTTATTTTTCTGTATGTAGCTTCAAAAATCGCCGTTTAGTTTTCTCTCCTTTTTGTTTAGTAGATATCAAACAAGGCTATTCAGAGATTTCCAGCTAATGCTTTTCTAACAACCTCCTGAAAGAGTACTTACCTGAAAGCAACAAGAATATGAAATATACACAAATGAGACATTTATTAAATTAGTAACATGTCTATTTTCAAACAGATATATCCATATTTTATAACTGAGGGCTCTCTAAGAAAAATATGGTTTTCAAGGAGTCAGTAAAATAGGACAATAGATACAACTTTAATCAAAATTCTTTATTATTAACATTTTTTGTCATGGCCTGATTTTTTAGTCTAATCTTGTCCAATCTGATTTTTGATATCGAATTTATAATCACTAGAGAATGGGGGCCAGGCACACATTTAGAATACCTCAGATAAGGTTTTAGAATGCTGAAGTAATGTATAACTTAAATGTTCATGTTTTTCCTTCTACAAGCCAAAAAATCCCAGCTCCTAATAATGTTTCAGAGAATAACTCTTATAACCAAGAATGATATTTGGAATTATCACAATAATAGGATGTCATGGATAATGACATATGCTATTCAATATAATTGAACTGGTGAAGTGTACAGTGTTAAAAAAAAAAAAAAAGACCTAAAGCTTTTAACTTAATTCATGTTAAGGAATAAATTCCTTGCAGCAGATGCATTGGAAATAACCTGTCTGATTTGGTGGACTGTTGTTTAAATAACTAGCTGGTATCTATTTGTAAGTGACAAAGTGACAAGTTTGAGTTAGATAGCTACTTACTTAGGACTGCTACCCACCTGCATACTGGGAAATACTGTTTGCTTTACCTAAGCAGATGTTTTGATTGACTTGAATAGGATAATTAAGCATGCACACACTAACTATTTGTGAGGTTCAAACATGTACTGATTGCTAGACTCCAATTAAATAAATGAGCAAATCGTAGACGATATCATGTGTGTAGATTTTAGCCTAGTAAATAAGTTCCAATTAATTTAAGTGGGGAAATCCTTCAATTAAAGGATGAAATCCTTCAATCCCGGTTTTCCTTTAAAAATCAACAAGAAGAAACAGTCTTAAAGCATAGTAACAATTCTTGGTACCCTCATTTCACATGACTGATAAAACCAACTATCTATCCAGGCAAATAGAATGCATTACTTTTGTGGGGAAAATTGGGCAATTACATCACCAATGAGTCGTAGGCTAACGTAGACCAGAAGAATAATTAGGAATAAGTCACTTCAACCACATTGGTTTGGTCCTCTGGAATGAGATTTTTATCACCGACAGTGCATTCTGTCTCATGTCTTGCTCTCTGGTTTCATTATCTGGCACTTTACACAATGACACATGATGGCCTGGTCCTGCACATCCAAACAATGGCATATCCAGCCAGGTATCTGCTTTCTGTGTTCTAGCTTCTTCGTGTGCATCTGAGTGGAGAATGCAGCCACTTAGTGAAGGAGCGTTAACTTTATTTATTTATTTATTTATTTATTCATTGCGTTAACTTTAATCAGGGGCCAGCGTGTAAGAAGATTCTTCATTCTTGGCTACAAATCCAATACTTTATTCTAATTTAGCTTTTATAGAGTTGATATTTTGATCCCCATTTCTTTCCTCATAATTATTCTTGGTTGTTTAGAACCTGGAAGGGAAGAGAAATGAGCAACTGACAATAATCTCTAACACTTTACAGTCACCTAGTCACCTGCTTAGCAAGATGGGTGGAAAAGATTGAAGCAGAAAGATAATAGCTCAGTAGCCAACAGGTTCAACTTTTTAATTTTTTTTTTTTACTGTGTCTAGGACCTCATTTCCTCTTCTTTACTTTGAATGTATATGTCATTCCTAAGTCACCAAATAGAATGATAATTCTACTTGCCCTCATTTGATTCTTACAGTTTTCATAATACTATCTGTAAGAAGAAGGAACTTAAGTAAGAGCAGAGAAAATACCAAACACATAAACATGCCAATTTGGGGCAATTATAAATAAAGCTGCTATAAACAGTCATGTGCAGGTTTTTATGTAGACATAAGTTTTCAATTCATTTGAATTGAAATAACGGGGAGTATGATTGCTGGATCATATAGTAAGTAGCCAACAGGGGCAACTTTTTAATTTTCTTTTACTGTGTCTAGGACCTCATTTCCTCTTCTTTACTTTGAATGTATATGTCATTCCTAAGTCACCAAATAGAATGATAATTCTACTTGCCCTCATTTGATTCTTACAGTTTTCATAATACTATCTGTAAGAAGAAGGAACTTAAGTAAGAGCAGAGAAAATACCAAACACATAAACATGCCAATTTGGGGCAATTATAAATAAAGCTGCTATAAACAGTCATGTGCAGGTTTTTATGTAGACATAAGTTTTCAATTCATTTGAATTGAAATAACGGGGAGTATGATTGCTGGATCATATAGTAAGACGATAGTTAGCTTTATAAAACAGAGATGTATCTAAGCTACTAGCTCTGAGATGACCACTATATAGGGAAAAGAAATGTTTTTGAGGTGATAAAGTAAACTTTTTTTTTCAACTTTTGATTATTATGTCTGCTTCTCCTTAAGATAGGTCTTCTTTTGGCCAGAGGAATAATTTAATTCTAGCTTGTAAGTTTGTATTGTTTATTGATTAATGAAACTCAACTGTCACTCTGTCCTTTGAAATTAAAAATGAGGGCTTCCCTGGTGGCGCAGTGGTTGCACGTCCGCCTGCCGATGCAGGGGAACCGGGTTCGCGCCCCAGTCTGGGAGGATCCCACATGCCGCGGAGCGGCTGGGCCCGGGAGCCATGGGCGCTGCGC
>NC_041219.1:83260000-83330713 GCF_002837175.3 Physeter macrocephalus | reverse complement strand
ATGCAGGGGAACCGGGTTCGCGCCCCAGTCTGGGAGGATCCCACATGCCGCGGAGCGGCTGGGCCCGTGAGCCATGGCCGCTGAGCCTGCGCTCCGCAACGGGAGAGGCCACAACAGAGGGAGGCCCGCATACCACCAAAAAAAAAAAAAAAAAGATGTTTTGATTGTCCCAACCTATAGTCTGTCACTATTCTAAGGCCCTACTCAAGAGTTCTGTTAATTTCCAGGGGCTTTTCATTTTTAGAATTAATTCTGCTTCTGAGTTTCTGGTACATTTGAACTATCTATTTCACTTATATCTCACAGTGCTTTAGCTGTCATTCTCCCGCTATTCTTACATGAACATAGAATTCAATCTCTTTATAAGGTTCCCCCGCCACCCCGCTCACTACACACACACACACACACGGGCACACACACACGGGCACACACACGGGCACACACACACAGGCACACACACATAGAAATACATTAAAAGGAACTTCACACAAAGCACTTGTGGGAAGAGCATATTTTTTGAGGAAAACAGGGTTTTCCTACCATGGAGTTGCTCATCCCCTTTTCCTCTCAAGACTCTGCTAAGAACCCACTTTTTTCTCTTCATTAACCGCCCACTCTTCGGTTCCTTCACAGACACTCAAATCACCTTGTTATGCAGAACAAGTTAGTTCTCTAAATTACGCTTGGCACGACTCTGGGCTTAATTTTACACATCCAAAGACTCCAAGCCTTTGCCAAAACAGTGGGCTATTTATGCCCATCCTTCCCCTTCAGTAGCATGGAAAAGCTGGCAGAAGTTTTGACCGTTCACTTTTTTCTATTCTCTCGTCCCTGTCAATCTCTGAATAAAAGGGTAGAGATCTATTTTTCCTTTAATGTGAAATATGTTATCCCTTTAGAGGGATTAAATAGTGATAATTAGTTTGATTTTATGTATTTTCTTCTATTATCTAAATATCAGAAAACTTTTCCAAACTGCTTTCCATAATTACAGCCACATTTTTCATCAATGTTTACAAACTTTACCATAGGTGAAATTTACTCCAAAATATGTTCCATTAAGTTAAGTAGGGGGCTATAACATGTTGGGCCGTATAAACGACTCTTGTTCTTAGAATGACATGTCTTCCCTTTCTGAAACCCATACACACACACACAGACATACACTCCACAAGAATAGTTCAGAGGGCTTGAAAACTATGTAACAGAAGAATATTCATGTGATTTTTCATTAATGTTATCAATTAGGGCCATCGGTTTTCATTAGTATGTTTACTAATAACTAAGGAGATCATTACACACACACACACACACAAACATATATCTGTGATGGGAATTTTACAGGGGAGAACCGACCTACACAAGCAGAAGGGACTTTTCAGGCATCATATGAGTGTGGAAGATGTGAAGAACAGAAAATGAGTTTTATATGTGGACAAGAGGAGGTGCTAGGTGTTCAGCTTGCTATAATTTACCTTCATCTCTTGCTCTGCCACCTCACCAGCTTCCTCCTGTGCCGTATTGTGTTTTCCTTGCTGTACTTCTTCCTTTCCTCGAGCATGCTCTCACTCTCACTGTAGGGCCTTTGCACCGGCTCATCTTTCTTCTGGGACCACGCAATTACCACCTCAATTGCTTATCCTCCAACACTTCGTCCACACTTCCAAGGGCTTTTACCTTTTTTTTTTCAATCTCAGTTTAATTAAATCATACTCAGAGATCTATTCCTTCCTTTCTATCTAAATTAGGTATTTCTACCATCTTGTGTTTCTTTTTAAGAAAATCTTATTTTTTAATATCATATCACATTTTTTTCATATCATTTGGTAAAATACATTAATGTATTAATATAAAATTATAAAATAATCATGATGAAATTTTGTTTGATTTGCTTGTTTCATGCTGTCTTTTTTTTTAATTAATTTATTTTTATTTTTGGCTGCGTTGGGTCTTCGTTGCTGCGTGCGGGCTCTCTCTGGTTGCGGCAAGCGGGGGCTACTCTTCTTTGTGGTGTGCGGGCTTCTCATTGCAGTGGATTCTCTTGTTGTGGAGCGCAGGCTCTAGGCGCCGCGGGCTCAGTAGTTGTGGCTCACGGGCTTAGTTGCTCCGCGGCATGTGGGATCTTCCCAGGCCAGGGCTCGAACCCATGTCCCCTGCATTGGCAGGCGGATTCTTAACCACTGCGCCACCAGGGAAGCCCCTCATGCTGTCTTTCTCACTATGCACTAAGGTCCATGAAGGCAGAGACCACGATCCCCATTGTTGCCCCATGAAGGCAGAGACCATGATTACCATTGTTGCAGTCTGTCCTACCACATTAATTGTCTATGTAAATAGTTATTGAATAAATGAACACAGATGGAAAAGAACATGAGAACAGGCTACAAATGGTAATATACATTGTGCCAGGCTCAAGCAATACATTATATGTGCATATTGTTAAATAAGCCTTCTTAAGCAATACATTATATTTGCATATTGTTAAATAAGCCTTCTTAAGCAATACATTATATTTGCATATTGTTAAATAAGCCTTCTTAAGCAATACATTATATTTGTTCAGAGGGATTTGATTTCAGTGGTTAAACCACACATGTAAGAGAAGGCTTGCTAAAGGTGAGAGAGTTGCCCATTATTTTGGAAAATATCAAATTTGGGCTTATTGATGGCTGTAAGGAAGTTCACTCTACTCCTGCATCACGGTCAGAATGTGCTATACTGGTCCTGTCCTGGATGTGCAGGTTGTTGAAGACACGCTCACACGGCGTTAGTTCATGCCTTTAACAGTTGCAGCTGGCAATCTCTGCTGGGGGGTAGGGGCAGGTCAGAAGAAATTTTTGTAGCGTTCTTCAAAACGTGAATCTTGAGGTTACGTTGTCAAGGAATGTTATAAGGAAAAAGGTCTCCATGTACAGAGAAAGATGTTAACTTATTTTAAATGGAGTTGTTACTCAAAAATAACTATTTTGTATGGAGCATTAAAGTACTAACGGAAGGTTTGCACATATTGATTATGAGTCATCATCTGTCTTGTTAGCATTTTGAACATAACACTTGTAATTTGACAGTGCTATAAACATTATTTTAAGTAAGATGATGAGAATATATACAGTTCTAAAGATTCTTTTGGTGATGTTATGCTTACTTGATGCAATAACAACTAAATTATTCTCATTTAGAATGCACTGATTTTCTGTCTTTGGGGAACTCTAATTACCTTCAAGATAAGAGACAAGCAGCCTTACTTCCACACTGAATGCACAACTCTTCACAGTTTATGCTGCTTTCAAATGCCATCTTCTTAAACCAGTATCTTCATTTTAACTCTGGGGAATTTAAATTAAACACACTAAGCTATTGTAAATGTAATTAGTTACGTCCACAAAGGAGTCATATTTTGAAGTTTGGGCAATGAGTCACTCCGATTAAAGGAATTCAGTTGAAACATATCAAATGAAAGGAAGAGGCCCTGAAATTTTTTTTTTCATATCTTTCCAGAGGTAATTCAAAAAAAAAAATCCTTTCCGTAATATAAAAAGGCATCTCATTCATAATCCTCTAATTTCACTATGTGACTCTTCCAACGTCTTTGCCTTGTAAGTTTGTAACTCCTAAATTCCAAAATCTCCACCTACACTCACATTAACAGGAATGTTCACACATGGGAAGAGCTCCCTGAAACTTCCATCTTCTGAACTCAACTTCTCTACTTCCCTCTCTGACTTAATCACTACTTTTAAGCCCACTCCTTGGCCTCATTAAACTTTTGTTTCCTCAGTCCCTGCCTGTTCCCCAGCCTATTAGCCCCTTTTGAATTTAATTTGCTTTCCTCACTTGTCTAGACATCATAGTCAATCTTGACAGTAACTACTTCCAGAATCCCTGTACCTTCTGCCGTCACTCCACATTGTTTTATGCGATTGTAACTTAAAAACTCCAGTATGTACGTTCTCCACTCACAGGTTTTGTAACAGCACTTGAGAAAAGCATGACCCTCTGCTACTTCTCTAGAGACTCATTCCATCTCAATTCAGTTGCCACTTACTCATCCTTCGTTGACTCTTCACAATTTATTTTCCAAATGATACTCTTTGGCCTGTCAACTATAATTCTCCTATCTTCCCCTTTATTTAGTAGATTATTCTGACTTCTTGATCAACAGAATTCATTGATCTGTGAGGGAAAGTACCTAACCTCCTCAAAATAATTCCTTTTCTCTACATTTTTTCCCACTTCCCGTTTTGCATCAGAAGAAAGAGTATAAAGGCCTCCTTCTTAAGACTTATCTTTTCAATGGTCTTTCTTTACATCATTTCTTATCTTCTCTAAAACCTTGCTTATTTGATTCTGCCCTCCTTCTTGAACATTGACTATTTCTCCGCTGTTTCCTTCCTTGTGCCCATAAACCAACTTTCTCAAATGACTTATCAAAAAGAATAACAAGTTCAAAATCCTCCCTCAACCCCACAATCATGTCAAGCTCTTCACTCTCCTGTTTTAACCATTTTCCTTAAAGATACTATATTTGTGTATTAGATTGTTTAAACAGCCTAATCACCTATCTTTTAATTGGTGAGTTTAATCCATTTTATTTATTGTAATAGCCATTGTGTTAGAGTTTATTTCTGCTCTCTTATTTTATATTTTTAAATATGTTGCTTCCTTTATTGATTTTGGTTTTTTCTTTCCCACTTTCCTTCAGATAAAATCTTTTTCAGAAAGGTAAATACTGTATTTAATGTGCTCTCATGTTCTTTTGATTAGCTTTTGTCTGTATCCTTTTTCTTGACAACTTTTTAAGCAACAATAAACTTCCCCCCAAACTGATCACAATTAGTTCACCTATCCTTTGCAGCATTCCCTTTAACCTGTTTCATATGCAAGTACATCCTCCAAAACTACTACCAATGTGGGATCTTAGATGACGCATTTCCTTGTAATGTATGTCTGAGAGTATTTTTGTTATGTTCTCATAATTGAATGACTTTCACTGGATAAGCATTCTAGGTTTAAAGTTTTTACTTTTATTAATACTTAAAAAAATTATTTCTTCTTCTTGGACTCTATATTGCTGTTGAGCAGTGTGCAATCAAGCTACATGTAATTTCTCTGTAAGCAGTCTCATCTTACTTTCTGTCAGCTTTCAGAAATGATCTTCCTTTGATATTCCTAAATTTAAAATTAATGTATCTCTGTGAGTTTTTCCACAAACCACCCCCCCGTTTCATACTCCAAGAGCTTCTTCAATCTGAGATCTTTGTTTTTCTTGAATTCTGCCACCTGTAAATGCATAATCTATTTTTCTCTTGGCCCTCGGATGCATGATTTGATTTAATCATAGCCTATATTCATGATACATCACCATCATTTGTCCATGCACGGTCTTCCTTTTTATTTATATATTTAATAATTTAATGAGCAACTATGAATGTAGAATCCATCCCAATATTTAAAATATGTCTAAATAACTTATATCCCCTCAAATGCTCTTTCTCTGGCTTATAGCATTTGAACCCTGTCTGCCCCTTCCCCCAAAACCAGGTAACCAATATTTTCAATGTTGTATTTATTATATACTTTCTTTTATATTTTTATACATATATCAGAAATAATTTATCAAAATTATTTTCATAATATATATAATCATAATGTTATTTATTTTTCTTGTAGTTTATTAATTTTGACATCTTTTGAATATTCCAGTTTGTCAATATAGGAGTTATTTATTCATTCTGTTGTTGATGAGTATTTGGATTGTTTGCACTTATTCGTTACCATGAACAGTGGTGCTTAAAACATTCTGATCCAAGGTTCCTGGAACACATACAAGAGTTTCTCTTACGTGTATGTATAGTTATAGTACTGATGGCTTGTAGAGTATGGAAATGTTAAACTTTACAAGATAATTCCAAATTGTTTTCCAGAGAGGTTGGACTATCTGATATGTTTGTCATTGAGGTAATATCTATTTTAAATCTTGGGATTTAAACTTTTACAATCAATGCTTATAAAATGAACACATCAACATCTTGTTTTCCATGTCCCTGATTATTATTGATGATGTGCTATATGCTTTTTTATGTTTATTGATCATATATATTTACTCTTGGGTGAAATGCCTATTCATGTTTTGCCCAGTTTTCTGTTTTTTAAAAAAATCTTTTTATGTTGCTTTTTCACTTTGTTTAAGGTGACTTTTGATAATTAAAAATTCTTCATTTTAGTGAAGTAAAATTTATTAATTATTTTCATTTTGTGGTTGGCACTTACATGCCTTGTTTAAAAAAATCGTTCGTTATCACAGACTGAGAAATATACAATACATTATCTTCTATAAGCTTAAAATTTATGCCTTTGAAGTATGAGCTACTAATTCATCTAGAGTTGATTTTTGTGATCGTGTGAGATATTTATTTTCTTTTTCTTTCCTATATGGATAACTATTAATTCAAACTCATTTGTTTACTAATCCCACCCCTAAACTGTACCTTGCTACATCCTCTATGTCATCTGATAAAATTCCAGATAGGCATGATATGCTTCTGTTTCAGTTGTCAGTTTGTCTAGCACTGCGCCAATAATACATGCTTTCAAGAACTATCACTTTATAGTCAGTCTATTTTATATGGCAAATCCTTTCTCCTCCTATTTCCTACTCATCCTTCTTCACAGAAGTCTTGGCTAATTTTAGCACTTTGGTCTTTAATATCAATTTAAAAATCAATTTATCAAGTCCCATGAAAAACCCTACTAGAACTTAGACTAACATTTTATCAATGTTATAGATAAACTTGGGGAAAATGGCATCTTTAAACCCTTCTCTCCTTCTCTGTAAATTCAGTAAAGAATTTCAGTCTATCCTTAAGCAGTAAAGGATTCTGAATATTCGATCAGCTGGTACAGAACACATCCACTTGGAACACACTTTGACCCTGTGATCAAATTGGAAACAGCCAAAAGATAAAACATCAGGAAACTTTAAAGTTGTACTTAAAAGACAAAAGCAAACTTCTTCATTGTTGGATGCTATGAGCACTGCTAAATTTTTTCGAAGGAAAGTCTGATTTGGGAACATAAATATAGATTTAAAAATCACTCTCATCTATCCACTGTAAAGCAGGAAGTTTGCAGCATGGATAATTAACATATACAGATGTGTGTATAGACTCTTTAACCCGTGGAGCTCACATAAAACTATTTTTGATATAGAAATATAACCCTGGAGTCCCAGAAACAGCCACAGATGCAACATTCTGCTGTCGAATGCAGCACTGTGCCACTTAACATTATCCATAGGCAATTACCGAAGATCATTACTTCCTATCACCTTCTGTACCAGAACATTTACCAGAGCTAACAAATAGCAAAACTGACTGAATGGAAATTATCCTTCTGTTTCTCTCCTAACCATCTTGATTTGGAACAATTAAACAGTATAAATATAGGCAGAAAAAAAGGAAATGATTAAGTTTGGATTGTAAAGCCACTAGAAAACTACTCGGTTCGAAGTTATTAGTTTCCTTAACTGAACCACCCAAGAAAATCAATAATTTAAGCAATGGATTCCATAATTTCCCCAAATGTGTAGGAATGTTTTGTAAACAGTAGTAAAACCATTATCCCTCTTTATCCAGGGAGAATAAAATTTCAATCATCTAATCAATACTTCCATATATGAGATACAATTTACTTCCATAAAATATATCTTTCTAAATTTCTACCTCTGAATTCAACCCAACTAAATGTAATAGTACCCTTCCCTAGTCAACCATAAAAACAAAAATATGTGATGTTCTCCCCTAATCCCCATGCCACCTTATACCTATTATGACACCAATAACATTTTACTTGTCCCTATAATAACTTTTGGATTGTCTCATTTCACACATCTACTGTTAAGGGCAGAGAAACTATTGGTAATACTTTTAATGGCAATTTCATAGGCTCAACCAGTGAAGTGTAGAATCTGTCTCATAGCATAACACTCAAAAAATATGTCAGCCTATTAAATACTGGTATACCATGAGAGAGCAATCTGTTGGCTTTCTCAAGTGACCAAATGTGATGATTTGTGTATCTGCATTTAATATTTGGGTCACTAGGATGGGAGTTATTGACACTAATAGGAAAGGACAAACAAGGATTATCACTGACAGCTGAGGGACAGTTGGAGCTGGACATAGCTTAACAAGCTCAGTCTAGTTACAGTGACTTGATGCTGCAAGCTTAGAAGAGTGGCAGGCAGCTACCCAGCTCTAATTCTTATGGCACAGAGGGCAATACTTTAACTAAATCATAAAATGATTTTATATTGTGAAACTTTATCAATAGCATTGTGGTGTTTTTGTCCAAATGTGAAAAAAAAATCGCTGAAATAACAATGAAGAACTAATATATAACAAAAGACTGGACTCAGTTGATTTAGGATATAAGTGGTTCTTTTAAAAAACTAATTTTCATTCCATTTCTTAATAAAAACAGTTAGATACAATATCCAGAAAATGACATATTGCTGGTACAGAAAGAACTGGTACCCAGGATATTAAGCCCATTTTTGTAAAGCTGATGAATCAATGCATATGTGAGCCCTATCAGATTCCTTTGACCCCTCCTACTGGTCCTCCTTAAAATACATTGGCTGCAATTATCATCAGTCAAATTTCATATGCATATTTAGATTACAAGTTTATTCTTTCAAGAAAAGTGTCTCCTTTGTGCCAGGCACTGTGGCACCAGATTTTATGAATAGAAGATTAAGTAAAATTCTCATTCATGAATCTCAAATTCAGGTTGACAAGAAAAAGGACATTCCAGTAACATATGCTAAAACCCAGGATTCAATCAGAAACATTCAATCTTTTAGTGCAACAATTCCACAAACATATTTTTTTTTCTTTTCTCCTGGCCATTAGATGTGGCCAAATGTATCTAATTATAAACAACTGGTGTCTTTGCTCCATGTTTAATGATGGCTTCATGAAATTAAAGGAAATAAAGATCAGCAATTTAAGCAGTTATTTGAATAAATGAGCAGTTACTGAGGTTACTTAGCCCTTCAGTTAAAAATATACTAGCAGCAGATTTGTCTTACTTTCCCAACATTACCTTTGCATTACCCCTTAAATCAGAACACCAAATACAACCCATGAATTGTTAGCATAATCTCTCAGATGAATGAGGTAAATGCAACTTTCTTTACTGACGGTTCAAATTTGTAGGCAACTATTATCAACCTGCCAAGAGAATTGTGCTTTTTAAAATTGTATTAGAAACTGGTAAAAGGACCAGACTATTTATAACATATTGGAATTAAAATAAAACTTTTAATGTTAATAAATACTTTTAAATTAAGTGAAACACTATGTTACCAAAGTATGGGGATTGGGGTTTGAGGAGTGATCAAGCCTGCACATATCATTTATGCATAAAATACCATAAAATACCATTTATACCATAAAATACCAAAATGAGACCACTGAGACAGACGGTTACCTAAAATTGATGTTGTTTTCTGTAATAGGTTTGGGATCTATGTGACAAACCTTCACTAGTCATGTTAGGTTTGGTATCATTTAGTTATATATACCCTTATTTTGTTTTATTTTTAACACATTTCCTAAATCTAGTTATGGGGCTGTTTCCTGACTCCTGTTTTTTGAAATCTAGAATAAGGCATCTTGTCTAACTATATGCTTCCCTTCTTTGAGTCAAATAAAAGTTAGTTTCTTTAAGATTTATGTAATTTCTCAAAAAGTAAAAAGTCATTGAAGTTTCTAGGAAGACTATTTCCTGATATCGTTCTTATTTGTATGAAAGGGACTTGTCAAAGCATCTAGTCTCCAGAACTTTTACACTTCTAGTCATTTATCCACTAAAAAGGAGGCAGGGGTAAAATAGTGGTGATTTTTGTTTCTGAATGATATGGGTCCTCTTGGTCTAGAAACAAATTAGAGAGTTTGTGGAGTAGGTAATGAATATGAATTAAGTGGAGAAAATTCACTTCCAGCAGTGGAAAAAGTATGAGATTTAGAACTAGACAGACCTCCTAACTCTGCCACCTGCTGCCTGGGAGACTTAATGAGTTTTACTGATTTTCCTATGAGCACAGAAATTATATAGAAAAGCAGTAATTGAATTTGTACTGAAAGATATTGGAAGGTAAGAGGAAGCAAAACAGAGGAGTTGGTATATAATCTGGATTTACTACATGTTATGCCAGGTACCTTTGGGGACATTAAATTCTCAAAGCAAACTTATTAGAAAATTTTTGAAAGGAAAGTGTGTACAAAGGAAACAAAAGAACACATACTGTTTTATGGAACTACAGCTAATTTAAAAAAATCAGTGTGGCTGGGTATAGAAAATAAGAAAGATGGAAAGAAAAAATATGTGAAAGTGAAGATATAGAAGATGAAAAGAGCCAGATCACCTTGGATGAAAAATATAAGGAGGGTTAACATTATTTTTTAGGCAATAAGATAGTGTTAGAATATTTCATATTCTTTAATTTAGCATCATCTGTGAGAGGATCCTGTCTCTAAACACAAAAGAGAACGATGCTTTCAAATGGTCTGAAACACTTGGCTCCTTATATCATGAAGTTATTCAGAGCAAATTACAGAGGGGATAATGTACCAGTGTTCAAGGTTGTGACTTCTATTCTTGTTGCTGTATATTCCAAGGAGTCTCCTAAATGGAAGTTTCTTGGAAAATACCCAGTAGATTTCCTGCCAGAGGTATAATATCTCCATCTTAATTTGATGCCCCTCATTAATACTCTGAATGATAAGAGTGGAACACATCTTCCTCTAAAATGTTAGTGGCAACATTTAACGTGCTTCTGATGTGGCGGATTTACTACATGCTCCTTGAAGGAATTTCTTGACTTGGCTTTCAGATAACTTCACGCTTGGTCCTCCTCTGGATTTATTGGCTCCCTTCATCTCCTTTGCTGGGTAGGCTTCCTCTTCCCTATCTCTGAATGTTGGAAGGAGTGAGGACTCCAGAACATTTCTCTCCTGCTCTCTAAATTCACTTCTAGGTGACTTTATTCAAGGGCGTCACTGAATGTATGAATTGGAGATCAAAAGAGAGGCTGACACCAGTGAATAAATATTATTATTTGTAATAGACCTAAGTGTATTACAGGAAAACCTAAGAAAATTAATTGGGAATCAGAGGAAATTTAGTTTATTATGAAGGCTGTATTTCAAATCAGTGGAGGAAATATTTTCAACATATTGCCTTGGGTCGACTTGGAGAGACATTTGAGGGAAAGAAAACAACAAAACTGAATGTCTGCTTTGCCCTGTACAAGAACACATTCTAGTTGGAGGAAAGGTTTAAATGTAAAGTAAAATAACAAGAAAACAACCAAAATAAACACACACTTATAAAAACTCATTTACACACATAAATAATCATAAATGTAGCAAAAGAAAACAGTTATGTCATCATAATCATGTGTAAGTAATATTATTAAAACGTGGAAGAGAAGCTTGTTGTTGTCAAAGGTACAAGGAAGAGTACCATGAGGTGACTAAGTCAGAGGATTCTAGAGCCAGACTTTGTTTCCCACCCTGCAACCTTATGCAAGTTATTGTTTTTTCTTCCGTGCCTCTTCTTCTCATCTTTGAAAGAGAGTAAGTACTTACAAGACTGTTTTGAAACTCTAAGGATTAAAGTAGCTATTAATAATAATGTAAAAATGCTCAAAATTGTGCTTGGCATATAGCTCATACTAAATATCAGTTAGCTATTATTATTCTAATAAATTGTGGATTTTTGAGTATGAAAAACTGCTTGAGCATTTAGGGCCTAAGGTACGAAAGACAGAAAAGCAAGGCTAGAGCTTAGCAGACAGGTCAGGGTAATAGATTTGTTTGTCTGTACTGAGAAGTTTCCTGGGACGTAGGACTTTAAGAGCTAAAACGATGAGTCACTCTACCTTACCTGGAAGATGAGATAAAAGTGATGAGAAAGACAATACTCAACACCAAGGTCAATGTTCTAGGCTGGAGCAGTTTGTATAGTCTTACGAGTAGATATCATTCCATCCTTCTCTGAGGAGACATTCTGTAATAAGACCATGTACATGTACCTCTTACCAAATCACCGTCTAGGGAGAATAAAGTATTGGGGCATTGCAGTGCTGGGGGTGAGATTCCAAAAGCTAGCTGTGCAATTTTTGCATTCTACCAGTGTGTTCCCTGATTGAATGACCAGGCCATTAGTGCCTAGAGAACTGTCCATTTTACTTCTGTTAGTCGACCTAAATGTGTTCTTGAGAATTATTAAACATACTGATTTGTTTTTAAATGCCATAGTCTCTAAGCCCAGAGAATATCTGAGTGAGAAGCAACTCAATTAACAATCAGTGTTAATCCTTAGTAATGTGGTATTTTTCCTGTCCGTGGAGTTTTAAGAGAGCATGTCTCTTTCCAACCATGATTCTCTCTCAGTTCCTTAAAAATCTCTCGAAAATTGCTGTTTATATCTTCAAGGTGTACCTCCACCAGAGTCCCACAAAGCAAATTTTGTGTCTGTTAGATAACCCCAAACACAATTTGGGGTTACAGTGACAATTTACTGTAGCCAATATTCCACGATTGGTCATTAGATAAATGGGGACAGGGACCGATACATATATGACAGATATATATTTTTTCTTGATCAAAGTTTAGTAAAATATCCCTTCTCATGGAAAGTTCCTTTTTTTCCCCATCAATCAAGGAAGTTTGTGTTATAGTTTGCCTTCTATGCCAAAGTACACACTGAACTTTGGTGAGGAAAACCAGATAAGATTTATGAAGTTTACCAAAATATTAGAGCCAGGAGGGAGAGGGTCAGGCACTCGTTTTAACTTAGTTTGTATTTTACATCATCTCGGTTATCTCAGGAAGAGACGTCACAGATTTTTTTTTTCTATTCAAAGCTCAAGGTGACTTTAAGCTGCAAGATATTGTATCTTAATCTCCAAGACAGATGTGTGAATCCAACACACTCTCAAAAAAAAATCTGTGTACAATGTTTAAAAGAATTGATAAGAAAGTTTATGCTCAGGTGAAGTTGAAAAAAGTCAACAGAATTTGGTTTCAGTTTGCTAAAATACATGTATATATACACAACAATGGCAAGAGAAATGTACTTTTTCCTACAAACATGTTATTTATTTATTAGTTTTATGAGGAAAAAGTCCTAAATTGGAAACTATCAATAGTTTATATTTATATTAATAGATTCACACCATAATCTTAGATTAATTTTTAAACGTATTTTCTGCCAAATTGTAGATGGCTACTGATGACCCAGTTTCAGTATTGAATAGCTGCCATTTAGACTCCTCAAAAGAGAGCAAAAAAATCATATTTAAAAATACAATAATCCTAAACTTTCAGTTACAAAATAAATGAGTCACAGGGATGAAATGTACAGTGTGGGGAATATAGTCAGTAATAATATAATATCTTTGAATGGTCACCAAGGTAGCCAAAAGATCCAAACTTCCAGTTATAAGAAAAATAAGTACTAGGGATGTAATGTACAACATAATATAATTAATAGTCTTGTAGGTTACATATGAAAGTTGTTAAGAGAGTAAACCTTAAGAGTTCTCATCACAAAGGATGACTGACTGACTGAAATTGAGACCTTCTATATTAACATCTTTAATGTCACATCTTAAAACTATGCCTTTCTAACTGAAATTTTCTGTCCTTATAGTGGTCTTTCTTTTGAGAGGATTTATTATGTGGAATTTAGTACAGAGGACATGGCCCTTGCACTGCTCTCTATTTCTCATCCCAGTATTTGTACAATTCAGTATTTTAAATGGAACATCCTGCTGGAATCTGCTCTTTTCTGTTTGCGAAACATACTAAATAAAAAATAGTTTATTTCTCCAGAGGAAAAAATAAGCCACGGACAGTAAATCCTGCCTTTATGTTGATATGTGTCTCCTTCATGAAGAGAAATCCAACATATCAACTATTGAAGAGACTGACACATACAATATTGTTTTTACTAGTTAAGTTTGGGACTTTGAAAGAAAAAGAAAAACCCAACAGGCACCCAACAGAAAATTTTAAACTGGTAGCATTTTCATTCAGTTGTGAGGTGATTAGTTTTTTTATCCATGTTGAACAACTTCTTTCCAACATTTTCTATTATGTGAGTCAGATGAGTATCGATGGACAATGAAGCTTGTTAATATGACCTTCTTTAATAACCAGTCTCATACACACATAGGCAATTGATGAAAAAAGCTGGTTGTAAAGCAGAGAAATTGTCTTCAAACAAAGGTAGATGAAAACTGTTTTAGTCAGCTCATGCTGATATAACAAAATACTATAACCTGGTAACTTAAACAACAGACATATATCTCTCAGAGTTTGGGAGGCCAGGTAGTCGGAGATCAGGGTGATGATATGATTGAGTTCTAGTGTGGACCTACTTCCTGGCTTGCAGACAGCTGCCTTCTTGCTAGACCCTCACATTGCTACACAGCGGAAAGATAGCAAGCTCTTTGATCTCTTATAAGGGTACTAATCGATCATGAGGACCCTACCTTCATAAGCTCATCTAAATCTAATTACTTCCTAGAGCCCCACCTCCTGATGTAATTACTTTGAGAATTAGGGCTTCCACATATGAATTTGGGTGGGAGGGAACACATCAGTCCATAACAAAAACTTAGTAATTAAGTAACATTGGAAATTATTGATTCCACAAATAAGATTACAATTTTAATCACACTCATGATCTGATGTAGTTTTTCCTATGTATGTGTATATTTACTCATCATCAAACATACATTCTATAGAAGTTGGTCAGCTACTTTCAGAAGCAAACTTGCATCATTCTCAGAGAGCCTATGCTATATAAAAGTGGTCAGTCATATTTTTCTTATTTTCATATTTTCCCAATAAACTCAGGAAATTTTTTTAAAGCCATTCATGAGAATTTTTAAACTATATTTTTTTGAAGCTCAAATTTCATGAACTTAGAGGATGTCCAGAAAGCATTTTAGGGGTCCTGAAGCCAGTGGTAACATCAAATATTTCATATTTGGCTTCAGTGTCATATTTCGGATTTTGGAAATAGCATTTCTTGGAATTGGACTGTGGATGTGGAATAAAAAAGGAGTTCTGGCCGACATCTCTTCCATCACCGAACTCGGTGGCTTTGACCCGGTTTGGCTCTTCTTTGTGGTGGGGGGAGTGATGTTCATTCTGGGATTGCAGCGTGCATTGGAGCTCTTTTGTTTCACTAATTATCTTCCAAAACTCGCTGGTAGCATGCAAAATGTCAATATGTGTTTATGACAAAGGGTCTGTAGCCAAAATTGCAAGTTGCTCAGTAGAAAAATCTGTATGTAATTTTCCAGTGGCTCTCTGTATCCCGAGGTTCTGCATTTGCAGATTCATCCAACCATGGATTGTGTGGTAGTCTAGTATGTACTTATTGAAAAAAGACCACATGTAAGTGGACCTTCACCGTTCAAACCGTGTTGTTCAAGTGTCACCTGTATTTGGTGACTGATAACTTAAAAGTTACACTCCATGACTCATACTATAGAACTTCCTTGAGCCATTAAATTGATCATGTTTATTGTGCATATCAGGAAGGGGATAATATACACACTAGTTTCCATGCTTGTTTCACCGTGGACTCCTACATGCATGCACGTGTGTGTTGGGGAGGTTGTTTATTTAGGCCTCTATTAACATAAGACATCATGTGAAACACAACTTAGGAAAGTGAGAAAAAGTATCGGGATGAATTGCTTGATTTTATGCTCATATCTTTGTAGAAACCTAAGTTGATTAAATAATAATAAAATATGTAAAGTTTATTTAACAGGGTACCTATGTGTTTTTTATTC
This sequence comes from Physeter macrocephalus, assembly GCF_002837175.3. NCBI lineage: Eukaryota > Metazoa > Chordata > Mammalia > Artiodactyla > Physeteridae > Physeter > Physeter macrocephalus. The sequence goes on along the minus strand of NC_041219.1, from coordinate 83,314,830 downwards.
ATTTAAATATTGCTGTAAACCATCATCCTGTAAAATAACTTATCAACATTTAGCAAATTTTGTCCTTATTGAGCTTTTACATGGCCCTGCTCTGGTAATTTAGAAAAGGCTTGAACCAATATATTTTAGTATATTTTCCTAGAGTTTTAAGGAAATGTCTTCCCTTACGAGATATTTACTGTTATGCCTTAATTAAATAAAAGAGTTAATTTCTAAAATTAAACATTTGGTTCATTTTCTACTATATGTTTGGTCTTTTGTAATCAAAGGACCCCTATAGCCCTTACACCTTTCCCCCCATATATCTTTTGCTTGGAAAGAGGTATTTTTTACTTTAAATGTATATCACTTTGAACCAAATGTGTTTAACTTCTATTGTGCAAAATTTCTTATTTTCTTTTAGCCCTCTTCTTTGTGGACTAGCCATCTATGTCTTTGATGAAAGAGCACCTCTTGATTTCCTGACAAGGACTAACTCTACTGGAAGCATGTTATCTCTCTCCAGAAAACTTTAGCTTTCTCATTTGAATGGTGTAATTAGCTAGTTTGTGGTCTATTTTCCTGGGTCAACACATGTGACTAGTCTTTCAGGAAATGCCTTAATAAACTTAGCTCTCCTTTTCCTTTTTAACCTCGACAATTTTTAAAAATCAATTATTGGGACATGATCCACCATAACAGAATTAGGAAACAGTAAAATCATGCCATTTTTCACCAGAAGGCCTGGTTTGAAAACTTTCTTTGCCATTAGAAGCTCAGTAACTGTATTATACATCAAATTATAACTTCTGGTTTGGTCTTCTCTTTTGTAAAATTGGAATTATGTTCATATGTGGTCTGGTGGGGCTATTTGGAACTTGTCAATATGTAGAAACTTTAGTAAAGATGATGAGAGTATTTCCAGAAAGAGACTGGCTAAGGGGGAACCAAGCTAAACTCTTCTCCTTGAGGGTTTGTGAAGAGAAGCAGCAGAGTAAACAAAACCTTCTGGAACAGTGTCATGTGATAGATCTATGTCTAAAGGGTGAGTTTTGTTGTAGTTTTTTAAGAATTTATGTTTTTTTAGAGTTTTAGGTTCACAGCAAAATTGAGAGGAAGGCACAGAGATTTCCCATATATCCCCTGCCTGCACACATGCATATCCTCTTACATTAACACATCTCTCACCACAGTGGTACATTTATTTCTTTTATTGAAGTTGAGTTGATTTACAGTGTTGTGTTAATTTCTGCTGTACAGCAAAGTGACTCAGTTATACACATATATAATTGTTTTTTTATATTCTTTTCTATTATGGGTTATCCCAGGATATTGAATATAGTTCCCTGCACTATACAGTAGGACTTTGTTGTTTATCCATTCTATATGTAATAGTTTGCATCTGCTAATCCCAAACTCGCAGTCCTTCCCTCCCCCCCCCCCCCCCCCCCCTGGCCACCACAGGTCTGTTCTCTATGTCTGTGAGTCTGTTACTGTTTCATAGATAGGTTCATTTGTGCCATATTTTAGATTCCACATATAAATGATATTATATGGTATTTGTCTTTCTTTTTCTGACTTACTTAGTATGATAATCTCTAGTTGCATCCATGTTGCTGCAAATGGCATTATTTCATTCTTTTTTATGGTGGAGTAGTATTCCATTGTATATATGTAGAGTGGTACATTTCTTACAATTGATGAACTTACACTGACACATCACAATGTGTTAATCATTAACTTAATATCCATTAGGGTTCACTCTTGCTTTCGTATATTTTATGGGTTTGGACAAATGTATAATCACATGTGCCCATCATTATATTACCATACAGAGTATTTTCACTGCCCTAAAAATCCTGTTTTGCCTGTTCATCCCTGCCCTCACCTTAGTCCCTGGCAACCACTGATCTTTTTACTAACTCGATAGTTTAGCCTTTTCCAGAATGCCATATAGTTGGAATAACACAGTATGTAGGCTTTTCAGATTAGCTTCCTTCACTTAGGAATGTGCATTTAAGGCTTCTCCAAGTCTTTTCATGGCTTGATAGCCCGTTTCTTTTAAGTGCTGAATAATATTCCATAGCCTGGATATACCACAATTTATTTATTCATTCACCTACTGAAGGACATCTTGGTTGCTTCCAAGTTTGGCAATTATGAACAAAGCTGCTATAAACATCTGCGTGCAGGTTTTTCCGTAAACACAAGTATTCAACTCATTTGGTTAAACATCAAGGAGCATGATTACTAGGTCACATGGTAAGAGTGTGTTCAGTTTTGTAAGAAACTGCCAAACTGTCTTCCAAAGAGGTTGTACCATTTTGCATTCTCACTAGTAATGAATGAGAGTTTCTGTTGCTCCACATCCTTGCCAGCACTTGGTGTTGTCAGTGTCCTGGGTTTTTCCATTCTGCTAAGCATATAGTGGTTAAAGGGAGAGTCATTAAAAAAAAGACAGAAACAAAAAACCAGGTTGCATTATATGACAATTTCTGTCTAAAATAAAGTAAGATACAATAGGCACTTGTTCTTTCTTTTGTTTTTCCTTGGCTCATAGTCTTCTCTCTTGCTTCTCCTTGTCAAGCCTCGCTAAGGTTTGACTCTGTTGACCTAGAACAAATAGACTGCCAGATATTTCTCCAACAAAGATGGATTTATTGAGGACCAGCAGAGAATTGCAGTTTGGGGTCTGCAACCATGGCGAGCCATGTGCAAGTCCCTGCTCAGCGAGGGAAGGAGAACACTTTTATAGAGAAGAAAAGGAAGCTGGGAGCGTTATAGTAAACGGAGTCTATGGCTTTTCATTGGTTGAATCCTTGCCAGGAAAGAAAAAGGAGTCTTTCTTCTTCCCGTTGGGGCTCTGTTATTGTCACAGGGTGTGAGAGCTCCCCATCGGGCCTCCTGACTCTATTTAATTGAGGTTCCTGTATATTAACTTTTTTGCAACTCTAACCTCCTTATCTTTTACTTCTTACCATAGTAAGTATTGTTTCAACAGGACTAATTAATAAGATTTTAATAGTTATTAAAATATTTTTGCTTTACATGCTCCTTATCCTAGGTGAGCTCACATGGCAGTCTCCAGAGGTAAATGTTAGGAAGACTGAACCATAGTAGATAAAGATAAGAAGGAAATTGCCAGAGAGCAACCAAAGTTACATTCTGTGAGCCTGCTTGTGAAATCCAGGGAGTCTGAAATAGGTTTATCCAAGATATGGGGTAAAAGAAGGCTGCAAATAAGAAAAGTTTATTTGGGGTCTTAGGAATTGCAATTTGGGAGATACGGATTTGGGTAAAACTGAAAGGGTGTTCCAGGGATGAGAAAGAGTCAGGGGCTTATAAAGGCAAAAGCCACAATATTGTTAAAGTTGTCTGGCAAGAATTATGATTGACTCAGACACAAAAATGGAAATATTTTTTCTTAAGGGATAGGCTATCATGAGTTATTTTAGGGTAAGGGTCCAATAAGTATCTTGAGTTCCTGGAACACTGGGCAGATGTTCTGGATGCCTGCAGTAAGACAATAAGTGGTCAAAATTCAGATTCCATCCAGGCTGAGACGTGCATACGTCACACTTCCTCATTAGCCTCCCGGCTCCGTTTTAGAGAGCTCTTTTAGCAATACCGACTCCATCTTGGTTTCCCTCTCATAAATTATAAATGAAGAAAAAAATAGCATACACTGTCCTAGAATGTTAGGATAAAGACTGTGAGCCAGTAGGTCAGGGAATCCACACATATATGGATTCTATATATGTAAATATTTGTATATATACATTTCTATAAATATATATAAATTTGTATATATGTGTATATATATATGACAGAGAAACTATCATAAATGCTCTCTGGAGCTGACATATTGATTTTTGAGTCTCTGCATATAGAAGATAATTACTTGCTTTTGGTGTGAGGGAGGCAGTGTGAAGAAGAATGAGGGCATGAGGGTCTGGGAAGAAACCTGGAGAAAGTCCATCCTCCAACATTTATGGGGGAGAAAAGGCGCAGGATCTAATAAAGTACGTAGAATTAAGGAGAAAATCCAGAAGAGTATTATGTCACAGAAACTGAGGCACAAGTGTTTCAAGAAAGAGGTGTTCACAAGCGTCAAAGTAAGGACTGAGGAGTGTCAGCTGCATGTAGTGACACGGCAGTCATTGAAATCCTTAGAAGGAGTTGCTGTGGAGCAAAGAGGAGAAAGTAAGCCAGACAGGAGCAGTGCATAAGAGGAATGAGAAGAGGTAAATGATGCGTCTCCTGAAAGTTTGGTTTTCAAGAGTTCAACCGTAGGGCAGTAGCTGACATTTTTTATTTTTTACTTTAAAATAGAAGTCAAGGTCACTTGCTAAGAGTAAGCAGGATAACCGTGGTCCAGTGTTTGGAAAACAAGTAGAGAGCATTTGAGGTAATTGTGGAGAATGCAAAAGTGAGTTATCAGAGAATCAGAGAAATGTGGCAATGCTGAGGGCCCATTTGAAATTGTTGCATTCTAGTTTACAATAGAATTCATATATCATCTAATGAGATATTTTCCAGTGGTTTTAGAACAATCAGTGCAGGCTTAGAGAAGACAGATAGGTTCATAAAAGGTAGGGGTTTGGGCAGATGTGTTCAATTAAAACTGAAGGAAAATGAGTTTCATTTTACAAGAGGGTTGCTGAGATAATGTACCATGAAATCTAAGTAGGAAAGGCGAGAAGGGACCACCACAGTAGGTGGTCTCTTTTTTGTTGAAGAACAAAAGCAAATAAGCAGGTTGAAAAGAGAGTAGGTGGTATTCAGAGTGAAATGTTTGATTATTCATTTTATAGTTGTTACGCATGTTGACAAGAACCAAGGTGTGATGGTGAGAGTAGCTCAAATAGAGGAGGGGGCTGTCATTGGAGGTGAATGATTTGAATGACTTGGAGGCCATTGGATCAAACAAGCCATTCAAGGGGACATTTACGTCACCAGGGCAATGGCTAGAAATGACGTATGTAGGGATACAGAGGAATTCTGTAAGCCAAGCCGTGAAATTGCTAACAAATGAAAGGGGGTGACATGAAGGTTGCTAAGAACAATGAAGGAAAGAGGGTGCTGTAGATGAACATAACACATCTCAAAGAGACTTCCTTTTCTTTAAGAAGATAGAGAAATAAAGTTTTGGCAGAGGCATTAGTGATGGGAGGAGGGGCAAAGGTCATACGTCTCAGCCCCAAGATTACTGAGGAATAAGAACATCAGCAGCTTGAGAAAACGCGAGAGAAAATGGAGTGTCGGGGAGGGGGTCAAACCAGTTTCACTTAAGTCAAGAGTTAGGGAGCACCTTAAGGAAATATAGGTCACAGTTTGAGCAGTGGTTTGGGAGGCCTGGGGCGGGTCAGTGAAGTACCAGAGTTTAGGAACTACAGTGCTGGAAAGGTGCATGTGCAAGGGGAACATGTCAGGGGGGAGGAGGTAGCAGCTTATAGTCCAGATGTTGACTGATGGATTTGGTCTCTACAGTTACTTATTTATTTTTTTGGCTTATAACTTTGAGCATTTATTTTTATCTTTTGTGGGCCTGTGGGTTGGCTGAGGCTCTGCTGGGATCCGCCAGGTGTAGTTCCAGGCTCTGGGTTGGTATTTTCGTTTCCTAGGGCTGCCATAACAAAATACCACAGACTGGGTGGCTTAAACAACAGAAATGTATTTTCTCACAGCTCTGGAGGTTAGAAGTCCAAGATCGAAGTGTTGGTAGGATTGGTTTCTCCTGATGCCTCTCTCCTTGGCTCGCAGATGGTCTCCTTCTCACTGTGTCCTCATGTGGTCATTCCTCTGTGTGCGTATCCCTGGTGTCTCCATGTATGTCCAGATTTCCTCCTTTTTTTTTTTTTTAACATCTTTATTGGAGTATAATTGCTTTACCGTGGTGTGTTAGTTTCTGCTCTATAAAAAAGTGAATCAGCTATACATATACATATATCCCCATATCTCCTCCCTCTTGCATCTCCCTCCCACCCTCCCTATCCCAGCCCTCTAGGTGGTCACAAAGCCCCTGTGCTATGCGGCTGTTTCCCACTAGCTGTCTATTTTACATTTGTCTACAGTTACTTTAAAGAGAGAATCCTGCCTATAGCAGCTACATGAATATTTATTAGCTCAGCTGATGAATCTTCATAAACTGATTAAGAGGATTAAATAAGTTTATGCAAACACTTTATAAAATAGGATGGAATATACAAATGTCCATTATTATTTAAATATCTGAATCAACTTTAATAAAACAATTTAGGTACCAATTAAGATATTCTTTCCTCTTTTAAAGCTATCAGCATTATTTCTACTGAAACTGGAGTTACTGATAATAATACAGAAGAGCATATGATGACAAAATGTACATAAGATCTAAATTTGATCAAATTCTGTTTTTTTAAGATGGAATCCCAACATTATTCTAGATTCTTTACTATGTGGTTCAAATTTTTAAGGCACTTAATTGCCAAATTTCCTTCTTCCAATTTCGCTTGATTCCAATGCTTGCTAATCCTGTTTACAGCATCATTTGGCATTTTTACTTTGAGTAGAAAAAACAATAAACCATATGGTGAGACTATTTTAAATGTTGCTTTAAGCATGTTTTTAGAGCCATGAATAATCCCAAAACATATATTATTTAAAGCCTCTTTCAAATACTGACCTTTTATTCATTGTGTATATATAATATCTATCATCTGTTAATTTTCTCTTGTATGCTAGATATTTTACGTATATTATCTCTAATCTTCATAACAAGCAACACGAGTGGATTTTCTAGGTTTTATTTTCCCAATGAGACAAGTAAGACTTGGAGAGATTAGGAAAGCTGTCCAAAGTCTCCAGCTTACAAGTAATGAGTGTCCTGGATTCAAATCTGAACCTGTCTGATTCCAAAGCCCATGCTCTTTAATATTGTGTTGCCTCTAATTATTGCAGTCACCTTTTCTGTTAGGATAGGATTTGAAGGATCCAAGGAAAGGCTCTAGTTCCCTGAACACCCCTTTACTGACTTTTTGCAGTTTTGAATTTCCACCATTACAGAGTCAATCATTTGGGTTACCATTTTGATTTTTCTACCAAATAACTTCCAAAAAACTTAAAATATAGGCTGGAAATCACTCACACATTCCTATAAATTTGTTCATCAGAGCTGTTTCCTTTTGCAACCGTGTTCAGTGATCATGTGAGTTTGGTATATGAAAAGACTTGGGTCAAAAGATGTAATTTAGAAAGACTGCATCTTCACACGTGGCATTGTCCCTTGGTGGGACTGCACTGTGGAGAACACTGGGTTGTGCATGAGTTCTGGGTATTGTAGGGCACAAGACTTTAGAGTGAGATTCAGAAATTATATATCAAAATACTTTATAAACAAAGTACTTTCTTCACAATTTTGTTCACAAGTAGGTTTACTTTACAAACCCTTTTAAATCAAAATAAGATGCACAGCCAGGGATGAACTTGTTTTCTGCCCGCAAGAGATGATCAAAATATTGCAAATCATATTTGATTTTTGATATGCTGAAGATAACAAACAGATATTCCATTTTTTAGGTGTTTCAACCTGTTGTTTCAACTACCTCTTCCTTATCATGTGCACATTTTAAATAGTTGATTTTTTTTTAATATCGGGAATAATTTTTCAGTCTTTTGCAAGTATTAACATGGCAAATTGGTTTTTACTTCTTTTTTTTCATTTCATTGTCACCGCTGCATCTGTGTATTCTCTTTGGATGGGAAGTAATTGCCTAAGTATGTATACACGTTAAACCAGATGCTCTCAGGACCAAAATAGTTTATATTAATCTATAAAGAGAAAAGTAAGATGAATGATTTCAGAATTAGTTTTATTAAGTTACATGAGATTATTATTTATTCTCCACATTTATGAGAATAGTAATCTGTAGAAATGAAATATCTTGGTTAAGTACGATATCTGTACCAGAATGTTACAAACATATATGTATATATGTCTGTATGTGTATATATGTATATATGACATATATAAAATAATATGAAAATCACATTCCAAATCAGAAGTAATACCTTTACCCGTTTTACTGCCATTTAATCACTGAGAGAAATCATCCTCTGCTTATAATCTTGAGCTGCTTCGCTGAAATTTGACAAAACTTGTGTTACACACATTATAGAAAGATTTAAGTAAATAATTCTTGATTTTCTTGGTGATTATAAGACCTGAAAACCCAAGATGTTTCAAGACCTGCCTTTTATAATGAGATTTATTTGGTTTAATGTTAAATGAGTAAACTCAATCACAAATTAGTACAGACAGCATACTTACTACATTCTGGTCTTGATTTTTTTCCTTTCTTCTCCCTAAATAATATGTATTGTGAATGTACTTTTTGTTCTAATTCTTCAAGAAATAAAATTTGGAGCCCTTATGAGAAAAATGATAGTCATGTGTATAATAGATTGTAAATAATTAGCATTTCATAATCTGAAAAGTTGCTTTATATTCCCAAATTATATTTAGATACTCATCTATTTGCTTATTTACTGTAATTTCTAGTGCCATCTGTAGACTCATAAATACAAGCTAAACTTATTTTTTGACAAAAATAGTGTGGATCCTTGTTTACAGTATTTTGTTTTAAAAAGAAGCAAGAATTTTTAGAACATAAGAAATGCACTGTGGGGGCTTCCCTGGTGGCGCAGTGGTTGAGAGTCCTCCTGCCGATGCAGGGGACACGGGTTCGTGCCCCGGTCCGGGAAGATCCCACATGCCGCGGAGCGGCTGGGCCCGTGAGCCATGGCCGCTGAGCCTGTGCGCCGCAACGGGAGAGGCCACAACAGTGAGAGGCCCGCCCGCGTACCGCAAAAAAAAAAAAAAAAAAAAAAAAAAAAAAGGAAATGCACTGTGCTTTACTCAGTCATTGGTAAACCAGTGTCTCAGATGCTTTAGGTTCAAAGTTTAATTTTGCAAGAAACTTGCTTTGATTGTGACACTTGAGCAAGTTTCTCTCTGCCAGTTTCCTCACTTGAAAAACAGGGAAAATAATGTTGACCTCATGGAGTTCCCAGATTGAAAAGCCAATGAAAGCAGTAGCTATTCTCAACTGTGGTGGCAATGATCTGAAGTGTTTAAGATCAGAACATCTGGGTCATGATCTGGATGATCTGTTAATGCCAAACAACCATGGGCTGAAATCAGAGACTTTTTTCTAACCTAATAGAAAACAGAATTCTTCCATGAACGGTGGAGGAGAGGATATGACCTGTTTAAACAACCTGTACAAATACAGGAAATGAAGATGACATTTTGTGTTATAGGGGAATTTTACTAAACCTTGGCCATACCTTTCAGTTAGAGTAATTATTAATTCAAGGCCCTCACATGATGTATATGACCTCTTTTCACTGTAACATGGAAAAACAGAAGGGTGATTTATTATATCTGTTACAGTTCATTGTCCAATATCTTTCCTTTCAGGTTAGTATCATAATTGATTTATCTTATATTATTAGTAATCAGTTAATTTTGTGAGGTATAGTGACAACAAATGAACCAAGGCAATTAAGATATTGTGAGAATCATAATTGGTTAATAGCAGAACAAACTATTTTTTTAATTGAGGTATAGTTGATTTACAATATTACGTAAGTTTCAGGTGTACAACATAGTGATTCACAATTTTTAAAGGTCATACTCCATTTATTGTTATTATAAAATACTGGCTATATTCCCTATGCTATACAATATATCCTTGTAGCTTATTTATTTTATACATAGTAGTTTATACTGCTTAATCCCCTACCCCTGTCTTGCTTCTCCCCACTGGTAACCATGGTTTATTCTTTATATCTGTGAGTCTGTTTCTTTTTTGTTATATTCACTAGTTTGTTTTATTTTTTAGATTCCACATATAAGTGATATCACACAGAATTTGTCTTTCTCTGACCTATTTCACTAAGCATAATACCTTCCAAGTCCATCCTTGTTGTTGCAAATGGCAAAATTTCATTCTTTTTATGGCTGAGTAGTATTCCATTGTATATATAATACGCCTTCTTTATTCATCTGCTGATGGACCCTTAGGTTGCTTGCATATCTTGGCTATTATAAACAATGCTGCTGTGATATTGGGGTGCATATATCTTTTCAAATTAATGTTTTTGTTTTCTTCAAATATATACCCAGGAGTGGAATTGCTGGATCATATGGTATTTCCATTTGTAGTTTTTTGAGGAACCTCCATACTGTTTTCCACAGTGCCTGCCCCAATTTACATTCCCACAACAGTGTACAAGGTTTCCCTTTTCTCCACATCCTTGCCAACATTTGTTATTTGTGGTCTTTTTGATGATAGACATTCTGACAAGTGTGAGGTAGTATCTCATTGTGGTTTTGATTTGCATTTCCCTGATGATTAGTGATATTGAACATCTTTTCATGTGCCTATGTCTTTTTCAGAAAAAATGTCTATTCAGGTCTTCTACCCTCTTTTAATGGATTTGTTTGGTTTTTTTTTTTTTTTTTTTTTTTTTTGCCTGTGTTGGGTTTTCGTTGCTGCGTGTGGGCTTTTCTCTAGTTGCTGTGGTTGGGGGCTACTCTTCGTTGCGGTGTGTGGGTTTCTCATTGCAGTGGCTTCTCTTGTTGCGGAGCACGGGCTCTAGGCGCATGGGCTTCAGTAGTTGTGGAACGCGGGCTTAGTTGCTCTGCAGCATGAGGGATCTTCCCGGACCAGGGCTCGAACCTGTGTCCCCTACATTGGCAGGCGGATTCTTAACCACTGTGCCACCAGGGAAGTCCTGTTTGGGTTTTTTGATGTAGAGTTTTAAGAGCTGTTTATATATTTTGATTTTATAAACAATTTTTGTCACTATTATAATTTATCATTACTTTTTAAAATAATAAGGGAAAATGATATAATTTTAAGGTAGGATAGCTGTACCTATCTAAGTCTCAAATAATAGAAATAAAACCTAAAAATGAAAACAATACCTAAATGAAATTTTCATAAATGGATAATCCTGTCTCTTCCACTTTCCTAGTTTGGAGAAGCTTGTCCTTGGTTAAGTTGCTTTGCCTTCACTTTATAAGGCCTTTTGTGAGAATTGCATTAGATAATCTATCATTTATCAAATTACCTAATATATTATGTTGTAAATATTGTATTATTTTAGGTAATATTTTATCATAGATAATATAGAAAAGTGATTAACTGCATTTTGTGTATAATTAGCACTCAGTAAATGGTGCACTATAATTTTTAAAGTCTATATCTGTTTCCTTTAAAAGGGTAAGGACAAAATGATCTCAGAGAAATGAAATAGAAGACAGGTACACTAAAAATATATTACCTAAGAGGATAATGTCTGATATATGAAACTTTATCATGTTCATTCGATGACATTAACTCAGGCCACCATACTTTTCAACCTTGTTTCTGTTCCTGGAATTCACTTCCTCTATACACCTTAGCGTTTTTGCCCCAGCTTATGTAATAGCTCTTTTCTCCTGAATGACTTCTTTTCCTTAATGATTTCTTCCATTTACAATCCAGCCCTATGTGTGCAGCTCTTCCTAGGCAGCTTAAATACCTTGGTCATTACCTTTGCTTCTCAGATAGGTCATTACCAACCACTGATTTTTACACAACTACTACCCAGTCTTTCCCTCATATGGTAGCATCCAGTACTATGCTTTAGAAATCTTACTTGAGGTTCCACTAGCTATTCTCTGGTCTGTTTGAACTTGACAACTTCCTGAGTCCAGCTCCTGCTGTAAATTAGCAATCATGTTCAGTCATGCTTGCTTGAGCAATCTCTTCTTAACTATTGCTATATATTTATAGGAAAGTGTAGTGGTTTGTCAGTAAACTAGTGTTTTCCATACTATATTCTATTGAATATTAGCTCTGGAAGAATATTAATCAAGATTCCTCTTCCTAAAGGGACTCCTGTGGTCAAATAGTTTCAGAAATGCTAGGCTGCAATCATTCCTCTTGGAGATTCACAGGCTAGCTTGGCATGCCAAAGAAAGACCTCAAAAAGTCTTGCAGCAAAGACACCTGATTAACTGTGACTCACTGAAGGCTATGGCTGAAGAACATACTAAACTTAGCAGGTCCCTCTTTTAGCCCTACATTAAAATATTTTTCTACTATTTCTCTTGCTTCTTCTGGCATAACGTGCATGGAAATAGCTCTTTTTTGGTAATTAATCAAGATGGGAGTCATAAATGGCCCCCTACAGAACTCTGAGCCTCAAGGACCACATGCAGCAGGAAAGCAGAAGGGAAGAATTCTCAGTCCAGGGCTTTGGAGAGAGTTTATTTAAATGCAGATCTTAGCCCAACCCCATGTCTACTAAATCTGTTCTCTGAGAGTGGGGTCCAGTAATCTACATTTTAAATCAACAGTCTAATTGTTAAAGCACATGAGCCAGAGTCCATTCTGAAGACATAGCATGCCCTATGACAGCAGAATGAGAGAAATTCTAACTGAAAGAATAACTGTGTTCCATAAAATTATATAATTCTACAAGGATAAGCTCTCCTAAAAAGAGACCATTGATAGGGTGATGGGTAAGACTCTGGTTAAAACACAGATTTTTTTTTTTTTTTTTTTTAGTGAATCTTAAACATCTCAGTTCACCTTCTTTGAATATTATCTGTCTGTCTGTTGCCTCGGACATTGACCTAATTCTTTTTCCACTCACTGTGCAGCTTCCCACCCAATCTTGAGGTGATTAGAACACTCTTTCTTTTTACATCTTATATGTAACCTCTTTCCATCTTTTCTGGACTTGGGTGTAGTTTCTAATGGATTCCTATTCGTATGCATGTAATCGAACCTTAGCCTTACCTAATTTTGTCCATGAGTCCTATATAATTTTGATACTATTTACTTGAATCAACTCTGGTCACACTTTGCTAGAATGTTATGGTTGCTTTTTGCCTTCTTAGTGTATGTACATCACTGGCTCAAACCCTGACAACTCCTGAATCTGTAAGTCCTCTGCATACCATTAACTTATTTTAGCCCATCCTGCTTCATTTGAAAAATCTAATATTTAAGTAAGCATCTCAGAAATAAAGATATTTTGTGGGTCCCATCTTTCCTTTTGTCTCATCTGTGGTTAAAAAAAATCTAAATACTGTCTTTGGCTTTTCATTTGTATGCTCATCATCTTTCTGTTTTGCCAAGAATATAGGGCTTGAGAAATATGCAGAAATTGTGAAAGTTGTTTGCATTCCACTGAAATATTTCTTTAGCTGAAGGGGACCAAATCAATAAAATATGATGAAACCGTATGCTCAATATTTCAAAGGAGAGCAGCTGCTTCAGGGAATATTGGGAGATTTATTAATTCTACCACTACCTCTCATTAAGGCTACATATCTTCAAACATGATTTCCTAAATAAAATGCACCTCAGTAGGAAAAGCACACTTGTAGAATTTGTACTGATTCTATTTGATGTATTTCCACGGTTACTTTTATGGTAGAGAAAGCATTGTACAATCTGAAAATATTAAGCACACACACACAAAAATACAATTCATTACATGGAAAAGGTTTATAGCATACCCATGGTTTGGAAATGCCATAGAGAAATGAGTCTTGGCAAAGATGAATGCTTACTGCTATGGGCCATATGTGCATGAAAATGAGTTTGCAACTTTCCAGGCAAGATGCCAAATGAATAGTCTGCCATCTGGTAAGAGAGGTGGTGTGTTCTGTCTTCTTGTTCTCACCAATTCTAGATGTACAAGAAGACTCAGATTTGCTCTTTGGAAGACTTCTATCCAAGTACAAAATCCAGTAAATGAGCAGACCAAGTCAAATAACCAATGCATTGAAGTGTTTTATTAATTCGGTTTAAACTCATGTCCACATACCCAAGGGAGTTCAAAGTCATGAATATTCGTTGCCCAATTAGTTAATCCCAATTATAAAATTTAAAATGAATAACAGAAAGGAGACATTTAATCTTACCACCTGTGTCCCATTCTTTAAAACAAAGCAAAGCAAAAAAGGCAAAACAAATAAACAACCAAAAACCAAAATCCCTAGGAGGAAATTACAGAATCTCTATAGAATTTAAGAGAGTTTTAAACAGTGCATATTATTACAATATACTCTCTCATATAACTAGAAGTTAAGACAAATTGTCTAAAAACACTGATTAAAAAATGTTTTTACATTTTCATTGAGGTATAATTGACATACAATAAACTGCATATATTTAAAGAGCTATTTTGATAAATACGGATATCAACACAATCAGGACAATGAATATAACTGTTAATCCCCAAAGTTTCCTTACACCCATTGGAAATCCCTCCTTCCTGCCCCTCCCCAGCCCCACCCCCAGGTAGTCACTAATTTGCTTTCTGTCACTATAGTGGTTTTTTTTCTAGAATTTTATACAAATGTATTCCTAGAATGGGCCCTTTTTTGTCTGACTTCTTTTATACAGAATAATCATTTGGGGAATAGTCAGTGATGTTTCAATTGTAACAAAAGTTCATTCTTATTTTATTGTTGAGTAATAGCTCATTGTCTGACTATACCACAATTTTTTATGCACTCACCTGTTGTTGGACATCTGTGTTGTTTACAGTTTTTGACTATTACAAATAAAACCACTAGGAAATTTTGTGTACAAGTCTCTTTGTAAATGATTGCTTTCACTTCTCTTGGGTAAATTCCCTGAGTGATATGGCTGAGTCATAGAGTAGGTGTATGCTTAACTATTTAAGAAACTACCAAACTATTGTTTTTCCAAAGTGGTGTTCTACTCTTCATTCCTGCCAGCAGTGTATGAGAATTTCCAGTTGCTCCAAATCCTCACCAGCTCTTGGTATGGTCAGCCTTTAATTTTACCCATTCTATTGACTGTGTACTATCTCTTTGTGATTTTAATGTTCATTTCCCTGATAATCAATAATGTTGAATTTATGTTAATGTGCTTCTTTGCCAAATATGTATCTTCTCTGGTGGTGTGTATATTTAAATACTTTACCCATTTTAAAACTTAGTCATTTATCTTCTCTTCACTGAGTGTCAAGGGTTATTTGTATATTCCTTATACACCTCCTTCATCAGATATATGTTTTACAAATATTTTCTCCCAGTTGGTGGACTGAATTTTTACTTTTTATAAAATTTAATGAAGTCTAATTATTGATTTTTTTAAATATAGTTTTTGCTTTTGCAGTCATATTTAAGAAATCTTTACCTTAGCCAAGGTCCTTAATGATTTTCTCCTGTTTTATTCAAGATTTTAGAGTTTTAGCTCTTATATTTAGGTCTATAATACCTTATGAGTAATGTTTTTTTACATGGTATGATATCAGGACTGAGATTCACTTGTTTTTGCCTATGACTACCTATAAGTTCCAGAAGCATTTGTTGAAAAGTTTATTTTTCCTCCATTGCATTGGCTTGTAACATTTGCCAAAAATCGGGTCTATTTCTTTATTTCCTATACAGTTCCACTGATTTATTAGTCTATCTTTACATTAATACCAAAATGCCTTACTAAAGCTCCATAATTCTTGAAATCATGTAGTTTATGTCCTCCGAATCTTATTTATATGTTTTCAAATTTGTTTTAGCTGTTCTAATTCTTTACATTTTCATATAAATTTTAGAATAAGCTTTCAATTCTTAAAAAAAAGTCTGTTCAGATTTTGATTAAGATTATGTTGGATTTATAATAAATTTGGGAAGTATTGGTGAAGATATGGAGCAACTAGAATATTCATATATTCTAGTGAAAATACAGAATGGTACAGCCACTTTGGAAACAATTTAGCTGTACTTATAAAGTTAAACATACACTTACCATATGACTTGGCAATCCAACTCTGACTGTTTACCCAAGAGAAATGGAAGCATATGTTTAAACCAATCGTTTTACTGGAATGTTCATATCAGCTTTATTCAAAAAAGCCATAAAATGGAAACACGTTCCGATTTCTATCAGCTAGTTAATGCATAGAAGAATTGTGTTATATTCATATAATGAAATACTACTCAGCCATAAAAAAGAACTGTTGATACGTGCACTATAGATGAATCTCAAAAGCAATATGCCAAGTGGAAGAAACCAAGCATAAAAGACTATATTATGTATATTTTAAATTCTATTTACATGAAATCCTAGAAAAGGAAAACTATAATGACAAAATAGATCAATGGTTGTCAAAGGATGGAGTGGCAGGGAGAGAATTTGTTGTAAATGCACATTAAGGAGCTTTTTAGGGTGATAAAGGTGTCTACAAAGTATTCTATAACATGATTGCAGTGGACGTTTCATGACTGTATATATTTGCCAAAATTCCTGTAATTGTACTGTTACAATTATTAGATTTTATTGTATATAAATTATAACTCAAAAAAGCTGGCCAAAAAATGTGCAAAACTGCGTACATCTTGGAGATCTCTGGATATAATCAAAGTTGAGAAAATTCCATGTGATTCTGCCTATACAATTTAAGGTGCATTACTTTTTGGTGGTATGCTTTCTATGTACAGTGTATTAGCTATTTAACATAATTCAAACACTAAAGAAAATTAACTTACCAATTAAAATTACAGGTAAAATTTAGGAACCATTGATACAATGTATAATCTCGTGCAAACACAAGTTCGAGAATAAAACCTTTCTGTCACAACCAAAATGGTTTCAATGAAGATTGATAATTAAAAGATATTCATATTACTATTTCTAAAATCATATTTTATGACCTTGAGGCTTAAGGACATGACATCTTTCATTTAAAGTTGTCTCACCTGAGTTGAGCCGACTCAGTGAAATCTAGTGCCTAAGTGTGTTCCCTTTCTACAACCTTTTTTTTCCCCGTTATTATGAAAATGCTCCTCAATTTAAGAACGCTTAACATTTGGAGTGTTGCCATATAGCCTTTATTATGTAGCATCAACATTTGGTAATGATTCCAAAAATACTTTTGAAATGTTTACTTTGAGTTTTGTATTAAATGTTGTGCGTCAAGGAACCATATGGTCAGGCATTTTCTAACTTTTTTCAACTGCTGTTATGGCAAAACTACTACACTGAATGTAACTGAGAATATATAAAATCTAACTAAAATTTAAATGTTCAAACAAGAGACACGTTGAGTAAGTGATGATACCAGAATACAATAAAAGCTCTTTAATTTACAAGTTACCAGAGGCAAACATACTTTAAAGTTAGTGTAAATCAAGAAAAAAAAATTACTTTTTGTGTGAGAAAGATACAATCAAAGGAAGTAGAGGTTTCCTTGTTAACACAAAGGCAGAATTAACATTTAGATTCCCAATATCTCCTGTAGGGCATAGAGGAGAACACTGATCTTTCCCTTTTACTATCAATTAATTTTCAATCTGTTAAAGATAAATAGGCAGAGCCTAATTCTAAAGCTCTCTATGTTCTAGAATCTATTGATGTGGTCTAATTTCAGTGTGTACCTTGGGGCCAATGACAACAATTATTTTCAAGGGACATTGCTAATGAAACACTAATCATAGAGCTGACACAGTGTGGTGACATGGATAGAAAATCATATAGAGAAAATGGCAAAAAGTAAAAGGAAATCTTTAATCTTATCCTGCTAATAACAGGAAAACAAATGAATAAACACCAGACATGGACAGAAGGAGGAAGTGTTGAAAATTCTATTGCTGTATCACATTTAATATCCAAGGAAATTTTGAAAAATCCAGTTTAATATTCAGATATTTTCTGAAATCCAAATACTATATATTTTATCTATATAATATCACGTTATATGTATATAAACATTTTGACACACTGATATATAAATTTATCTACTTAACAATCACTTCTTGAACCTTTATAACATATACTTCTTATTAGAGACACAGAGATGAATAAGATGTTTGGTCATTAAGAAGTAAGACAGGGAAGAAATGATTATTTTATACATATTTGTGTATATATATATATATACACACACAAACACACATACATATATATATATATATGTGAGAGAGAGAGAGAGGGGTGCAATTGGGAGCACAGAGGATAGGGTTCCCAAACTCTACTCTGACAAGTTGGATGGGTTGGAAAGCAAAGGTAGACAAAATCAGAAAGGGGATTTTTGGCACAGGAAACAGCTTATGCAAATACAAAATTATAAGAGTATAGTCATTATGTAAACAGTTTTTTATGACCAAAGTATAAAATTTTCATCTTTTGAAGGGTGGCGCAGTGCAGGAAACTATTAGAAACAGGACTGGTGAACTATCAAGTCAGATGGTTAAGGGTTTACTAAGCAAGCCAAGGGGGTTAATTAATGGAAAAAAGAAGCCATTGATGAATTTTTTTCAGAGATACACCATGATCAGATTTGCATTTATGAAAGATCTCTTGATATTGAAGGGGAGCAGAATATGCCACCCCCAAATATGCTACTTGAGCATATTAATTTTTTGAATTAAAGTTACTTAAACAACTGATATAAGAGTGACACTGTGACTTCCTTTGCCCCCCTGAAGGCAGAAAATAAATCCCCCATATGAAATTTACCCTCCCTCTACCAGAAGGGTAGAAGGCATCCTTATCACCAGAGACAGAGAATTTGGGACCAAGAAGGCTGTATAAATAAACCTTGTTACTTCTTCACCAGTTTGCCACCCCAAGCCTGAACCCCTTTGTCTTGTCAGTTCTTCACAGATGTATTGTTTCCTTGCCTAATGGTATAAAAGCTGCCTGTTTTGTTCACTTCTTTGAGTCTCATATTTTTATGGGATCCCGTACATGTGAAATTAAATTTGCTTTTCTCCTATTAGTCTGCCTTATGTCAATTTAATTATTAGAACAGCCAAAGAACCTAGAAGGGAAGAAGGGAAAAGTTTCCTCCCCTACAAGATCTACAACTACTCTGACTTGCATAATTTTCGATCTCTTTTAAGGAAAATGACCATCCCTTTGCAAGCTAACACATCTGTCTGGAGAACACATTTAACATTCAATAGATGCTTGTGACAGATCTCTGAACCCTGCAGACAGAAGAAATACAGTAGACTCTTGAACAACACAGGATTGAACTGTGCAGTTCCACTTATATGCAGATTTTTTTCAATAGCAAATGCTATAGTACTACACGACCAGCAGTTGGTTGAATCCATGGACGCCTGGCCACTGAAATGGAGGAAGCACATGCTGATTCTCTGATTGCACAGGGTGTCAGTCCCCCTAAACCCGACATTGTTCAGGGGTAAACTATATTTTTATGGATTGGATTAAATAGTATTATAATTATTTTCACATATGAGCTATTTGAAAGTAGAAATCATTCTGTTCAGGTTTACGTCTACAATAGTAGCTCTCCAATCAATAGTTGAAGATCTAAATACAAATGAACCAAAAGAAATGACTGGTAATGGAGAGCATGAAAACAAACTAGATATAAGAGTTCGTTGGGGTAAACAGAAATAGTGAAACATCTAGTAAAGAGCAGGTGTTGATGGCAAGGAGGAGTTTTGACATCTTAAAAACCCCTATATATTTTTTTGTGCTATGTATTATTATGTTAGATAGCTTAGCTTATGAGCATGGAATTTGAGAAGATAGAAATGTAATTCTTATACCTACAAAGTCCAGTCCCAAGGAATGTCATAATCACTTTTACATTAACTGAGAGACTTGAGTAAAACCAAAATATTAACTGCTAACCAGGGTTTTGAATATGCAAAATTATTTGAGAATTTTAATAGGAAAATACATTTTTTGAAAGCAGGAAAAAAGTGAGTTATGCATCTTATTGAGTACTCCCAGAAAAATAATGTACTATAAACTATTAAATGGAAAGAGTAATCCACTAAGATGACCAAAACAACCAATGAAAAGTGAATGACATTGACAAAGTTATATAGTAAGAATAGATAATACAACAGGTTAAAACAAACCGTCAGTTTTTGTTTTTCCAAAGTAAGACTGTAAGAGGAATTTAACCAAGACTGGTAACTACTTGGTAATTCCAAATTACTATATTTTTTTAAGTTAATTATTGTGACTTGTTAAAAGACATTATGTAAGAATATTATTTTGAATTTCAGTAATATCTCAGAATATGCTTTTGATCAACTACAAGGTGCTGGGGATTTCTTGAAAAAGGAAATCATTTAAAGAAATGCTTTCTTTTCTGGAATATGTGAAAAAAAAAACACATTAACAAGTAATTATACTGTGGCAAATGCTATAATAGAAGCACAGCATTATTAAGTACTATGAGAAAACACACAATGAGAAAGTTTTTTTTTCTGACCAGATACAGGAAGAAGAAATTGAAGAAGACATTGAAGTAGCTCCTGAGTTGGGCATTGTTGTAGGAAAAGAACAAATGGGCAATTTGTTAATATAGTTTTTTTTTTTTTAGTTCTTTCATTATGGGGGAAGCTGTCTATTCAATTAAAAAATGAGAAAGGAAATGGTGGCAATGAAAACTAAATATAACATAGTATGAGGCATAAGCTTCAGAGTATAATCACTATTTACTTACTAGTTATTTTTGGAAAATCTCTCTCTTCAGAATGCAGCAATTCAGTGAGCATTGAGTTTTCCATGTGCCAAGCATACCTCCTATATACCAGGCACTCCTCTAAGGACTAGTCTAGAGGCATGGAGGTGAAAAGAGCCTTTGCTGTCAGGGAGCTGGCATTCCAGTGAGGGAGACAATACATGAGATGAAATTTGCTCAGACAAGTGAATGATGAGCAGGCATCTTCTATGTGACTGCTGGAGCCACTGGACTTGTAGGATTCCCTGGACAAAAAAGAGATCTTGAGTTTTAGGAAGTCTTGATGTGTATAAGGAAAAAAAAAGCCATATTTTTTTCTGGATATAAAAATTTTCAGTGACTTTTCAAGAATATCGTACTTTTATATTAGGGAAAGTGCCTTTGAATGTATTTATATAAACACTTCCCCATGTTTTTAGAAAACAAAACCAATATCAGAATGTAAATGTTTATCTTAAGAACAGCACTATTCTTGCAGGTAAAGCACAATGCCCTGTGTAATTTTTAGTATGTCTGCAAAACTTTTGCCCATTTGGAAGAAATGTTTCTTGGTCTTGTAAGAATTTAGTGTTCACTGAACTGTAAACTGATCTTACTTGAAGTCTTATGTGTATTGGTTTTCAAGTATTTGTGGATGAAGCTGATACTGCAAAAAAAGAAAAAATTCTACAGGTGTGAGCTTCATACCACACAAGACAGGCTGTGAATCAGAATTTGACTAGTTTTAAAAAATAATTTGCACATAGTATTATTTAGATGAGTGATTTAGAAATGTCACTCTTGGACTATTATGTTCCAATTGATGAGGCCGTGGTGACTGAAGGATGGTTCCACATCTTTTTGGGAGATAATATGGAATTTTCTCTAAATGGTGAGGCATTTAGAAGCATTCTAAGAAGGGCTTTGTTGGAGACAAAAATCTGAGATATGGGTTTAAAATAGGGACCTCTCTATAACTCATAGCAATTTGATTTTCAATTTGGAGTCATAGATATACATAGAATACTCCCAGTACTTTTTCAAATTTATAAGTGTGTGTGTGTGTGTGTGTATGTGTGTGTGCGTGCGCTCACGCGTGTGTGTGTTTTGATCAGGAGTTGGCATCTTCCCACAAGTTAGACAGGGAAACAGATGCTGAGGATGGCCCTGGACCTGCAGACCCTGAGAACAGGCATATTTAGGAGCTAGTTTTACATTACTTTTGGTGCTGTATTTCTGTGTTATTGTCCTCACATCTTTCACTAAAATATTAGTAAAATGGTTGTCATCATCGGAGTTGTATAGTGGTGACTTATGAGCAAGGCTTTTTCCATATTAAGGATGGGGTGACATTGGAGAGAATAGTAAGGCTGTCCTTCCAAGAGCTTTAATACGGGGTGATCACCAGGAGAGGCTGACTGCACCCTGCAGAGTGGTTCTCTATCTGATGTATTATTATCAACATGAATGCTAATGAATTAATGAAGAAGCTGAAGTGGAAAATTGAAGAACTTATTCCTGAGTAGTGATAGAACAGCTCCTTGGAGGGCCCTCAGAAATAACTAGAGGACCTTGCGTAAGGAGATTCGATATTAACTTGAATTGGGATGCTTAATGAGAATATAAATTAATTTTCCCCACTGTCACATGAGGCCAGGATCTGTTGGTAACTTGCAAGATAACAATTAAGAAGGATTGAGTCAACACTGAGAGAAGGGTAAGAGTCTATGTCACTTTGGGTATTGATGCCGAACTCTTTGGAAATGGAAAATCAGTGGCTTTAAAGTGAAGCCAGGATAGCCACAAAACTGAGGGCAAGTTCTACCTTCTGAGGCTTTAGAAAAGGTGACATCACTTGCTTATAGGAAGCTACTTTATTCTAACCAAAGTGACAAACTATGAAATTTCAGAGAAATTGCATTTGTCTTATTTATCTCTCTATTTCCAATTTCTAGCAGAGTACTCTACTGAATGGGAACATTTTGAAAAAGTTGGTAAATACATAGATTTTCTCATTAAATAAAATCTAAATTATTAATTTTAAAAATTGGTCCATTCCATTGCTAAAGGAATAAATCACAAACTCCAGAACAGTGCCTGGCTCCAGTCTACTTTAACAATCTCAGCTCCCAATTTCTCTGTATGAATCTATAATCATATTAACCCCCAGCCTTTCACCAATCACAATTGCCTAATCCTATTGCCCTACTCTTGCTCACCTCTTCCCTTAATTAAGGATGTATTTCTCCCAGTCTCAATGTCCATCTATATATTCCTCTTTGATCTTTGGAGGGGTGATAATTTTTGATAGGTGCTTTTGCTACTTCCACTTGTGCCCACAGTTTTTTTTTCATGGCATTATCCAGAGAGAGGTTTCATGGGGTATTTTGCATTTGTTTGTTTAATGTAAATTAGGTCATATCAGTCCATCTTAAAACCGTCCATTGGTTTACCATCACACTTAAAATTCAAGTCTTCATCATGTCTTTCAAGGTCCACACTTCTCTGGCACATGGCTTCCTCTCCAAAGTCATCACCCCTCACTTACTCTTCTCCAGCCATATTGCTGCTTCTTGTTCCTTGAGCCTGCCAACTCCATTGTAGCTTCAGGGCCTTTTTTAAAAATTTATTTTATTGAAGTATAGTTGATTTACAATGTTGTGTTAATTTCTGCTGTACAGTAAAGTGGTTCAGTTATACATATGTATACACATTCTTTTTTATATTCTTTTCCATTATGGTTTATCACAGGATATTGAATACAGTTCCCTGTGCTCTACAGTAGGACCTTGCTGTTTATCCTTTCTATATATAATAGTTTGCATATGCTAATCGCAAACTCCCAATCCATCCCTCTCCCATTCAGACCTTTTAACTTGCTTTTTCCTCTGTCAGGAAATATCTTTTCCCAACTCTTTTTGTGGCTCATTCTTTATTTTATACTTGTTTCTACTTAAATGTCACCTTCTGAGAGAAATGTTCTCTGACTTAACTAATCTAAAATAGCCCCAACTAAAACCTTTATCCTTCCCACATCTACCCATTAATATGCAAATATTTTACTATATGTACTATAAATTCCAAAAGCTGTCAGAAGCTGATATATATATATATTTTAAACTAAAATGGATTAGAAATAACTGCTTATTAATGAAACCACTGAGAGTAAGTAATCTCACTGTCTAACCTGTGTTTAGCTATTTTGTTCAACAAATTGAACCTAAAATAAAACAAAAATCTCACCTTTGAAAGAGGAATGGGGTGAATCTCCTTTTGATCAGTAAACACTCATAATTATTGTTCTTGAATAATTACAGGATAATTACTAGCTCAAATCCAGTCTCTCTTCAGTGAAGCATATCAGGATAGAGTAAAAGTAAACATAGATTTGTAAGTGGTTTTGACCATATGCTGATGGTCTGGAAAAGGTTGATTCACTCGGCAGAAAATTTTGGTCTGACCATCTAAAAGCTGCTTCTCTTTTTTACCCATAATTGTATAAGTCTTCTAACCTTGGTTTAACCTTTGTCAAAACCTTAGAAAGTCTCTGCCCTTGACTTTTCAACCATGAAATTCCTTTCTGCATATAATGCAATTTTAAGTTTTTCTGTTTCCCTGGATCTTCAGTTGCTCCTAAGTAGCTGCTAGAAATATGTGGCTAGCTTTAGTTGAAACTGCAAATTCTCAACTCCCTATTTGAGATGCACATAGATAGGCTTTGGGAAATTCACCTAGTTCTCATTCCTTCAAAAGGAGAAAAAAAGTTTTGCAATTTATATTTCTTTGAAAAGTATTTTGTGGTGCAAAATTATGCTATATTTATGGTGTGAGGGTTATTTTTTTTTTCTCTAAAAGACCCAAAGAACCATAGGGTAGCAAACTGTTATTTATATACAGTTATTATTACTTCCATATTTCATCATTTAAAATGGTCCATCATTAATAGCACTTGGGAAAAATACTTCATTTATGGATATCTATATATTATTTCACATTGGATCATGTTTAAGTATTCTTGTCCTGGAATTCAGTATTCTGTTCACAGATGAAATAACTTCTGTCAAGGTGATGGTTAGAAATTACCAGGTTCTGTGGCTCTGGTAAAGAGAGAAGGTCCATAGTTTCAGGCTTACTGTTTCTATCAATGTTGTGTCCAAAAGGCTCTACTAGCTGAAAGTCTACCAACTGACGTAAAATTTGTTGACTTTGCCAGATATCACACCATAAATCATTTATCAAATGATTTTGTCAAGAGTTGAGAATGGGGTAAGAAGGTTTTGTTCTTCCTAAAAAGTCTTTAATGTTCCTTTTTCTTAGAGGATATACTTGCCAAGTAGAGAATTCTTGGTTGACTGTTTTTCTTTCAACACTTTAAAGATGCTAGTACATTGTCTTTTGGCTTACATTTATGATAAGTCTTCTGTATATCTTATATTTGTCCTTTTGGACGCAAATTGTCTTTTTTTCTGGCTGCCTTCAAGATTTACTCTTTACCTCTGATTGTCAGCAGTTTGAGTGTAATATGTTTATGTGGGGGTTTCTTGATTGTTTTGTTCTATTTTTAGTATTTATCCTTCTTAGGTCTCTCTGAGCTTTTTGGATATGTGAATTTTATTATTTTTGGAAAATTCTCAGCCATTATCTCTTCAAATATTACTTCTCCATTCTCTTTCAATTAGCTTCTGGAATTCCAATTACACATGTTATATTGTTTTATAATATCCCAATTCTATTTTTTCTGCTAATGTATTCTTTTATGTTATAGTGTGGATAATTCTTATTGATCATGTGAAGTCCACTGATCCATTTCTTAGCTATGCCATATATACTGCTAAGCCTACCAAAGGCTTTCTTCAACTATGTCACTATATTTTTTCTAGCATTTTCATTTCATTTATATCTCTGCTAAAATCTCCCATCTGTTCAAGCATGTTGTTCACCTTTTCCACTAGAACTTTTAACTTATTCATTATAGTCATTTTAAATTCCCTGTCTGAACTTGATTCTGTTAATTATTTTGACCCTTAATAGTGTTTCTTTTTTGTCCCTTGATAGTAACTTGTCTCTTTCTTGTTTTTATGTGTTTTATAATTTTTAGAAAATACGAAACTGAGGTAAATATTTTTGCCAGAAATTGGCATGCTTCCCTTTCTGCTATGCCGTAAGTATGCTGGGTTGAGTTAATCTATTTAGGAGTTTAGCTGGGCTTGGGTTTTATTGTTTACTTTTGTTTGAAGTTTGTTATTGATATCATTATCCACAGTGTACTACAAGCTTCAGAGTCCTCTAACATTTCCTTATACTTAATGTTGGGCTAGACTGAGTGTTTTTCTCAATGTTCCTGTTCCACCCTCAGCTTTAGGTGTTTCCTCTAAGCCTGTGCCTCAAAGAAGGATTTTCTTCACACTGTTGTCCATTCCCCAGTGGTAAACCACTATTACTTATTACTTAATGTATGTTAGTCTGGTAGGAAGTTGTATGTATTCTCTGTTGTCATAATTATCCTATTTTAAGCAAGCTTTGCATCTCTGGGTATTGGGGATGGGACTTGTTCAGTGATACTGCCTCTTACAGCACACTTTTAATGGTCAAAGCCTAGGATGGTTTCTATTTGAAGTCCAATAGTAAAGAAATTTTTTCTTTTAATTTTCCCCAGCTGAAATGGTTTTTCAGTGTATCCCTGTGGGTAACAGAATTTGCTTCTCTTAAGAGTATTGTACAGTGGAACTTTGTGCCTTTACTACTACCCTCCTTGGGCCTACACTTAAGGGTGGCTTTCCCCATTCTACCACTCTGCCTTCCATCTTTTTCATGAGAATATGATGAACTCCATTGAGAGAAGCCTTCAAGTGGCTGCAAATTCTCATGCTTACCCATATCTAGCCTTTAACGACTGGTTAAATATTTTAGCTTAATATTTTTTCTGAGTTAAGAATTCTGAGGTATAAAGATTGATTTTATCTTTTAAAATGTTGCTCCTTTGTCTTCTATCTTGTATAATTTCTTACGAGAAGTCTATGATTCTTCTTTTCTTTGCTCACCTATACATATGTTTTTCCTCTGACTGTTTTAAAATTTTTCTCTTCAGTGGTTTCTAGTAATTTAATTACAGGATGCCCTGTGTGGTTTTCCTTGAATTTATACTGATTTTGGTTTATTAATCTTCCTGGATGTGTGGGTTTAATTTTCATGAAATTTAGAAATTATTATTTCAAATTGTTTTTCTGATTCTTCCCTTTTTGGTAATCCAGTTACAATGATATTAAACAGTTTGGCTTTTTCCATATGTTCCTTAGGTTATGTATATTTCTTCAGAATATACAGAACTATGCTCTATTTTTTATAATATCTTTTACAATAACATAATGCTCACTGATTTTCCCCCTGCATTACATAACCAGATGTTTATTCTATTCAATCAATATTTAAATACAGATATGTGCTTTTCATCTTTAGAAATGTGTATCTTCCATTTCTTCTCTCATTATTTTCATGTTTTACTTTACATCTTTGAGCATAGTTACAACACATGTTAAGGTCTTTGTATTAACCTCATCAACTGTCACTTCTGTATCTGTTTCTATACACTGATTTTTCTCATGGTAAATGTGTCAGTTTTTCTGCTTTGCACGTTTCTATTAATTTGGGGTTGGATGCTGGATATTTCTGAGGGATGAATTTTGGTGTCTTCCTCTTAAGACTGTTGTAGTTTTTTTCTGTAAAGCAGTTAAATTATTTGGAGATTAGCTTGGTGTTCTTCAAAGCTTATTGCTAAGCATTGTTAGGACAGTTATAGGATAGCATTTTTTCTACATCTAGCTTAGCTCTCCTCTGAAGGCATTATCCTTCTAGAGTGTGTACTGAATGTCCTGGTTATTTAACAAGGTTTCTTGACTTTTGATGGCCACAATTCAAACATTCTCAGACCTGTGTTAGCTTTGAGGATTATTCTTCTTACAATTCCTTGCCACATTTTTCACTGCACACATTTGGCTTATTATTTAGCAACAAACTCTAGGAAACTTCTATGCAGATTTATGAAACTTTTTTCACTGCTATCTCCTTTCTGGTACTCAGCCCCACAAATCCTGGCTGCCTGTAGCTCCCTCATCTCCAAGCTTTGTCTTCTCAATTAAGCAGGACTTTTATGATCTGTAGGGGTCTTCATCCCTGCACCACCACCTGAAAAGTTCCACCAGGCAGGAAACTGTCAATTGCAGGGCTTATTTCATTTATTTATCTTCTTTATGGATCACTTTCAACTGTTCAGTGTCTGAAAATAATATTTGCATTTTTTTTTCAGTTTCTAGTTGTTTATGGTGGGAAGGCAAGTGTGGTCCTAGTTAATTATGGCTGCTAGCAATTTTTGAGCAATTTATTTATGTATTTAGGGCTTTTCTAGATTTCAATTTATTTCATTATCCCACTTTATAATCTAAAGGCCTGAATGATTTTTCTTGTTCCTGAAATGTCTCTATACATGTCAATTCCAGCTCTCACAGATCGGGCATCCACCGTCATGCACAGAAGTTGCTCACAGGCAATTTGCTCTTCTATGAGAGCTTGCTTCTCTTTGAGAATTTGGTTTATCAGGGTTTCTTCGCATTTATCACTTTTCACTATCCCCATAGAACAGTATGATTTTGATTTTGACTTATATTTCTTCTTATTACCAGGCAATGAAAATCTTTCACATCCATCTCTATCTGACCAAGAACGAAAGCCGTGTACTTTTCACAGTATATTTTAGTAAAATGTTACTAATATAACTTCTTGTTGACACACTCAATAAATTAATTGGTCTCTTAAAAAGCAGTGAGGCAAGCGTTCAGATTTCTTGAAACATAAATCAACCTAAAGCTTTTTTCAACACAATTCTTTATGTCACAGGATCTAAAGCCCCTCTTTTTGCTCACCTTTGCTGAACTGCAGCTTTTGGCAAAGAGATACTTTACAAGTTGAGCTCTTTTGGGAGTTCCGCAGAGGGATAAGGGCAATGGTTCCTCATCCTAACATGCCATTCCATTCTTGGACTTCAACACAGAGAAAGCAAGTTAGGATATATGTATTACATGTAGCCTCTACCTCTCTCGAGACAGGATTTTTCAGTCTCTTCTCCTCTGGTATAGAATTAATCTCTGTCCTTTCTAAATGCAGCCTCAAGTTATAACCTTACCATTTGGCAGTCATGAAAACTGGCTTACTCTAGGAAACAAATCTGTAAAGCTTTTACAAATACTCACCTGACAGTGAGACTACCTGTGAAAAGCCTTGTTTTAAAAGCAAACATATATGAAAGATCAGGATCGTAGATTATAGAACTAAAATTTTAATGAAATCATGAAAAATAAAGAATACAGACTTCTTATATACTAATTCTCTTTCTTTTTTTATTCTGAAACATTGATCTTTTGCCACAGTCAGTCCTTAATGTTCCTCCGTATGGTACCACTTGATGCAAAAAAGATAATTAAAGTTTTTGCCCTGTTTTTATTCTCCAGGATAAAAATTATGGAGGTAGCACCACTAATTTTTAGAAATTTGCTTCATTGAATAAATTCCATAAATATGGAGGGTGGGCAGAAGTGAAAGGGAAAAACTGATTTGGGGGAGTCAACTTCTTAGGAAATCCTTATTTCTTCTGAAGGCAAGTTAAAGATTGACAAAATATATAGAGATAAACAAATACAGTTATGAAAGAATACTGATAACAGAGGTAAAGATGTATAGGAAATATATGCACAGTATTTTTGCTAATTA
Source organism: Physeter macrocephalus (assembly GCF_002837175.3). Classification (NCBI taxonomy): domain Eukaryota; kingdom Metazoa; phylum Chordata; class Mammalia; order Artiodactyla; family Physeteridae; genus Physeter; species Physeter macrocephalus. The sequence continues at coordinate 83,285,586 of NC_041219.1, read as the reverse complement.
TTAGCTAATCCATTAAGCAAATTGTTTTGAAAGCCAGTACTACACTGTCTGATACTGTAGCTGCTAAGTGTATATGAGTAAATTTAAATTAATCAAAACGGAATACAATTGAAATTCAGCTCCTCAGTCTCACTAACCACATTTTAAGGGCTCAGTAGGCACATATGTCAGGTGGCTGTCCTACTAAACTGTGTAAATATAGAACATTTCATCATTGCAGAAAATGTTATTGGACAGTACTAGCCCAAAACATACTACGTTCTGTCCTAGGCCCTTGGTTATAGAAATATACAGAATTTTTCTGCCTTCATGGGACTAAATGTGTTGCTATATTCAGACAATAAACATGTAAACTAATATGAACTCATGTTAAGAATAAAATAAAAAAGGATCATAGGAATCAAAGAGAAATATCTAGGTCAGCGGGTAGTGGTGGTTATTTTATCCAGAATGTTTAGGGAAGACTTCTTTGAGGACATGGCATAGAAGTCTGCCATGCCAAGACCCAAGATAAGAGCATTTGAATCAGAACAGAAGATACAAATATCCTGAGTTTTGTAAAGTTATCCTGAGACAGAAAAAAAAAAAAACCCAGAACATTTGATGAGGGCAGTCTTTACCAATGACTTATGAAAAGCAAAGAGATCTGAGAAAAGGATTGATTTAAAGAGCTGTCTTCTCAGTGTGACCTCAAGGAGTCCCTGGAGTGGTGGTAATGGGGGTGTTAGAGGCAGGCTATTAAAGGGGACACGCATGTCTTAAGGGTCAATTGCTTTTCACCCAAGTTTGGATTCCTTTGGACACACACGTCCATCCATAGTGCTATACATTATGAAAACCAATGCTATGCCCATGGTCAGTTTCTTTCCCAAACTACATTTTTAAGGGCCTAAGCACGTAAGAAGATGTGGGAGAGCACCTTTTTCTCTGCCCCAGTTCTTTCCTGACAATTACGAGTCAGATGCACCTTAGAGTCCTCTAGAGGGCAGCATTGCTTAATTCCAAATGCCATACACACAGTCTTGGGTCTTTGAAAAACACTGATGTAAGACCTGTTAAGATGAAATTCTCCCAGAAGTTTCCTTGGAAATGGAAATAATTCAACACAATTTTTGAAAGATGTGCTTGGGAAATTTTCTGTGAAAAGATATTCTTCTTTAAATGTTCACAAGGATAAATTAAACCCTTGAGGCTAGAGTTTTCTCTCTTGCCAGTTTGGTTGTATCATCTCTCAGGTTCTCATCACAAAATCAAGCTCTCCCCCAAAGACTCCCATAAGTCTTCATTCACCTCCTCCTCTGTCCAGGAAACATTTATTCATCCTTCATGTTTCATTAGTCTTTGAGGAAACCTTCATGACCTCTTCTTCCCTGACCACCCCTCCCCCAACTAAAGATAAGGGACATGGAAGTGAAAGAAGTGTTCCTGGGAAAGAAAGGGAAATAAGAAAGCATTTTATCACAATTTTGATGACAGTTTTGTACATTTAAGGAAATAAATTGAAAATGTCTGATACTAATGCTTGAGACTAAGGTTAAAAATAAATGATTTTTTTGTGTGTTCATCTGGGGCTGAAAGCAAACCAATCCATTAATTAATAAGTCTTTTATATGGTTTCTATGTGCTTTGAATGGTGCTCTTGAATAGGAGATATTCTGGAGTGAAAAAGGAAATATATTTTCATTCTTGCTAATTTTATTTTAAAATATTATATCTGTTAAAACAACAACAACACAGGCCCAAAATGGCATCACTTATGCTAAAGCCCATGATACCAAACCTAGATTTAATACCTAATTGCAGTTTCAACCTTCACCAGGAATGTAATTTTTCTTAATTGAGATAACAGTTGATGTACAATATTATATGTTACAGGTGTGCAACATAGGGATTCACAATTTTTAAAGGTTATACTTCATTTATAGTTATAATAGAATATTGGCTATATTCCCCGTGTCGTATAATATATCCTTGTAGCTTATTTTATACCTAATAGTTTGTATGTCTTAATCCCCTATCCCTATATTGCCCCCCGCCACTTCCCTTTCCCCACTGGTAACCACTAGTTTGTTTTCTATATCTGTGAGTCTGTTTCCTTTTTGTTATATTCACTAGTTTCCTTTTTAAAATTCTGCATATAAGTGATATCATACAGTATTTTTTTTCTGTCTCATTTCACTTAGCATAATACTCTCCAAATCCATCCATGTTGTTGCAGATGGCAAAACTTCATTTTTTATGGCTGAGTAGTATTCCATTGTATATATATACCACATCTTCTTTATTCACCCATCTGTTAATGGTCACTTAGTCTGCTTCCATATCTTGGTAATTGTAAATAATGCTGCTATGAACATTGGAGTGTATGTATCTTTTCAAATTAGTGTTTTCATTTTTTTTGTTTGTTTTGGATATATACCCAGGAGTGGAATGGCTGGGTCATATGGTAGTTCCATTTTTAGTTTTTTGAGAATCCTCCATACTGTTTTTCACAGTGGCTGCACCAATTTACATTCCCACCAACAGTTTGTGTCATCTTCAATTTCTTACATCGGTGTCTTATAGTTTTCTGAGTACAGATCTTTCACCTCCTTAGGTAGGATTAATCCTAGGCATTTTCTTCTTTTTGATGCACTGGTGATCTTACTGAGTCCCAAGCTCGTACTGCTCGCCACATGACAGGCCAATCAAATCAAGAGACAAGTTGTTGGGCAAGGAATAGCAACTTTATTCAGAAAGCCAGCAGAGAAGATGGTAGACTAGTGTTCCAAAAAACCGTCTTGCCTGGGTTTGTAGGCTAGTTTCTTTCATAGAGCAAAGAGGGGGAAGTGAGGAGATAAAGGGAAAAAATAGGCAATAAGATGTTGCAAATATTTGCTAGTTCCAGCCAGACTCTGGAGGGGTTGGATGTTAATTTCTTCTTTCCTGCAGCCACACATAGGTGGGCCTGGTCAGGATGTTTCCTGTGAGCTAAACAAAGGTATTTTAGTTTACGCTCAGGCATAGGAGGCAGGGTTCCCGGAAATAGGCCATTATGTATACTTTAAGCTACAGGCAGCATCCCTTTAGCAACTAACTTGTAGCAAAAGCACTAAAATACGAAGGTTAAGGTAAAAGAAACATCCAATATGGAGTCAGATTTGTTCTTCCCTCTTACAGTAAATGGAATTGTTTCTTTAATTTCTCTGATAGTTCATTGTTAGTAGACAGAAATGCAACAGATTTCTATATATTAATTTTGTATCCTGCAACTTTACTGAACTTATTGATAAGCTCTAGTAGTTTTCTGGTGGCATCTTTAAGATTTTCTGTGTATAGTATCATGTCATCTGCAAACAGTGACAGTTTTCATTCTTCCTTTGCAACTTGGACTCCTTTCCACTAGATGTAATTTTTAAAATAAATTTATTAAATTTATTTATTTTTGGCTGCATTGGGTCTTTGTTGCTGCATGCGGGCTTTTCTCTAGTTGCGGTGAGCAGGGTCTACTCTGTGTTGCGGTGCATGGGCTTCTCAACGCAGTGGCTTCTCTTGTTGCAGAGCACAGGCTCTAGGCACAAGGGCTTCAGTAGTTGTGGCATGTGGGCTCTAGAGCGCAGGCTCAGTAGTTGTGGCACACAGGCTTAGTTGCTCCGCAGCATGTGGGATCTTCCCGCACCAGGGATCAAACTCGTGTCCCCTGCATTGGCGGGCGGATCTTAACCACTGTGCCACCAGGGAAGTCCCTACTAGATGTAATCTTAATCAACCAGTTTATAATTTTCTGCTCAACACCAATGTGGTAATCTGTCACATGAACACTCTCCATCCCCCAGAAAAAGAAGAGGCAATCTGCGTAATAAAAAGATGTTCTGGCCTAAAATTAATCATGACTTTTCTTTTGCTAAGAGCTCCCTTGCCCCTACCCTTCTTTCTATAAAAACCTTCCATTTTGTACAACACCTCAGAGCACCCTTCTGGTTGCTAGATGGGATGCTGCCTGATTCATGAATCACCTAATAAAGCCAATTGGATCTTCAAATTTACTGGGGCTGAATTTTGTTTTCTAACACATCTATTATGGTGGTGTTATGTGAGACAATAAAATCATATTCCAATTCTAGAACCTATCATAGCAAATTGTACTTTTTTTTGCACATATCAGCCCCTTTAATACATATTTGCTCAATTGAGTTGACCTAAGCTTGATTGCTTAGTAAATTTAATTATTGCATAAAATTTGGATTTACTTCAAGGAAATGAGGCAATTACTTAGATCATTATTTAATGAAGCAAGTAGCAAGTTCAGGAGAACAGATGTCTATACAGTCCAAATATAACGATAAAATTCACTAGGTAATTATTCAAGTTGCACATGTGCCTAAAAAAATAGTTGAAAAACACTATCAATTGGCATGTGGTTAAAATGATTTTATATCAAGGAATCATTTTTCCCTTTTCTGGCAAAAAAAAAAAAAAACTGTCTAAAATAATCTATACTTTGGGAGAATTGCCAACACTGGATCCAATTTTTTTGCCACTGTAATAAAGTGAGCTCAAAGATAACTCATGTTTAATAATAAAAAAAAAAAGCTTCTTCTCTATATTTTCTTTATAAACTCTTAGAAGTGCCAGTATTTTTTGAAGATTAAATGATGTTAGTTTTAATGTAACAAAACAAGATCTTTTGTTTTATTTCCTTTTTATTCATAAACATTTTCAGCCTTACCCCTTATTTTCACCCAAATGAACCACATATGCTAAATATTAAAATTCTGGGTACAGGAAACATACAAAGATATATTTCATAATTGAAGAATAAATTGTGTTAATAAAACTGGAAACAGAGACCCAGGTTTCAGGGGCTTCCCTGGTGGCGCAGTGGTTAAGAATCTGCCTGCCAATGCAGGGGACACGGTCCAGGAAGATCCCACATGCTGCAGAGCAACTAAACCCGTGTGCCACAACCACTGAGCCTGCGCTGTAGAGCCCACGAGCCACAACTACTGAGCCTGAATGACACAACTACTAAAGCCTGCAAGCCTAGAGCCCATGCTCTGCAACAAGAGAAGCCACCGCAATGAGAAGCCTATGCACTGCAACGAAGAGTAGCCCCTGCTTGCCACAACTAGAGAAAGCCCACACACAGCAACGAACACAACGCAGCCAAAAAAAATTTTTTTAATAAACTAATTAAATAAATTTTAAAAAAAGAGACCCAGGTTTCATACACTCACTTGCATATCCGTTGTCTTAACACATATTTATTAAATAAATCTTACATGAATCTCTGCTCTCAGTGCTCCTATGGTTAATGTGTGGATTTAATAGTTTTAACAATCAAGTATGTAATTAGGAAAATAACAGTGTGACAGAGAACTTTAAAGAAGATAATGATTCCTTTTCACTTTACTTTTACCTACATGAGGTATTGAAGAGCTTCAGGTGGTAGAGAAATCACCTCCGCCTCAGGACATTTTGAAAAGTTTCAAAAGAAAAGTTGAATTTGAGATACACCTTATAAGAGAGCTAAGATTTCTTTAGGTACCAAGAGAATAAGAGTGTGTTGGTTGGAGTGAGTAGAAAAAACTAAAGTGGGAATGACACGTAAAGATAGCAGTCATTTATTTAGCGCTTACTATTTGTCAGGTAACTTATCTCCTATAATTCTGACAATGACCTTAAATCCTCATTCAGTAAATGGGGAAACTCAAGATCAAAGATACTGAGTAATTTGCTGTAGGTCACACAGCTCTTAGGAAACAGAGGCTGAATTCATTCCTCAGAGCTCTCTGACTCTTGATTAAAAGAGTCACCTACTTAGATCTCTTGTTCCTGGATCACAATTCATACTAAAGAGAACTCAACTTTAAGACTCAAAAAACTCTTCTAGGGAAGCCTATAAGTGAAAAACCACATGTGCCAGTAGCTAAGCAATGTCTTGTTTCAATGCAGAAATGATATTTACAGTGAAACTGACCTTTCTTGTATGTAAGAGATTCAATACAGGATTCCATTTACTATGGCAGGATATGAAATTAACTCATGAGATTTGAACTTCCTGGTACTTTCAAACCAAGACTTTAAACAACCCTGAAATTTACAACAAGCATATTACAACTGGTGGCTAAATGGGAGCACTGGGAGAAGTACCATTGTAACAAAAGAGTTTAGATAACTTTTTATTACATTGGACTGTCTCCCTGCCTTAGTTCAAGGTTCTGATATTAGATTTCACTGGGAAAAAATGAATTGAGATAACATCAGATAAAGCAGCATATTGTGAAAATTATGCATGGGATATCCCTATGAAATGAAATATTCCCCATCACTTAAACTAGAGTTGTATTAGAAGTATAAAGGCTTCCCATAAAATACATACAATACGGTCTAGCTCATATAACTCTGATTATATTTTCATCAGTCAAAACTGATGAAATTTAATTCAAAATTAATTCAAAACTTAATTCAAAATTAATTTGGAAGGTGAAATGTAAGTGTGTGTGCAAAACTCTGGATTTAACACTGCAGTGATTATGGTAGCCTAAAAATATAGACACCTGCAATTTAGAAAATGTTACTTGTGGTTGAGGATTAAAGAAGCAAAGGAAATCCATTGTTTTACTCTGACTCACATTTTCTACACAGGAAGCTTAAATTCATCTCATGAAACACACACACACACACACGCACTTTGAAGTAACCTTTGTGTTCTACTAGGTAGATGCATGCTGGAATTAATTACTTTTGTCAGCCAAAGGCAGCACCAATGAATATTCTCAAATGTTACTTTATCACACAAAAAAGACCTACAATTTTTATTATGATCTTCTTGTCTCTTTTTGTAGACACTTACGATGAAATTTCATCTTTAGTGATGGCATTCATGGCAGTATTAGGAAAGGATATTTCCTCTTTTGGAGAGAAATGGTGAGTTGACATTTTTGAGTCTCACTGGATTAACACAGAACCAGCTAGGGAAAAAAAAAAGTTAAAAATGAAAAGTAGAATATAAGAAGTTCAGAAAATCTATCCTTGAGTTGACAGTTTGCTATGAAAATCCATTTGCTTAGTTCTTTTAATTTAACTAGAAATCTTTCAGTAAAGCTCACTAGTTAATAAAATGGTTTTATAATATACAAAAAATGAAGGTGTGATGTCTAAGGGCTAATTTTTAAACTAACACGGGAAATATTTTCTTGAATCCAATAAAATGTTATCATTAAATATAATTTAACAACTCCCTGATAATGAGAACTAAAACTAACACTGTACCAACTGTAGTTATAGTGGCTTATAGAACAGGAAGATATTTCTCTTGGATGTGCATATATTTTATATTGAATGAATCAAAAAGTATGTGCGTACCTGCAATCCTACACTGTAATGCACGTATTCCTTTTAAAATAATGGCTTCCTGTATAATTCAGTTAATTGATATTTAAGCAGCACAAACTTTGTAAAACAAACCAGGTGCGTTGGAGTGATCAAAAAAAATAGGCATAGTTTGTGTTTTCAGGGGATATTTAATATCTTTTGTTTCACAACCAAATTCAGTGCTTTTCAAATTTTAGTGATCATCAGACTCATGTATGTGCCAGTCTAGGATTTGATTTCACTTTTCTTACAAGCTATTATATTAGTCTGTTACTTTTCCATGGATGCTGGTAGGAGACACGAGACTCCAAGTTCAGAGATAAAGGGCTTTGTTACTCACAATGTAGCAAACAGTATGTGAACATCAACAAGCACTTAATTTCCTTGCCCCCATATTCTCCAGAAGTGATGTAGAGTGCCCTGAAGGATGCCTGCACATGATCCATGTTGCTAGAATCCAGGTGACTGAAACAGAATTATGTTTCAATCTCCTAGCTTCCCTTTTGGTCAGGCTGCCACCCAGAGGGAGTACCAATCAGGCCTACCTGAGGTTACTGGTAGGAGAAAGACACACATCATGCCCAGGAATAGTCAGGGAAGAATCTTGAATTTTCAAAATAGTTTTATATATTTCACCTCCCCTTTCCTGTGATCATTACCCAGGAGGAAGGCAAGAGGAGATCAACCCATTCTGAGATGGCCACATTCAGCGATCACACTGTTTTACCAGGAAGAGACAAGGTCGAGAGAGTCAGAAATAATTTTTAGATGATTTTTTAAAAAATGCATTCTACCTCTCAGTGATGCCAGCAGCCTGAAGATAATACGGCCATGAATGTACATCAAATACCATGATAATCAGCCAATTTTTCAGTGGCCTTTAGGACAAAAGGCAAACCACTGTCAAACTGTAGATGGTTTGGAAAGTGGAACATGACACAATTTAGATTTTAGAGTCATAGTTCGGTGGCCAGATTTTACTGATTGGACTGGAACAGCAACCCTACGACTAGAAAAAGTGGTGACAGTCATGAAGTACCACAGATATCCTTAAGATAAGAATCAAAGATTCCATGTAGTCAATTTGCCAGAAGGTAGAGTCAATGACTCCTGCAATGTGTCATTCCACTTGTGAGTCAGATGGGTCAACTTTTGGCAAGAGTCACAAGTTTGGCATAAAGTAAGGCGTTCTAGATCAGAAACATACAATTCTTTATGAATAGTCTATGAAAGTGGAGGTATTGCCATGTCCAGTCCAATGATAAATTTTGGTAGTGATGGTGGCCATCTGAGTAGGCTTGATCAGCAGCTTGATTCCAATGGGTCTCATTAGAGAATGGGCCCTTACCATAGACATCTACATGAGTAACTCTATCTCACTGCCAGCTGAGATTTGTTTCCACAGTTCATGGCTCAAAAAAAAAAGGTGCATTTAATCCACCAGTCTGAGGTCTTCCAAGTGGTAGACCAGATACCTGGGATATTGGCAACAACCCAAGAATTAGTAAAAATGTGAAAAGATTAATCAAGGATAGTATTGGCCAGGGCTATTAAGACTACCTTGAGTTCTGCACACCGAGTAACCACATCCACCTTTGTTTACAAATATCTAGCACTAAGACTGAATATGAGTAGCGACCCAATGAACGCCATTAAGGTTTTTTAAAAATTTATTTTATTTATTTATTTTTGGCTGCATTGGGTCTTCATTTGCTAAGCGCAGGCTTTCTCTAGTTGCGACGAGCGGGGGCAACTCTTCATTGCAGTGTGCATGCTTTGCAGTGCACGTGCTTCTCGTGGTGGTGGCTTCTCTTGTTGCGGAGCATGGGCTCCAGGCGCGGAGGCTTCAGTAGTTGTGGCACACGGGCTAAGTAGTTGTGGTGCATGGGCTTAGTTGCTCCACGGCATGTGGAATCTTCCCGGACCAGGGCTCAAACCCATGTCCCCTGCATTGGCAGGTGAATTCTTAATCACTGCACCACCAGGGAAGTCCTAAGTTTTAATTTAGCTGAGCTATCAGTAAATCAGGCCTAGAAATTTAGAAGAACACCTGTAAGTCCAAGACCCCATTGGGCCAGCAGTGTTGCTTCATGAAGGCATTGGAGTTGAAGATAATATTTCCTCCAAAGGTGTAGCTGCCTGTTTCTGATGTAAGGACAAAATGCTTCTCCAGCCAATCTAGCTGTGCTCTTGAGTGTACCATTTCCATTCAACTAGTGAGGCTTGTTGGGTTCCTTCCTTGTCAGTAAGCCTGGACCTGATTTTATGTGTTTATTGTCTATTTCTACTTATTTTCTGTGGATTGTCTGTATTATTTCCCCAATTTTCTATTCAGTTGTTCACACCTGTATTGCTTTGTTTAAGTTTTTTTATATTGTTTTCCAATCTTTCATTGCTTGTCATTTAGGGCATCTTTCACTATACAAAATTTATAATGTCCATATAGTCAAGTCTGTCATGTTATATCTATACGCCTTCTGGGTTTGGTGCATCACCTCAAAGATATTCTTCTACTTCAATATTATTAAAACATTTCTGTATGTTTTCTTCCAAATATTGTTTGAATTTTTAGTCCATCTAGATTTCATTTTTATATACGATGATTAGTAGTCAAACTTTATTTTCTTCTAAATAGTCAATATCCTAACAGCATGCATTGTTTTATTCTTCCATTCTCCACTGATTTAAAATGCCTCCTTATTTTCATGCAAAAATTCCAAATATGCTGGAATATATATTCCAAATATATTTTGGACTGTTCATCTGAGTCTAAAATATTAACATAAGACTGTTGACAGGACAGGGAAATAATTATGTGATATTGTTTTGAAATGAATAGTAGTTTTTAAAGGTATTGCCTTGTAGCTCATAATGTCATTGCATTTCTCAAATCATGCTTAAATGTGCATTGTTTTCATTTTCTTTATAATGTTACAAGGAGTATTATTAATAGAGCTTACATTAAATTTAGGAAAAGACAGAATACAATTTAGTTTTTATAAGCAACTATTCAATAGCAAAAATAGAGTCAATCTTAAAGCATCCTAATAACTAGGATCAGTAAGAAAAGACACTGCTTCATTCTATATTCACATTTACTCCAATGTCAGAAAATCAAAGATGTGAGTGAAGCTAAAGATGATTAAAGATATATATTTTCTTATTGTTATTTTTCTTTATTTTTGTGTCAAGACCAAAAGCTACTGAAGTCCATATAATTGGCTTTTCAGTCTTAAGTGAAGGAAATATTCAATACTTATTATATTTAATTATGGATTACAGAGGTTTCATCATCACCAAGGAGGTAACTTCTCTAACTTACATGAAATCCCCCCAATAAATCCTATATTAATTGACTATTGATATTAGATTATATTTCAAACTTAATTCCTGCTACTTGGTTCTTGAGTTTAGCCTTCAATCATGTGTATAGAATGTAGTCCTTCATAGTCTAACGTTGGCTATCCTAACCATTCTAACAAGATGGAGGCTTGATTGCTTTTAGGATAGAGAGTGCATGCTCAGCACTCTCTGCCTAATTATGTCATTTAATTTTCACTATATTCCAGTCAATTAGATTTTGTTATTGTTTACTTTACTGATGGGGAAAACCATAGTCAAAGAGATTAAGTGATCTGCCCAATGCCAAGAGCTAACAAAGAGCAAATTTGAAATTTAAAACCTTATCTGTAGTCTTCTGAAGTCCATATCACTGCTGTATCATCATTCAAATTAAGCTTCAAGGGACTAGCTTACAGGTGTACACCAATAGCTCTGAGCAATAACCCTGTGGATTGAATGAATGGGAGTGGAAAGCTTACAAAGCCAAGACACAGACATTTTCATTACTTCTGGGCACAGATCTATTAAGAAGAGTCAGAAATTTGTCATTATTTTGTTTTTAAATTCAAAGCATGTGCTCAAAATACATGGTCAAGAGTTACTTAGATCATTTCTCCCATGCCCCGTTTTCAAGAACACTTATGTTGTTTACTGGACTATAGCTTGGCTCCTTTGTTTCTGTTCGTTTTCATTTATGAACATGTAAAAATCTCACGGGGACATGTTACTTCCTTCCCTTTTTCTACCCTGTTTCCTTCCACTCAGTTGCCATAGGTAAGCAATTTCTTTAGCTCTGATTTATCCTTTCACTTCTCTTTTTGAAAAAGAAAAAGAAGCTAAAGCAGATACATGTATATTTTCTTATTTCAAACATTATCTCTTTAAAATATAAGCTGAGTTACTTACCTGCTTAAAACCCTCCAGTGGCTTCACCTTACTCTTGTGATAAATCCAAACTCCTTCTATGATCTTCTAGAACCTAAATTATCTGCCATTGACTAACTCTCTGACTTCCTTTTCTAGCATTCTACCCTTGGTCATTCCACTATATCTACTTGAATACACACATACTCATCCTTGCTCATGGTCTTTGAGCTTGCTAAACTCTGCCTGCAATGCTTTTTACACTGTTCACCCTCTTACATTATTGCATTATCTGCTCAAATGTCACCTCAAAGAGGACCTCTCTGGCAACCCCATTATCATGCTCTATACTCTTACCTTGCTTTGGTTGTTTTTCATAGCATTTGACACTACCCGACCTTTTATTATACATTTATTTGCTAGGTGATTGTTATCAGTACCACTCACTATAATTTAACCCCTGTGAGGCAAGAACATTGTCTTGCTCACCATTCTGTCACCTGTGCTTGCAAGAGTGCCTTCAAATAGTGGGTGATCAAAAAATATTTGTTAACTGTATTGATAAATTAATGAATCAATAGTTCCTCCGTGTCTCATTTTTTTCCTTATTAATCTCATGCTGCCACCCTTTTGTCTATGAGTTATGTTAAAAAAATAAAACTCTATGTTTTCTATTTCATTGTTCCACTTGTCTTTAGTATTCCCACTGAGTCTTGCTGCTTCTACTGCTTTTGAGAATTTTGCAATCATGTTTTCCCTTTCCATGCAATTTTCTTTCCTGATGTCATAATTTCCCTCTTTGAGCCTGTCTTCCTCTAGCAATGTCTTCTGCCTTGCTGAAAATAAGATTTTCTAACACCCTACCTTCTACTTGCAGAAACATAATTTCAAAGAAGGAGAGTTGTTTCTCATTCCTCAGATTGATTCTCTTGAACTGCTGAAGGATTTCTCATCCTAGTGATTTTTTTCTCTTTGTACATCTTTACAGAGGCAGATCTGTGCTCATCTGTGAATTGTGATGGGTTCTCCAAAAAGACTTTGTGTATTTCTGGTAGAATCTCCCAGGCCAGGGGCAGTTAAAGAGACAAGGAAAATGTTTGATTTATTGTGATTTAACTTTGCCAATTTGGACATCAAGGTGTCATATGGAATAGAATATGGAAGGAGGAAGTGTTCCTTGTAGAGGCTTTCTTACTTTAGAGCAGCATCTTTTTGCTGAAGGGAGGTCCTGATAAGTGTGTTGCGGGCAACTAGCTGGGCCACTTTCTCTCTAGGTTAAATGGTCACTCTTTCAGCAAAACTACTGCCCCATGAGTATGCCATGCATGGAGTAAACATACTTTTTAAAAAATCTTTGCTCTTTTATCTATAGCTTTCTCAAGGATATTGGTAAAGTGAAATTGTTCCCCAAATATACAATAACCTACTGTGTGGACCACTTTCACCACATATTCCTGCACTTCTAGCTAAGGATGTACTAGTAGTGTCCATTTCAGATACTGAAGGAGTTCCTTGCATGTACTTTTCAGTTTCCTGGTTTACAGACTAAAATAGACTTCCCGATACCTTTATATACCTTTCCCAAGTTCAGGGAGAATCTGGAGGAGAGGTGCCAATTAAAGATTATGTTCAAGTCACCATTATTACTGAAAGTTAGTTGCCTAATTGCTTTTATTTTAATGTTATATAAAAATAAAGAGAATGGTATAATCAGACCTAGATACCCACCTTCCAGCTGGTTTATGTATCAAATATAATTTACCTGGTGATGGTATTTGTGTTCACATAACATATTACAAGACTGAGAATTTTAGATCCGTTACCAACCAGGGTTCTTGGCCTCCTTAATCAATAGAAATTGATAAGAGGCCAGACAAGAAATTCAGGCAAGGCTTTACTGGGCCTCCTGCTGCAGTAGGAGGGAGCAAGAACAAGTAACAGGTTCCCTTGTTTGCTGGCTGTCCAAGGCGGGCAGCAAGCTGGTTCCTTATATGGACTGAGGGTAGGGGCAGGTCCAGGGGTCAGGCTGGAGGGGTGGGTTAGGTGGCTTGCCCACCCCTTTGGTGGTGGTTTGTGTGCAGGGGGCATGAGTGATACCCTGCTTTTGCTCCCAACACCCTTGTTTTGCTCCCGGCTCTTCAGAAGTGGCAGTTGGGTTTTTGATCTCTTTGTGTCTTTTTTGTCCATAATTTGCCCAACTGAGCATGTATGCAGTTATTTTTAGTCCCTTATAGTTTCTTTGTATTTTACTGCTTGAGGAGACATTTGTCCAGGTGCAAGCACTGGGTCACAAGTTCCAGTCCCAACCTGTCTCAGATCCATTTTCCTATACCTTGTTCGTGATAAGAATAATATGTTACCTGGATCTTGTCTCGATCCTGAACATAACAGTATCTCAGAGCCAAGAGTTGCCTTTATCAAATGAAAGCTCCTAGTAAAAAAAAAAAAGGAAGCAAGTATTAGTGAGAAGAATGTATAAAGAATAGTAATTTTCAAAATGTTAGAGGAAATGAGTTAAATTGGTACATTCCATCTGTTTTTCCTCTTGTCCTATACACTTACTTACTGTGCCCCAGAAGGCTGAGGAAAGGGAATGAGATAAATTCACAAGGGGAAATGTTTCTCCAGACCTGCTTTGTTACTTTAAATTAACCCACCCACCCATGACCCAGTGGCTAGGGGTCCTAATGCAGTATGTAGATATTGCAAATCCTTTCTTGGCCATTCCACTGGGCTCCCATTACTTTACTACTATTTCATTTTCCAGTCCTGACTGATTGCTGTCCTTCTCTCCTTTTAGGTTCTGGTCACACACTCTTAGCTCTCACAGTAAAATTAATTTCTCAGGTTTTTATCCCTCAGGTTGTCTGAGCATTTGGGATGTCCTCATCCTCTGGCCCCTGGTGCTAGATTTAGCTGCTTCTGTTAATTTTTTATTTCTGATTCAGAGAGCAGGGTATGGTACATAAGGGCATAGAGAAAGCCAGAATGTCTGGATTTGAAAGCTGTCTTCACATTTAGTCAACTGAGCATCCTGGGCCAATAACTTTACCTCTCTAGCTTCCCTGACTGCAAAATGGTGACTATATAATAGTATGAACCTTATAGGCTTGTTTCAGGATAGAAATAAGTTAATATTGGTGAAGTGCCCAGCACAGTGGTAGCTGCATGCCAATTGTTATAACTATCTTGTAAGTAAATGAAAAATAAAATAGTCCGTTAACCCAGCCTGGCTCCCACAGGGTGAGAAGCAAACTAGATATTTCTTTGTTTCGTTTTTTTAACAGAAAGCCCTACTTATTAAGGCTAAATCATTTTCTGCTTTGGATTTGTCATTTTCCAAACCAGCTGCTTTTCTCTCTGACTCTTTATGTCACGCTTCCAGAAAGCCCCGAACTTGGCACTGAACAGCAATGAAATGAATGTTTGCAGAGTTTAGGCCTCTAATTAACATAAAATGACTTAAAGACTACAAGGAGTTTGCATTTAAAGGAATATAAAATTTACAGACAACATACAAGCTGGATACTTCATAGGGTGTTTTCCTCAAGTGCACCTGAAAGCCAGGGCAACAGGACTGTAAATCCCCCTGTAAATAAATAAGACACCTGATTTCAAGTTGAAAGATTAACTCTGCTCTTTAGTACATCAGACACGTCTGCTTTATTCAAGAAAGTTACTTTCAGTGTTCATTTGATTCCCATGCCTCTTAAGTTTCATCAAATAGGAACATCCAAAACACTTTTCACTTTCACACCTCATTCTCAATTAGCCTAATTCTTGACTGGATTTCAGTTTCTCTCGATTTGGAATATCTGATTGTTCCTGAATTGCTGGAATCTTACAAGATCCAGATGAGCTCGTCTGTATTGCCAAGTTTCTGTTAAGGTCAAGTTGACATTTTGTTTTTTTTCCAAGTTCAGATATTACCCCCAAATTGAAAATAGCTCTCCCTATTTCAAATTAGCTTAATTAACATTTATTAACACCTAATTCTCATTGATTCCTTTTTAAAGTTCTATCAAATATTTTAATTCTAGAAATTTTTGCTCTCACTTGTCTTTTTTTTTGAACATCTTTATTGGAGTATAATTGCTTTACAATGGTGTGTTAGTTTCTGCTGTATAACAAAGTTAATAAGCTATACATATACATATATCCGAATATCTCCTCCCTCTTGCATCTCCCTCCCTATCTCACTTGTCTTTGATGAGTTTCTTTTTCCACTTGAGATTATTTAAACTTTTTTAAGGTTATCTCTAGAAATACATTGATTTAAGGAATGAACATCTGTCTTTTCTCATTAGTTTGTAAGGGATTATGCAAATGCTGGTTCTGTTTTCACAAAAAGGAAGAGAAAACATGTGAATCAAAAGATTCAGCAAGAGTTCTGTATAATGTAACTCTAGGCAGATGTGATGTCTTCTGAGTCAGTTACAGGAAATAGAGGGTAGAAAGAATGAGGAACCCAATTCTGACCTTTTGGAAAGACCTTGTATCAGGATGAACTCTAAAATGTAGAGAAATACTAAAGTAAATGTTACAATAACTTCTCCCACAATATAACAAGGAGAATCATTGGTACAATAAATGTTGGAACTTGTCTGTTTACTTGATGTCCAAAAGAATCAACAATATTCTGTTTAGTGTGTGGTAAGCAGATTTGTTAAGTAACAATTCTTTCAAGTTTTAACATGAATTTTTTTGTGTAAGAATTTATTTGAATCAAAGCAGCTACTATGTTCTCTTGCCTTATTAATCTCTCTCCCTCCAGTTCCCAATCCATTTACCAACATTTACGACTACTGGCATCTAGTGGGTAGAGAACAGGGATGCTGCTAAATATCCTACAATGCATGGGACACCCTCCACGACAAAGAATGATCTCAACCCAAATGTCAATAGTGACAAAATGAAGAAGCCCTGAATTAGGTGTTTACAAATATAGTTAATCAAGAAAACAAGGTAACCATAACCAAGAACTCATGACATCTCGAGAAACTCCCCTCATCCTTTGGCAACAAAACAAGACTGACAGAAATTGCAAAATGCTATTCCAGAAATAGGACATATGTAGCCACAGTTATGTTTCCTTTTCACTCTTCTCCTTGGTTTTCCTGCTATAGGATTTTGGAGGATGGAGGTGAGGTGGTGGTTATAATGTGTTGGAAGTGTTTTACAATCTTTAGAGAGCTATACCGTTATAAGGAGCTATTGTAAAGATAAAAGCCCAGAGCATCTTTCAACAGGCTTCTTTGTTGTCTGATGCTGTTGCAGTTGGTACAGCCACTACTCCTGGCTATTTTATTTAACCTATAGGTCATTCCCTTTGAGCATAATCTGTATCCTAACTCCTTTTGCCTAGTACCGCTTCATGGAATTTTCAGCACAAAGCATACTGAGGCAGTTTTAGCATTAAGCTCTATTTTTCTGAAATGTTAGAGGTGGAATTTCAAATTCTATACGGATGAGTAAAACCCACTTATTCTCCAGTAACAATATTTCCTACAGATGTATCTCCTGGCAGCTGGGAGGGCAGACAGCCATTGTTGCTTCAATCTGATCAAGTCTTTTGAAGGGTTTTGGTACCACCCAACTGTCTCCAGACCTCTGAATCATGATTTCGCAGGAAGACTTCCCATTGCTTACTCTAGGGCTTTCAGAAACAACTTCCTTAGTAGGTCCAGATGGAACTGGAAGATCAAATAAAGCGGTAAATATTAGAGGGAATATGAACCTCTGCTTCACTGATGGTGTATATGTGTGGGTGGGGCGGGTCAAATAATGTATTATCATCGCAGCCAGAAGCAAACATCCTTACTGATTAGAAACTGGACTAATTTTAAGACAGAAGGAATACCCCTGCAACCTGTATAAGCAGGTGATTTATGTAATGTTGACCCTAAACCCCTTAGTCACAGAGATTTCTCTCCTGTCTACATCTGTTACTTCATATCCAGAAAATGACCCTTATCCTAGGTGAGGAGCTATGACTCAAACCTTAACTCTGTGTTGCTAATTCTGAGAAAGAATTTTTCATATCTGGGCCAGATTTGGGCTAGTCGAATAATTATACTTCCTGGTTCTAGATTTTGGTGAGTCATTGTGGATTAGAGATCAAAAACATCTAGGAGCAGTTAAGACTGATTTATCTTTAAATGCTTTATACTTTATATATAAAGTATATAAAATGCTTTATATATGTTCTCTTTCCCCAGAGAATTCCCCAGCATTCTCTGGGGAAACAGGGCTATTTGTCTTTTCTAAAAATCCAAGGCAGTATCGCTGGTGTTCCATCTCAAAGGTCGAGATGGCCCCCGACCTTTCACGGAGCCAGTTCATGTGCATTTGAAATATGACAATCTGGCTGGTCTGCTCTCCCATCTCCTAAATCTGAGAAAAGCACTTCTTGTTTTGGAAATTCTTGGCTTCCTTAGTGTCCACCACTTGAAGGGGAAATAAATTGATGCTTTTTTTTCTTTTTTTTGCAGTGGATGCAGTAAATGGCTATTTAATTTCAAATTAGATGAAGATTTCTTTATACTTTATAGATTCCAAACAAATGATTATAGAGCTCCTGTCATTTTAGTACATTAACATAAAGCACCTTATCTTGATAATACTGAGAGAAATGCATTAGAACAAATCACAGGATAAACATCAGATTCCAAAGTGACATGACGCCATTCTTTGAGATGTTATATGTGGGCATAATTTTCTTGGCTAGTCTTTTTTTTTTTTTTTAATACGTCTTTATTGGAGTATATTTGCTTCACAATGCTCTGTTAGTTTCTGTTGTACAACAAAGTGAATCAGCCATATGCATACAGATATCCCCAAAGAGACATAAAGTTGAGAGTAGAAATGAAGTGAGGAACATTTTTCAGAAATAAATGAAATGAAATGGAAATTTAAAGTACCTGATGGGAATGCTGTGGCATAATGTGACCTCTGTGCTTTGATGATAACTAGTACCAGTCTAGAGCAGAGGCTACAAACTCTATGCCACTAACGCCCCGTGGCCATCAATAGTTTGAATTCCTTATATTTCCACTCCTTTTCACTTAAATTAAAATTCTTCCCAAATTAATATTCATATTTATGCTAATCTCCTTCCCTCAAATTTCAGAGAAAGTGGTAGCATTCATTCCTCCTTTACAAAGAAAATCTTTCACCTGTGTTTTTAATCCCATCCCTGCAGCCATCTCCCGGGCCTTGTTCTAATTATTCCCCATCTCCTCTACTTTCTTTTCATTTGCCTTTTTATTGAGGTACAATAACATAAAATAAGGCATCAGTTTGATCATAAGTATACAACTTGATATTTTTACATATATATCCATGTACTCAACACATTGCATATATAAAACATATATGCATATTCTATATACACAACACACACACACATACACATATCCATGTAATCAACATTTCCAACACTCCAGCAGGCTTTCTCTTGCCCAAACAGCATATACAATCCCTCAGAGGAAACGACTATTCTGATCTCTATCACCATAGGTTGTTTTTGCTTTCTTCCTAATTTCATAATTTAATTTCAACATAATATTATATACTCTTATGCCTGCCTTCTTTTGCTCAGCTTATGTCAGGGTGTGTAGGAATAGCCCATTCTTTTTCATTGCCCTACATAACTGCATTGAACGGATACTTTGTGATTTATTTATCTCTCCTACTATTATTCATGAACAGTACTGTTGTTTTCAGTATGAGGTTTTAGAATGAGGCTTACAAGTAATGTTGTCATGAACATTCTAATATAGGCTTTTGGTGAATACATTCACTCATTTCTTTTGTAGATCTACTCAGAATAGAATCAAAGGTTCAAAGATATATATAGATATATATAGGTATCGATATAGATATGTTTTGTGTGTGTGTGTGTCTTCCACCATGGAACAGGCCCAGACTAGCCTGCTGGATGATGAGGGACACATGGCCAAGTCATCCCCTGCCTCGCCTGACATAGAGCCAACAATCAGACACGTGAAGGAGGCCATCTGGAACTAACCAGAGAAAGAAAATGTAAGATAAGATCTGAAACCTAATAGGAGTTAGTCAGCAAGTCTCTCTGTGCCAACCAGTGCCCAACATAAAGCCAGGAACTGCCTCTCAAAGAAGGTGGGCTGGTGTCAGACGTGTAACCAGACCCTCGTCAGGAGGATAATAGTTATGTATGATGCCTGCACTAAAAGATTGCTCCACATCCTTGTCATCTCTTGGTATTACCAATTCTTCATTTTATCCATTCAGGTGAAATATAATGGTATCTCATTGTGGTTTTAATTTGCATTTCCCTATGACTTTGTACGCTGAGTTTCTTTTTATATACGTTTTGGCTATCAGGATCTTTTTTTATGAAGGGCCTGTTCAAGTTTTCTGCTCATTTTAAAAAATCTGAATTGTCAGTGTCATTCTTCTAATAGTTTTAAATATAATTTGAAATTAGGTTTGTGTCAGATACATGTATTGTGAATATCTTCTCTCAGTATATAGCCTGCATTATTATGTTCGTAATTTTGTCTTTTTAGAAACAGAAGGTTTTTATTTTAAATGAAGTCCAGCTTACAAAACTTTTATTTTATGGATAGTGCTTTTGTGTCCCACTTAATAAATCTTCATCTACTTCAGAGCATAGAGATGTATCTAGAAGCTTTATTGTTTTACCCCTCTCTTCTAGGTCTGTATCTTTTGCAATGTGTATTATGTGTTATGAAGCAGAGGTCACGATTTAGTTTTGAATATACATACCTAATTGACCCAATAAATAGGTTTCCAAAAACCATTTATTGGAAAAATGAGCTTTATGCTCCTGAATTACCTTGGGGTCCTAGTTGTGTATCAGGTGAACATGTAAACTTTGGTTCTGGAAACTTTATTCTTGTTCTATTAGTGTATTTGTTTATCTTTGAATCAATACCACCCTGCCTTTACTTCTATAGCTTTATAATAATTTGTGATACCTAGTAATGGAAATCTTCCAACAGTGCTGTTCTTCAAGATTTCCTTGGATATTCTAGGTCCTTCGATTTCCATATAAATTTTAGAATCAGCATTTCAATTTCACACTATTGCAATGAATATATATCAAGCTGGAGAGAGCTGGGATTTTAAAACCATTGAGTCTCTTAATATATGAAGATAATACTATCTCCATTTATTTAGATCTTCTTTGATTTCTCTCAGCAATAACATGTAGTTTTTTGGTTGAGGTCATGCACATCTTTTGTTAAAGTCATTTCTAGGTATTCGATGTTTTGATGTCTTGTAAATATTATTTGTTTTTAAATTGAATTTTCAAATTATTTATGTCTAGTATCTAAAATACATTTGATTTTTTATATTGACCTTGTATCTAGTAACATTGCAAATTACCTTATAATACTATGGTTTTGGATTTTTTTCTAAGTAGAATCAAGTCATCTTTAAAAAATAGTTTTAATTCTTCCTTTTCAATCTCTATAGATTTATTTATTTTCATTGTCTTACTGCACTGGATAGAACCTCCACTAAGACTTACAAAAGTTAGGCTTCTACCCTCCCACAGAGACTGGGGGACAGGGGCCCTATCTTCAGGTTTTGATTGTAACAAAACACAAACACATTCATTTGGCAGCTTTGAGCTTTCCCGGGCAGGCATTTTGAAGGGGATAGGGTCAGGCTAGGGATAAGACTTTAGCAGCTGGAAGCCATGCGAGAGTTTAGAGAGAGTCTTTGTCACTTCTTACAAGAATTATTCATGCTTGCATCTTCACTTTTTGATTTTTTTTTTCTCAACCAACTATAATATGGTTTAGATTTCCATAATCCATTCAAATGATTTTTGTTATTTTGTGGTTTTCAAAACAAAATGGACATGTTTTTGTTTTACTCTTGTGACCATTCTGCTGATCTTGTCTCCTTTAGCTACCACTTCCTTCTTGAAATTTTTTTCTCCCTTGCCTACAGAAACACATCAGTCTTATAATCCTGACTAATCAAAAAAAAAAAAAAAAAAAAGAAGCATTTGAAGAGCTAGAAGAATTAATTATACCTCTTAAAAACTAGTGTTTACAAGGGTTTCATCCTCAGCATTTGCTGAACTCCTTATCACTCTACTATAGCCTGGGCTTTCCCAGAACCTAAGCTTTAATCCCTCCTGAGGTCCAGACATATATCCAGTCACCTTGTAGAGAGCTTCTAGCTGGGTGGATCGCTGTAAGACTGTAATGTACAACATCAAGTTCTTCACTGGTACTATGTCTTTGTAATTACTTTACCTGCTTCTTAGTAGATTATTCCCTTTTCCTTCAACCAGTTCATGCCTGAACTCAATGTTCAGCAATCCAGATTTAACGTAAATATTCTCTCTTGTGGGAAGCCTTCCCTAACCCTCTGAGGCTGATTTATAGTCTTTCCTTGTTTTGTCCTAGCATAACCCTTTGTTCATATTTCAATCATATGACTTATTAGTTATTGAAATTATTGACTTATTTTTGCTCCAACAAAATATTTGTGGTAGCTTGGCTTTATTTAACATCTCTCTTAAAACTGGATTCAATCTTTGGATGTTGAGTTAGACTAAAACCTCCTTCCAATTCCTTGGTGGTATGACTTTGTTGGTCCATATTTCTATCCCTAGCACCAAATTACCTGTCTTGCATTTGGAAAATGACCAAACAATATTTTTTAATGAATGGCCACTAAGTGGCCTGTGAATAGAGGAAGGTATGCAAGGTTATCTTCTCTCACTGCAATCTTGCCTGAATTTTATGGTGCTGAAGTACAGAGAAACAAAAGAGGAAAGCACAGTACAGGCATCTTTAACATCATTGAATAGTAGTAAGGCTTATGAAGAAGTTTGCTAAGCACAGACTGGGACTACTGAGATCCCCCTGGAAGACTCTGGTTTTCATATGGGTGACTGCCACCTACTGGACAAGGTAGGGATATTTTGTTTGTATTTGGAGAATCTGCACATTTTTAAGTCACCGATTTCAATTTCAATATGTTTCTAAGTTCAGCTTATCTTTATTTAATGTGCCTCTTTTAGAACAGGACTCAAGCATTAGATGTTGAATTATTAGATTAGTGTTTCCTTTCAAATCTAAAATTTGCATTTCATTCATAAGGTCATGGTAAATAAAATAAACACATTCATCTGTACATGAATGAATCAATTAAAGAGTTATTCACTGATCTTACTAATTTGCAAGTGTTTACTGTTTTTTCTTCAAGTTTCATCTTTACTTCTAATTTTAATAGCACCTAGACTTTTCTTTCAGAGACACTGTCAGAAACATGAAAATTTTAAAGAATTTTTGGTGTTGCTGTTGGGTTCTTTGGAATATTGTCCCATATGACTAATATTTTCAGCTCAAAACTTGATTCTTCAAAGTCAAACAATATTTTGTTTCCTGGACTTCTAACTACCATCTTGACCTCATCTCCATCCTGGAATTAGTAACTAAACATTTTCTTTGTTCTCTGTCATTCAACTTCCTCCTTCTCACATGGGCTTTGCTGCTCTTCTTCTCTTTATTTTATGGCTGACATGGCCGAAACAGAATATGCGCTAATATAACACTTCTTTCCATTTGAATTAAATAATACTCATTTTCAATCCATTTTGTTCTTGTCATCATTGTGTCCTATTCACTTAGCAAACCTACTAGCATGTTTAACATCAATATTTATCTTTTACAACTGCACATGCAGGAAACAATTTATGAAATAAGGCAATTTTCTTTACAACATGTAAATTTGAAAAATAAAAACATATATAGTTTAAATGTCAAATATTTCCCAAATATCTTACAATTTGGAGAACAAGTTATTCATAAAGAAAAGTACAGTATTATTACAGTAATTGTGTGTAATATCTATGAAGTGATTAAGATGTGACAAGATTTCTGTTAAATGCCAAAAGGCATCATTTCATTTAGTCTTCAAAACAAGTTTATGAAGTTAGTACTTCTAATTATTCCCAATTTACAGATGAGGTTACTGAGGCTTAGAAAAATTAAGGAATGTGTCCAAGATCACACAGCATGTTGGAAGAAAAGCTACATGCCTTGCACCTTGCGCATGATACTAGACTTATCCATTTTTCCCGTTAAATAAATGTGAACTTTAAACATGCTGTAGAAGGTCATAGTGATACTGAATGAAGATGGAACTAACGCTAACAGCTTTCAATTTATCATTTTCCATTACTCGACTGTCATTTGAAATAAGGATGTCCTAGTAAACTAAATCCAGTCCCCAGTTTTCAAGTTTTCCTTCAGAGAAAGTGGACAGTCCATCAAATAAAGTGTTGGCACAATAGCCTTAAGATATATACTCATCAAAAGAACAACCTGCCTCTTCAACAAGAAAATAGTGGAAACTCTTTAAAAATCCAGCTGGTAGTAGAGTACTTGGGCATTTAGGAAACAACTTCAGGTGAAAGTTAAGAATCTTCATGCAATATAAAATGACATTTTCAAGAACCAAGATGGCGGAGTAGAAGGATGTGCTATCACTCCCCCTTGCAAGAACATGAGAATCACAACTAGCTGCTGGACAATCATCGACAGGAAGACACTGGAACTCACCAAAAAAGATACCCCACATCCAAAGACAAAGAAGAAGCTAAAATGAGACGGTGGGGAGGGGGGGGCGTGCAATCACAGTTAAATCAAATCCCATAACTGCTGGGTGGGTGACTCACAGACTGGTGAACACTTCTACCACAGAAGTCCACCCACTGGAGTTAAGGTTCTGAGCCCCATGTCAGGCTTCCCAACATGCGGATCTGGCAACGGGAGGAGGAATTCTTAGAGAATCAGACATTGAAGCCTAGTGGGAATTGATTGCAGGACTTCGGCAGGACTGGGGGAAGCAGAGACTCCACTCTTGGAGGGCACACACAAAGCAGTGTGCGCATTGGGACCCAGAGGAAGGAGCAGTGACCCCACAGGAGACTGAACCAGACCTGCCTGCTAGTGTTGGAGGGTCTCCTGCAGAGGCGGGGGGTGGCTGTGGCTCACCATGGGGCCAAGGACACTGGCAGCAGAAGTTCTGGGAAGTACTCCTTGGCATGAGCCCTCCCAGAGTCTGTCATTAGCACCACCATAGAGCCCAGGTAGCCTCCAGTGTTGGGTTGCCTCAGGCCAAACAACCAACAGGAAGGGAACCCAGCCCCACCCATCTACAGTTAAGTGGATTAAAGTTTTACTGGGCTCTGCCCACCAGAGCAACAGTCAGCTCTACCCACCACCAGTCCCTGCCATCAAGCCTCTTAGACAGCCTCATCCACCAGCAAGAAGAACTACAATCCTGCAGCCTGTGGAACAAAAACCACATTCACAGAAAGACAGACAAGATGAAAAGGCAGAGGGCTATATACCACATGAAGGAACAAGATAAAACCCCAGAAAAACAACTAAATGAAGTGGAGATAGGCAACCGTCCAGAAAAAGAATTCAGAATAATGAGAGTGAAGAGGATCCAGGACCTCAGAAAAACAATGGAGGGAAAGATCGAGAAGATGCAAGAAATGTTTAAAAAAGACCTAGAAGAATTAAAGAGCAAACAAACAGAGATGAACAATACAATAACTGAAATGAAAAATACACTAGAAGGAATCAATAGCAGAATAACTGAGGCAGAAGTAATCAAATTGGCAAAAAATAAAGACAAAGAAAAATTATTGAAAGCAGCTAGGGAAAAATGACAACATACAAGGGAACTCCCATAAGGTTAACAGGTGATTTCTCTAGCAGAAACTCTACAAGCCAGAAGGGACTGACATGATATACTTAGTGATCAAAGGGAAGAACCTACAACCAAGATTACTCTACCCGGCAAGGATCTCATTCAGATTCGATGGAGAAATCAAAAGCTTTACAGACAAGCAAAAGCGAAGAGAATTCAGCACCACCAAACCAGCTCCACAATAAATGCTAAAGGAACTTCTCTAAGTGGGAAATACAAGAGAAGAAAAGGACCTACAAAAACAAACCCAGAACAATTAAGAAAATGGT
>NC_041219.1:83257459-83258265 GCF_002837175.3 Physeter macrocephalus | reverse complement strand
CACATTAAAAGGATCATACACCATGATCAAATGGGATTTATCCCAGGGATGCAAGGATTCTTCAATATACACAAATCAGTCAATGTGATACACCATATTAACAAATTGAAGAATAAAAACCACATGATCATCTCAATAGATGCAGAAAAAGCTTTTGATAAAATTCAACACCCATTTATGATAAAAACTCTCAGAAAGTGGGCATAGATGGAACCTACCTCAACATAATAAAGGCCATATACGACCAACCCACAGGAAACATCATCCTCAATGGTGAAAAACTGAAAGCATTTCCTCTAATATCAGGAACAAGGCAAGGATGTCCACTCTCACCACTATTATTCAACATAGTTCTCGAAGTCCTAGCCACAGCAATCAGAGAAGAAAAAGAAATAAAAGGAATACAAATTGCAAAAGAAGAAGTAAAACTGTCCCCGTTTGCAGATGACATGTTACTATACATAGAGAATCCTAAAAATGCCACCAGAAAACTACTAGAGCTAGTCAATAAATTTGGTAAAGTTGCAGGATACAAAATTAATGCACAGAAATCTCTTGCATTCCTATACACTAATGATGAAAAATCTGAAAGAGAAATTATGGAAATACTCCCATTTACCAGTGCAACAAAAATAATAAAATACCTAGGAATAAACCTATCTAGGGAGACAAAAGACCTGTATGCAGAAAACTATAAGACACTGATGAAAGAAATTAAAGATGACACCAACAGATGGAGAGATATACCATGTTCTTGGATTGGAAGAATCAATATTGTCAAAATGACTATACTACCCAAAGCAATC
>NC_041219.1:83149744-83256910 GCF_002837175.3 Physeter macrocephalus | reverse complement strand
TGACATAAATCACAGCAAGATCTTTTTTGATCCACCTCCTAGAGTAATGGAAATAAAAAGAAAAATAAACAAATGGGACCTAACAAAAGTTCACTGCTTTTGCACAGCAAAGGAAACCATAACCAAGACAAAAAGACAACCCTCAGAATGGGTGAAAATATTTGCAAACAAATCAACGGACAAAGGATTAATCTCCAAAATATATAAACAGCTCATGCAGCTCAATATTAAAGAAACAAACAACCCAGTCCAAAAATGGGTAGAAGACCTGAATAGACATTTCTCCAAAGAAGACATACAGATGGCCAAGAGACACACAAAGATCTGCTCAACATCACTAATTATTAGAGAAATGCAAATCAAAACTACAATGAGGTATCACCTCACACCAGTTACAATGGGCATCATCAGAAAATCTAAAAACAACAAATGCTGGAGAGGGTGTGGAGAAAAGGGAACCTTCTTGCACTGTTGGTGGGAATGTAAATTGATACAGCCACTATGGAGAACAGTATATGGAGGTTCCTTAAAAAGCTAAAAAGAGTCACCATATGACCCAGCAATCCCACTACTGAGCATATACCCAGAGAAAACCATAATTCAAAAAGACACATGCACCCCAATGTTCATTGAAGAACTATTTATAATAGCCAGGTCATGGAAGCAACCTAAATGCCCATCAACAGACGAATGGATAAAGAAGATGTGGTACATATATACAATGGAATATTATTCAGCCATAAAAAGGAACAAAACTGAGTCATTTGTTGAGATGCGGACAGATCTAGAGACTGTCATGCAGAGTGAAGTAAGTCAGAAAGAGAAAAACAAATGTCGTATATTAACGCATGTATGTGGAACCTAGAAAAGTGGTACGGATGAGCCAGTTTGCAGGGCAGAATTTGAGACACAGATGTAGAGAACAGCGTGTGGACACCAAGGGGGGAAAACCGCAATGGGGTGGGGATGGTGGTGTGCTGAATTGGGCGATTGGGATTGACATGTTTACACTCATGTGTATAAAATTGATGACTAATAAGAACCTGCAGTATAAACAAACAAACAAAACAACTAATACTAAACTTTCTTTGGGTTATTTGTATGGAAATATGTTAATATAAATGTTTCAGACATTTCATGAAATTTCTAAAAATCTTTTGTGTTCTGGTATAATGTTATAAGTCATAATTCTAGTTGTTACTTTAAAATGAAAGTGCTAACAAAAGATCAAGGTGAAAAAAATATTAATTACGTGGGATTGAGTGAACTGATGAGGATGATTATAATTTTTGTGACTTTCTGTTTGCATAAAAAAAATGACATTTTCACATTGTATAAATTTACCCTATATCATGTCTTCTTTTATAAATCTGTATGATTTTATTTACTCAGAAAATATTTCATGCTAATTTTTTTATTTATTCCAAAATTCTTTCTGTTTGAATAAAAAAAATGACATTTTCACATTGTATAAATTTACCCTATATCATGTCTTCTTTTATAAATCTGTATGATTTTATTTACTCAGAAAATATTTCATGCTAATTTTTTTATTTATTCCAAAATTAACTTTATTTTTAGTCTTCCTGAAAGTTCCTTGGTAGTTCATTTTTATATATCTCAACTGGGGTTTCTTCCTCAAGCTTTACTGGCATCTTTATCACAAGGATAAAGATTAGTGCATTTTTTGCAAGTTGGAAAATATTTTCCAACTATACATTTTCCAGTTAAACTGGTCAAATAACGTACTTCAGAGATGAAAGCAGGATCAGGCTGGTTTAACTCCATGACAGTGAAATTAATGAGACTGTGTTTTGAATCAATGTTCCATCTATTAACCTGATCAAATCATGTTTCAACTAATTTGATAATTGATATGCTGTTTTAGGAAGACTCTAAAAAGGGTAGAAGGATAAGCAAACTATACTCTGATATTGTGGCAAAACTTGCTGCTTTTTTCTGTTATATATGGTCTGAGGAGGCAAGTCTTGACTGATTATCATGAAGCATTTCATGAGGATACAGGTACCTCATGGTGACAGAGAAAAGGTGAATATAAAGATCTCCCTGCTTTATGTATACTGTTTTCATCATAATAAGATGTACTTCCCTCTTTCCATCTGCTAAACTCTTATGTGCCCTGAGATGCTAAACTGGTAATCGGTTCAGAAATACGCATGTGGTCTCCACTCTTCGGTTTCTAATTCCTCTAAGGTTTCCGCGATCACTACTTTGAATTAGGGAGCTAAACCTAAGTCAACTCAGACCACTGGCAATGTCTAGCTCCATACTTCTCTTATTTTTACCCTTTTTCTTGCAACCTAGAGAGTTTCCTGTTATTTTTAAAACTATTCTGGAGTTGGTAAAAACTAGACCAGGCAGTCTTCCAAAACACTGCATTTTATATCTCAGCATGAATTTAATGCCTGTTTTTCCCCTGGTTCTGATGTGACAACTACCTTTTGGATCAGTGGATGCTTTATAGCTAGCTGTCAATATGGGAAAGGGCCTCAGGAGAAAAGAAAGTAGAGTGCCGTTTCCAAAATACTTCTCTTCTCATTCTGTTTGGGGGTTAGTACATGCTGATCTGATAAGCATTTATTGACACATATTTTGAAGAGCTGAGTTAATTAGTAAGACACTTCTCAAAACTTAGGGCTAAATAGGATTTTGGATGATAATCTTTCACCTTCTCCTAAGACCACATTTAACCTCTACAAGGCAGAGAATTATTATATTTTCTACTTCTAATTTTATAGCCTCTGTTTAGGATCCAGCATAGATATTTTTCATGCATTGAAACTACATGAACATCTCAAATTTGGTTGGGGTAAGAAAGGGTAGAAAAAGAACAATTGATTTATCTTTTTTGGTGATCACACACTAGTACAACTTGATTCTTTTTTGTTACAAATCTTTTATGATCCTAATATATCCATCTGCACTACTCACTTTGCCTTGTTTTTAGAGAAAAACAATATAATGTCAAGAGTAATAGTTAGTCATGAAACTCAAAATTTTCTGAACACTTATGGTCTAGCTACTGTGCTAGTTGCTGAGGATTCATTGGTGAGAAAGGTCCAGTCTGTATGTATGTAAAACTTAAAGTCTAAAAAACGTTTTTAGAATGTCAATTCTGATGCAAAAAACAAACAGTATGCCAAATATAAAAAGCATTTTGGATTATCTACAGTTTTGGAATATCATTTTTTTTTTAGTTTTGGAATATCTTCATAAGTCCACTCATCTCTAAAGCATGGATAATGAAGGGTTCTTATTTACTGAAATGCAAACAAACACACAAGCCATGATATATTAGTCAGAGTTCTCCAGAGAAACAGAACCAATAGGATATATAGACATGTATAAGAGGAGATTTATTATGGGAATCAGCTTATGCAGTTTATGGAGGCCAAGAAGTCCCACAAAATGCAATCTGCAAGCTGGAGAAGCAGGAAAGCCTGTGGTATAATTCAGTCCTAGTCCAAAGGCCCAAGAACTGGGGGAGCTGAATATGTGGTTCCCAGTCCGAGGCTGTGAAGTCCTGAGAACCATGGGGCTGCTAGTATAAGTCACTGAGTATGAAGGTTTGAGAACCAGGAGCTCCAAAGTCGGACAGCGGGAGAAGATGGCTGTCCCAAGTCAAGAAGAGAGAGAAAATTCCTTTGCCTGTCTATCTATGCAGGCCCTCAACAGTTTGGATGATGCCTCCCACATTAGTGAGGGTGGATCTTCTTTATTCAGTCTACTGATTCAAATTCTAATCTCTTCCAGAAACACCCTTACAGACACACCCAGAAATAACGTTTTACCAGCTATCTGGGCATACTTCGGCGCAGTCAAATGACACATAAAATTAACCATCACCCATGATGAATAAAACATATTAAATGGCAATGTAATTCTATATCAAATGTAATCAATAAAAGTCATAAAACAGTCTTGGTAATTAAGAATCATCAGTTCTTTGATGACAAATACTTCTTAAGCAAAACAGGGCTGTGGGACAGTGCTTGAAGGCATTGACTCTGGAGTCAGGCTGCTTGAGATTGAATTCTGGCTTCACCACTATAATGATTGTGTAAAACATTGTGTGACTTCATCTTTCTCAGTTGTTTCAGTTTCCTCATATCTAAAGTGAGGATAATGATAGCATCTATTTCATGACTTGCTGCAAGGATTAACTAAGGTAATAGAAGTAAAGTGCATAGCAAAGTAAGCATACACACTTTAGCCATGAACCATTATAAATGTTACTATTCATTTGACAGTTATTTACTCAGTAGAAATGTCTAGCCCGGTGGTGAGATGTTGAAGATACATGAGACAAGGCCCCAGTTTCAGTAAGCTTACTTCCAATGACTTACTTCCAGTGAGGATGGTAAGTATACAAAGAGCTATACTTCATAAGTAGATAACAAAGATGTGTGGATTGTGCTGTGGAGAGGAAGGAATAATATCCATGGGGCAGGACAGATAAAGATGAGAACACTAAAATTGTCTGTTTATTTGAAACAAGATAGTTTTTGGTCTTCTTGAAATAGAAGAATTAAATGTTCCATGGAACTCCAACTTGAGTTTTAAATCAGGGTAAATGAAGTGGTGCTATAAAACCAAGTTTATTGGTATAGACTAGATTAAGAATGGAAATAAACTCAAAACTTGGCAACACTATCTCATCTAGGGTCAGGAGTTATGAAGAATATTATGAGATCACGGTTTACTGAAAAATATGTTTTCCAAATAGGAAAAGAATTGCACACCTGAAAATCATAGGCAAAGAATGATTCCAAAAACAGCACTAATAATAGTGGTTTCCCTTCAAATACCAGTTTTATCTCAAGTAGCTGACAGGTCTAAACACATGCATGCAATAGGAATGGAAAAATCACTGATTTTTTTAGACTGAGGTCTTCAGCAGGCAATGAACAGTGTTTAATGCCATATGGAGGTAATTTAATGTGAATTTTGAAATACTTGAACAAGCATCATCACCAAATATGCTAAATGGAGTTACTGATTTTGTTTCTTTCTAGCGTGATGATTTAGTTTTACAATGGTACTGTCACCAAATGAGATTAATCACAATAATGATGCATCTTTTTGCTAAGGACATTATCATAAATCATTCAAATACAGCCCAAGAGAAAAGGTTTCTAGTTAAACTTTCTAAATGTTATAAAATGGTTATAAAGCATGAGCTGTTGGAAGTAGACATTATTTTTATTTCACTTTGGGAACATATGGCAAAATGATTATTCATTGATGCTGAAGTGATTTAGCGAATACACACACCCATGCACAGACACTTGATTATCTCAAGAGATATTGAAACTAATGATATTTATCCTACAATACCAATTTCATGTGGTTCCAATTACACTTATATGATGTTAGGTAACTCACTTAAAAATTGGGCCTCAGTTTCCTTATCTATGAAACAAAAATAATAATATCCATTTCATAGGATTTTTATGTAGTAACATCTTAAAAATGCTCTGTAACCTAAAAGTAATTCTTCTCCTTTTCTTCCTCCTTCTTGCTCTTATTCCTCTACTTGTCTTTTCCTTTCCTATTATTAATTAGTCATAATATTACCAGTTCAAAGCTTGTAAGCTTGCTTCAACATTATAGACCTAAAGCTACAAAGAACATTTTGCTGTGCTAAAGCTTAAGGTTCCAGTTTATTCTATTTTCGTAGACAAGATTGTTTATCCTAAACATCTACATACCATTCACAACAATATAGTCTCAAGTTGACAATATACTCTTAGCTGAGAGCTTAGCACATTAACTTTAATTTCTTTATCTTTTAATAATTACCAATTTGAAACTATTGTGCATAAAATGTGGTCTAAAATATTCAGCTGGTAGCTGATTGTAATCACACAATGCATACTACCTATTTTCTTCACAACAGTATTGTGGAACTTTTTAAAAATTGTGAAACTCATTTCACATTCTAAATACTATTGAAATGTTACATAATGGAAAAGTGTTGGAAATATTCTTCTCAAAATTTATATTCCAAAATACTTTAGTTTTCAAGTTTGAAACTTTTATTTTTGGCACTGTTTTTCAGTTGAATATTAATTACTAATGGTAGATACAATGCTTAATTTAGCCCCACATAGTGACTACTGGAAGGATGAGGAGAAAATGAGTTTGGCCTAAAATAAGAAAAGGATTAAATTTTAAAATATTCCTTAGAAAAACAATATTTTAAAAATCTTTTAAGAAGATGGCAGAGTAAAAGGACATGAGCTCACCTCCTCTTATGGAAACACCAGAATCACAACTAACTGCTGAATAACCATCAACAAAAAACACTGGAACCTACCAAAAAAGATACCCTACAACCAAAGACAAAGAAGAAGCCACAGTGAGATGGTAAGAGGGGCTCAACTGTGATAAAATCAAGTCCCATACACGCCAGGTGGGCAACCCACAAACTGGAAATAATTATACCACGGAAGTTCTCACTCAGGAGTGAAAGTTCTGAGCCCCATGTCAGGCTCCCCAGCCTGGGGGTCTGTCAATGGGAGGAGGAGACACCAGAGAATCTGGCTTTGAAGGCCAGCAGGGTTTAATCGAGGAATTCCCCAGGACTGGGGGAAACAGAACCTCCACTCTTAGAGGGCACACACACGGTCTTGTGTGCACCAGGACCCAGGGGAAAAAAGCAGTGACCTCATAAGAGACTGGGCAAGACCTACCTGCTAGTACTGGAGGGTCTCCTGCAGAGGCGGGGTGTGGCTGTGGCTCAATGCAGGGACAAAGACACTGGCAGCAGCAGTTCTGGTGAGTACTCATTGGTGTGAGCCCTTTTGGAGGCTGCATTTTCTCACTAAGACTGGCCCCACCCAACAGCCTGTAAGGCTCCAGTGCTGGGACACCACAGGCCAAACAACCAACAGGGCAGGAACACAGCCCCACCCATCAGCAAACAGGCAGCTTAAAGTCTTCCTGGGCACACAGCTCCCTGATAAACACACCCCCTGACATGTCCCTTCCAACCAGAGGGACAAGACCCAGCTCCACCCACCAGTTGGCAGGAGCCAGTCCCTCCCACCAGGAAGCCTGCACAAGCCTCTTACAGCCTCATCCACCAGGGGGACGACAGCAGAAGCAAGAAGAACAATGACCCTGCAGCCTACAGAATGGAAACCATATTTACAGAAAGTTAGAAAAAATGAGAAGGCCAGAGGAATATGTCCCAGATGAAGGAACAAGATAAAAGCCCAGAAGAACAACTATGTGAAGTGGAGATAGGCAATCTACTTGAAAAAGAATTCAGAGTAATGATAGTAAAGATGTTCCAAGATCTCAGCAAATGAATGGAGGCACAGATCGAGAAGATATGAGAAATGTTTAACAAAGACCTAGAAGAACTAAAGAACAAACAAACAGACATGAACAATACAGTAACTGAAAGGAAAAATACACTAGAAGGAATCAATTGCAGAATAACTGAGGCAGAAGAATGGATAAGTGACCCGGAAGACAGAATGGTGGAATTCACAGCTGAGGAACAGAATAAAGAATAAAGAATGAAAAGAAATGAGGACAGTCTAATAGATGTCTGAGATAACATTAAACTCACCAACATTAGCATTATAGGGGTCCCAAGAGGAGAAGAGAGAGACAAAGGACCTGAGAAAATATTTGAAGAGAATATATGAAAACTTCCCTAACATGGGAAAGGAAAGAGTCACCCAAGTCCAGGAAGCCGGAAAAGCTCACCAGTAAAGGCAAAATTACAGTACAGGTAGGAAATCATCTGCACACAAATATGTTATCAAAACCAGCAATTGGGGCTTCCCTGGTGGTGCAGTGGTCGAGAGTCTTCCTGCCGATGCAGGGGACACAGGTTCGTGCCCCGGTCCGGGAAGATCCCACATGCCGCGGAGCGGCTGGGCCCGTGAGCCATGGCTGCTGAGCCTGCGCGTCCAGAGCCTGTGCTCTGCAACGGGAGAGGCCACAACAGTGAGAGGCCCGAGTATCGCAAAACAAACAAACAAACAAACAAACAAAAAACCCAGCAATTGTGCAGACATAGAAAATGGACTTGAGGACACAGGGAGGGGGAAGGGTAAGCTGGGACAAAGTGAGAGAGTGGCATGAACATATATACACTACCAAATGTAAAATAGACAGCTAGTGGGAAGCAGCCGCATAGCACAGGGAGATCAGCTCGGTGCTTTGTGTCCACCTAGAGGGGAGGGTGGGAGGGAGAGGCAAGAGGGAGGGCATATGGGGATATATGTATATGTATAGCTGATTCACTTTGTTATACAGCAGAAATTAACACACCATTGTAAAGCAATTATACTCCAATAAAGATGTTTAAAAAACAAACAAACAAAAAACCCCAGCAATTGTGAGAACAGTAGAGCACAAATGCAGGATATTGGAAATGCATTTGAAATTAAAAGACCAGCAACTTAAAACAATCTTGTGTATATATAGACTGCTATATCAAACCTCTTGGTAACCACAAACTGAAAATCTACAATAGATACACATAAGAGAGAAAAAGGAATCCAAACACAGCACTAAAGTTAGTCATCAAATCACAAGAGAACAAAAGAGGAAGGGAAGAAAAAACACCCACAAAAACAAATCCAAAGCAATGAACAAAATGGCAATAAGAACACACATGTCAGTAATTACCTTAAACATAAACAGATTAAATGCTCCAACCAAAAGACACAGACTGGTTGAATGGATACAAAAATAAGACCTATATATACGCTGTTTACAAGACACCCACTTCAGATCTAGGGACACATACAGACTGAAAGTGAGGGGATGGAAAAATGTATTCTATGCAAATGGAAATCAAAAGAAAGCTGGAGTAGCAATACTCATATCAGACAAAATACACATTAAAATAAATTCTGTTACAAGAGACAAAGAAGGACACTACATAATGATCAAGGGAATCAATCCAAGTAGAAGATATAATAATTGTAAATATATATGCACCCAACATAAGAGCACCTCACTATATAAGGCAAACACTAAAAGCCATAAAAGGAGAACTGACAGTAACACAATAATAGTGGGGGAGTTTAATGCCCCAATTTCATCAATGGACAGATCATCCAGATAGTAAATTAATAAGGAAACACAGGGTTTAAATGACACATTAGACAGGAATTAATTGATATTTATAGAGCATTCTATCCAAAAGCAGCAGAATACACATTCTTCTCATGTGCACATGGAACATTCTCCAGGACAGATCACATCTTGGGTCACAAATGAAGCCTTGGTAAATTTAAGAAAACTGAAGTCATATCAAGCATCTTTTCTGACTACAACAGTATAACATTAGAAATCAATTACAGGGAAAAAAACGGTAACAAACATATGGAGGCTAAACAATACGTTACTACATAACCAATGGATCACTGAAGAAATCAAAGAGGAAATTTTAAAAAATACCTAGAGACAAATGACAATGAAAACAAAATGATTCAAAACCTATGGGACACGGAAAAAGCAGATCTAAGTGGGAAGTTTACAGCAATATAATCTTACCTCAGGAAACAAGAAAAATCTCAAAAAACCTAAGCTTATACCTAAAGCAACTAGAGAAAGAAGAACAAACAAACTCTAAAGTTAGTAAAAGGAAAGAAATCATAAGGATCAGAGCAGAAATAAATGAAATAGAGATGAAGAATACAACAGCAAAGATCAATGAAACTAAAAGCTGGTTCTTTGCAAAGATAAAATTAATAAACCATTTGCCAGACTCATCAAGAAAAAGAGGGAGAGGACTCAAATCAATAAAATCAGAAATAAAAAAGGAGAAGTTACTACTGACACCACAGAAATACAAAGGATCATGAGACTACTACAAGCAACTCTATGCCAATAAAATGGACAAACTAGAAGAAATGGACAAATTTTTAGAAAGGTACAATCTCCCAAGACTGAACTAGGAAGAAATAGAAAATATGAACAGACCAATAACAAGTACTAAAATTGAAACCCTGATTTAAAAAACTCCCAACAAACAAAACTCCAGGACCAGATGGCTTCACAGGTGCATTCTATCAAACATTTAGAGAAGAGTTAACACCTATCTTTCTGAAACTATTCCAAAAACTTGCAGAGAAAGGAACACTCCCAAACTCATTCTATGAGGCCACCATCACCCTGATACCAAAACCAGACAAAGATAGTCAGAGTTCTCCAGAGAAACAGAACCAATAGGATATATAGACATGTATAAGAGGAGATTTATTATGGGAATCAGCTTATGCAGTTTATGGAGGCCAAGAAGTCCCACAAAATGCAATCTGCAAGCTGGAGAAGCAGGAAAGCCTGTGGTATAATTCAGTCCTAGTCCAAAGGCCCAAGAACTGGGGGAGCTGAATATGTGGTTCCCAGTCCGAGGCTGTGAAGTCCTGAGAACCATGGGGCTGCTAGTATAAGTCACTGAGTATGAAGGTTTGAGAACCAGGAGCTCCAAAGTCGGACAGCGGGAGAAGATGGCTGTCCCAAGTCAAGAAGAGAGAGAAAATTCCTTTGCCTGTCTATCTATGCAGGCCCTCAACAGTTTGGATGATGCCTCCCACATTAGTGAGGGTGGATCTTCTTTATTCAGTCTACTGATTCAAATTCTAATCTCTTCCAGAAACACCCTTACAGACACACCCAGAAATAACGTTTTACCAGCTATCTGGGCATACTTCGGCGCAGTCAAATGACACATAAAATTAACCATCACCCATGATGAATAAAACATATTAAATGGCAATGTAATTCTATATCAAATGTAATCAATAAAAGTCATAAAACAGTCTTGGTAATTAAGAATCATCAGTTCTTTGATGACAAATACTTCTTAAGCAAAACAGGGCTGTGGGACAGTGCTTGAAGGCATTGACTCTGGAGTCAGGCTGCTTGAGATTGAATTCTGGCTTCACCACTATAATGATTGTGTAAAACATTGTGTGACTTCATCTTTCTCAGTTGTTTCAGTTTCCTCATATCTAAAGTGAGGATAATGATAGCATCTATTTCATGACTTGCTGCAAGGATTAACTAAGGTAATAGAAGTAAAGTGCATAGCAAAGTAAGCATACACACTTTAGCCATGAACCATTATAAATGTTACTATTCATTTGACAGTTATTTACTCAGTAGAAATGTCTAGCCCGGTGGTGAGATGTTGAAGATACATGAGACAAGGCCCCAGTTTCAGTAAGCTTACTTCCAATGACTTACTTCCAGTGAGGATGGTAAGTATACAAAGAGCTATACTTCATAAGTAGATAACAAAGATGTGTGGATTGTGCTGTGGAGAGGAAGGAATAATATCCATGGGGCAGGACAGATAAAGATGAGAACACTAAAATTGTCTGTTTATTTGAAACAAGATAGTTTTTGGTCTTCTTGAAATAGAAGAATTAAATGTTCCATGGAACTCCAACTTGAGTTTTAAATCAGGGTAAATGAAGTGGTGCTATAAAACCAAGTTTATTGGTATAGACTAGATTAAGAATGGAAATAAACTCAAAACTTGGCAACACTATCTCATCTAGGGTCAGGAGTTATGAAGAATATTATGAGATCACGGTTTACTGAAAAATATGTTTTCCAAATAGGAAAAGAATTGCACACCTGAAAATCATAGGCAAAGAATGATTCCAAAAACAGCACTAATAATAGTGGTTTCCCTTCAAATACCAGTTTTATCTCAAGTAGCTGACAGGTCTAAACACATGCATGCAATAGGAATGGAAAAATCACTGATTTTTTTAGACTGAGGTCTTCAGCAGGCAATGAACAGTGTTTAATGCCATATGGAGGTAATTTAATGTGAATTTTGAAATACTTGAACAAGCATCATCACCAAATATGCTAAATGGAGTTACTGATTTTGTTTCTTTCTAGCGTGATGATTTAGTTTTACAATGGTACTGTCACCAAATGAGATTAATCACAATAATGATGCATCTTTTTGCTAAGGACATTATCATAAATCATTCAAATACAGCCCAAGAGAAAAGGTTTCTAGTTAAACTTTCTAAATGTTATAAAATGGTTATAAAGCATGAGCTGTTGGAAGTAGACATTATTTTTATTTCACTTTGGGAACATATGGCAAAATGATTATTCATTGATGCTGAAGTGATTTAGCGAATACACACACCCATGCACAGACACTTGATTATCTCAAGAGATATTGAAACTAATGATATTTATCCTACAATACCAATTTCATGTGGTTCCAATTACACTTATATGATGTTAGGTAACTCACTTAAAAATTGGGCCTCAGTTTCCTTATCTATGAAACAAAAATAATAATATCCATTTCATAGGATTTTTATGTAGTAACATCTTAAAAATGCTCTGTAACCTAAAAGTAATTCTTCTCCTTTTCTTCCTCCTTCTTGCTCTTATTCCTCTACTTGTCTTTTCCTTTCCTATTATTAATTAGTCATAATATTACCAGTTCAAAGCTTGTAAGCTTGCTTCAACATTATAGACCTAAAGCTACAAAGAACATTTTGCTGTGCTAAAGCTTAAGGTTCCAGTTTATTCTATTTTCGTAGACAAGATTGTTTATCCTAAACATCTACATACCATTCACAACAATATAGTCTCAAGTTGACAATATACTCTTAGCTGAGAGCTTAGCACATTAACTTTAATTTCTTTATCTTTTAATAATTACCAATTTGAAACTATTGTGCATAAAATGTGGTCTAAAATATTCAGCTGGTAGCTGATTGTAATCACACAATGCATACTACCTATTTTCTTCACAACAGTATTGTGGAACTTTTTAAAAATTGTGAAACTCATTTCACATTCTAAATACTATTGAAATGTTACATAATGGAAAAGTGTTGGAAATATTCTTCTCAAAATTTATATTCCAAAATACTTTAGTTTTCAAGTTTGAAACTTTTATTTTTGGCACTGTTTTTCAGTTGAATATTAATTACTAATGGTAGATACAATGCTTAATTTAGCCCCACATAGTGACTACTGGAAGGATGAGGAGAAAATGAGTTTGGCCTAAAATAAGAAAAGGATTAAATTTTAAAATATTCCTTAGAAAAACAATATTTTAAAAATCTTTTAAGAAGATGGCAGAGTAAAAGGACATGAGCTCACCTCCTCTTATGGAAACACCAGAATCACAACTAACTGCTGAATAACCATCAACAAAAAACACTGGAACCTACCAAAAAAGATACCCTACAACCAAAGACAAAGAAGAAGCCACAGTGAGATGGTAAGAGGGGCTCAACTGTGATAAAATCAAGTCCCATACACGCCAGGTGGGCAACCCACAAACTGGAAATAATTATACCACGGAAGTTCTCACTCAGGAGTGAAAGTTCTGAGCCCCATGTCAGGCTCCCCAGCCTGGGGGTCTGTCAATGGGAGGAGGAGACACCAGAGAATCTGGCTTTGAAGGCCAGCAGGGTTTAATCGAGGAATTCCCCAGGACTGGGGGAAACAGAACCTCCACTCTTAGAGGGCACACACACGGTCTTGTGTGCACCAGGACCCAGGGGAAAAAAGCAGTGACCTCATAAGAGACTGGGCAAGACCTACCTGCTAGTACTGGAGGGTCTCCTGCAGAGGCGGGGTGTGGCTGTGGCTCAATGCAGGGACAAAGACACTGGCAGCAGCAGTTCTGGTGAGTACTCATTGGTGTGAGCCCTTTTGGAGGCTGCATTTTCTCACTAAGACTGGCCCCACCCAACAGCCTGTAAGGCTCCAGTGCTGGGACACCACAGGCCAAACAACCAACAGGGCAGGAACACAGCCCCACCCATCAGCAAACAGGCAGCTTAAAGTCTTCCTGGGCACACAGCTCCCTGATAAACACACCCCCTGACATGTCCCTTCCAACCAGAGGGACAAGACCCAGCTCCACCCACCAGTTGGCAGGAGCCAGTCCCTCCCACCAGGAAGCCTGCACAAGCCTCTTACAGCCTCATCCACCAGGGGGACGACAGCAGAAGCAAGAAGAACAATGACCCTGCAGCCTACAGAATGGAAACCATATTTACAGAAAGTTAGAAAAAATGAGAAGGCCAGAGGAATATGTCCCAGATGAAGGAACAAGATAAAAGCCCAGAAGAACAACTATGTGAAGTGGAGATAGGCAATCTACTTGAAAAAGAATTCAGAGTAATGATAGTAAAGATGTTCCAAGATCTCAGCAAATGAATGGAGGCACAGATCGAGAAGATATGAGAAATGTTTAACAAAGACCTAGAAGAACTAAAGAACAAACAAACAGACATGAACAATACAGTAACTGAAAGGAAAAATACA
Organism: Physeter macrocephalus; assembly: GCF_002837175.3. Lineage (NCBI taxonomy): Eukaryota > Metazoa > Chordata > Mammalia > Artiodactyla > Physeteridae > Physeter > Physeter macrocephalus. Next base: position 83,242,591 of record NC_041219.1, on the reverse strand, counting down.
CTAGAAGGAATCAATTGCAGAATAACTGAGGCAGAAGAATGGATAAGTGACCCGGAAGACAGAATGGTGGAATTCACAGCTGAGGAACAGAATAAAGAATAAAGAATGAAAAGAAATGAGGACAGTCTAATAGATGTCTGAGATAACATTAAACTCACCAACATTAGCATTATAGGGGTCCCAAGAGGAGAAGAGAGAGACAAAGGACCTGAGAAAATATTTGAAGAGAATATATGAAAACTTCCCTAACATGGGAAAGGAAAGAGTCACCCAAGTCCAGGAAGCACAGAGAGTCCCAGGCAGGATAAACCTAAGGAGGAACATGGCAAGACACATAGTAATCAAACTGACAAAAATGAAAGACAAAGAAAAAATATTAAAGGCAACAAGGGAAAAGCAACAAATAACATGCAAGGGAATTCCCATAGGTTATCAGCTGATTTCTCAACAGAAACTCTGCAGGCCAGAAGGGAGTGGCACAATATATCTAAAGTGATGAAAGGGAAAAACCTACAACCAAGAATACTCTACCCAGCAAGGATCTCATTCAGATACGATGGAGAAATCAAAAGCTTTACAGACTAGCAAAAGCTAAGAGAATTCAGTACCACCAGACCAGCTTTGCAACAAATGCTAAAGGAACTTCTCTAGGCAGAAAAGAAAAGGCCACAACTAGAAATAAGAAAATTATGAACGGAAAAGCTCACCAGTAAAGGCAAAATTACAGTACAGGTAGGAAATCATCTGCACACAAATATGTTATCAAAACCAGCAATTGGGGCTTCCCTGGTGGTGCAGTGGTCGAGAGTCTTCCTGCCGATGCAGGGGACACAGGTTCGTGCCCCGGTCCGGGAAGATCCCACATGCCGCGGAGCGGCTGGGCCCGTGAGCCATGGCTGCTGAGCCTGCGCGTCCAGAGCCTGTGCTCTGCAACGGGAGAGGCCACAACAGTGAGAGGCCCGAGTATCGCAAAACAAACAAACAAACAAACAAACAAAAAACCCAGCAATTGTGCAGACATAGAAAATGGACTTGAGGACACAGGGAGGGGGAAGGGTAAGCTGGGACAAAGTGAGAGAGTGGCATGAACATATATACACTACCAAATGTAAAATAGACAGCTAGTGGGAAGCAGCCGCATAGCACAGGGAGATCAGCTCGGTGCTTTGTGTCCACCTAGAGGGGAGGGTGGGAGGGAGAGGCAAGAGGGAGGGCATATGGGGATATATGTATATGTATAGCTGATTCACTTTGTTATACAGCAGAAATTAACACACCATTGTAAAGCAATTATACTCCAATAAAGATGTTTAAAAAACAAACAAACAAAAAACCCCAGCAATTGTGAGAACAGTAGAGCACAAATGCAGGATATTGGAAATGCATTTGAAATTAAAAGACCAGCAACTTAAAACAATCTTGTGTATATATAGACTGCTATATCAAACCTCTTGGTAACCACAAACTGAAAATCTACAATAGATACACATAAGAGAGAAAAAGGAATCCAAACACAGCACTAAAGTTAGTCATCAAATCACAAGAGAACAAAAGAGGAAGGGAAGAAAAAACACCCACAAAAACAAATCCAAAGCAATGAACAAAATGGCAATAAGAACACACATGTCAGTAATTACCTTAAACATAAACAGATTAAATGCTCCAACCAAAAGACACAGACTGGTTGAATGGATACAAAAATAAGACCTATATATACGCTGTTTACAAGACACCCACTTCAGATCTAGGGACACATACAGACTGAAAGTGAGGGGATGGAAAAATGTATTCTATGCAAATGGAAATCAAAAGAAAGCTGGAGTAGCAATACTCATATCAGACAAAATACACATTAAAATAAATTCTGTTACAAGAGACAAAGAAGGACACTACATAATGATCAAGGGAATCAATCCAAGTAGAAGATATAATAATTGTAAATATATATGCACCCAACATAAGAGCACCTCACTATATAAGGCAAACACTAAAAGCCATAAAAGGAGAACTGACAGTAACACAATAATAGTGGGGGAGTTTAATGCCCCAATTTCATCAATGGACAGATCATCCAGATAGTAAATTAATAAGGAAACACAGGGTTTAAATGACACATTAGACAGGAATTAATTGATATTTATAGAGCATTCTATCCAAAAGCAGCAGAATACACATTCTTCTCATGTGCACATGGAACATTCTCCAGGACAGATCACATCTTGGGTCACAAATGAAGCCTTGGTAAATTTAAGAAAACTGAAGTCATATCAAGCATCTTTTCTGACTACAACAGTATAACATTAGAAATCAATTACAGGGAAAAAAACGGTAACAAACATATGGAGGCTAAACAATACGTTACTACATAACCAATGGATCACTGAAGAAATCAAAGAGGAAATTTTAAAAAATACCTAGAGACAAATGACAATGAAAACAAAATGATTCAAAACCTATGGGACACGGAAAAAGCAGATCTAAGTGGGAAGTTTACAGCAATATAATCTTACCTCAGGAAACAAGAAAAATCTCAAAAAACCTAAGCTTATACCTAAAGCAACTAGAGAAAGAAGAACAAACAAACTCTAAAGTTAGTAAAAGGAAAGAAATCATAAGGATCAGAGCAGAAATAAATGAAATAGAGATGAAGAATACAACAGCAAAGATCAATGAAACTAAAAGCTGGTTCTTTGCAAAGATAAAATTAATAAACCATTTGCCAGACTCATCAAGAAAAAGAGGGAGAGGACTCAAATCAATAAAATCAGAAATAAAAAAGGAGAAGTTACTACTGACACCACAGAAATACAAAGGATCATGAGACTACTACAAGCAACTCTATGCCAATAAAATGGACAAACTAGAAGAAATGGACAAATTTTTAGAAAGGTACAATCTCCCAAGACTGAACTAGGAAGAAATAGAAAATATGAACAGACCAATAACAAGTACTAAAATTGAAACCCTGATTTAAAAAACTCCCAACAAACAAAACTCCAGGACCAGATGGCTTCACAGGTGCATTCTATCAAACATTTAGAGAAGAGTTAACACCTATCTTTCTGAAACTATTCCAAAAACTTGCAGAGAAAGGAACACTCCCAAACTCATTCTATGAGGCCACCATCACCCTGATACCAAAACCAGACAAAGATATCACATAAAAAGAAAGAAACAGACCAACATCACTGAAGAATATAGATGCAAAAATTCTCAACAAAATACTAGCAATCTGAATCCAACAGTACACTGAAAGGATCATACACCATGATCAACTGGGATTTATCCCAGGAATGCAAGGATTTTTCAATATCTACAAATCAATCAGTGTGATACACCAGTGGTCTCCAACATTTTCGGCACCAGGGGCCAATTTCATGGAAGACAATTTTTCTACAGACAAGTGGCAGGTGGGGGGGATGGTTCAGGTGGTAATGTGAGTGATGGGGAGCAGCAGATGAAGCTTTGCTCTCTTGCTGCCCACCTCCTGCTGTGCAGCCCAGTTCTTAACAGGCCGCAGACCGGTACCAGTCCGTGGTTTGGGAGTTGGGGACCCCTGTGATAAACCACATTAATAACTGAAGAATAAAAACCATATGATCATCTCAATAGATGCAGAAAAAGCTTTTGACAAAATTCAACACCCATTTGTGATAAAAACTCTCCAGAAGGTGGGCATGGAGGGAACATACCTCAACATAATAAAGGCCATATATGACAAACCTACAGCTAACATCATACTCAACAGTGAAAAGCTGAAAGCATTTCCTAAGATCAGGAACAAGACAAGGATATCCACTCTCGCCACATTTATTCAACATAGTTTTGGAAGTCCTCGCCATAGCAATCAGAGAAGAAAAAGAAATAAAAGGAATCCAAACTGGAAAAGAAGTTAAACTGTCACTGTTTGCAAATGACACAATACTATAGATAGAAATCCAGAAGATGCTACCAGAAAACTATTAGAGCTCATCAATGAGTTCAAGTAAAGTTGCAGGATACAAAACAAATACACAGAAATTTGCTGCATTTCTATACACTAACAATGAAAAATCAGAAAGAGAAATTAAAGAAACAATCCCATTTACTATCACATCAGAAAAAATAAAATACCTAGGAATAAACCTATGTAATGGGGAAAAAGAACTGTACTCTGAAAACTACAAGATGCTGATGAAAGAAATTGAGGATGACACAAACAGATGGAAAGATATACCATGTTCTTGGATTGGAAGGATCCATATTGTCAAAATGACTATACTATCCAAGGCAATCTACAGATTCAATGAAATCCCTATCAACTTACCAATGCCATTTTTCACAGAACTGGAACAAAAAATTTTAAAATTTGTATGAGACACAGAGGACCCTGAATAGCCAAAGAAGTCTTGAGAAAGAAAAACAGAGCTGGAGGAATCAGGCTCCCTGACTTCAGCCTACACTAGAAAGCTACAGTCATCCAAACAGTATGGTACTCACAGAAAAACAGAAATATAGATCAATGGAACAGGATAGAAAGCCCAGAAATAAATCCACACACCTCTGATCAATTAATCTATGACAAAGGACGCAAGACTATACAATAGATGAGAAAAGACAGTCTCTTCAATAAATGATGCTGAGAAAACTGGACCGCTACATGTAAAAAAATGAAATTAAAACTTTCTTTAATACTATACAAAAAAATAAACTCAAAATGGATTAAAGTGCTAAATGTAAGACCAGATATTACAAAACTCTTAGAGCAAATATAGGCAGAACACTTTTTGACATAAATCACAGCAATATCTTTTTAAAATCTGTCTCCTAGAGTAATGAAAATAAAAACAAAAATAAACAAATGGGACCTAATTAAACTCAAATGCTTTTGCACAGCAAAGGAAACCATAAACGAAACGAAAAGACAACCCACAGAATGGGAGAAAATATTTGCAAACAATGTGACCAACAGGGATTAATCTCCAAAATTTACAAACAGCTCACATGGCTCAATATCAAAAAACAAACCACCCAACTGAAAAATGGGCAGAAGACCTAAATAGACATTTCTCCAAAGAAGATATACAGATGGCCAAGAGGCACATGACAAGCTGCTCAACATCACTAATTATTAGAGAAATGCAAATCAAAACTACAATGAGGTATCACCTCACACCAGTTAGAATGGGCATCATCAGAAAATCTAAAAACAACAAATGCTGGAGAGGATGTGGAGAAAAGGGAATCCTCTTACACTGTTGGTGGGAATGTAAATTGATACAGCCACTGTGGAGAACAGTATGGAGGTTCCTTAAACAACTAAAAATGGAGCTACCATATGATCTAGCAATCCCACTCCTGGGCATATATCTGAAGAAAACATAATTTGAAAATATACATGCACCCCAATGCTCAATGCAGCACTATTTACAATAGCCAAGACATGGAAGCAACCTAAATGTCCATCGACAGATGAATGAATAAAGAAGGTGTAGTACATATATACAGTGGAATATTCCTCAGCCATTTAAAAGAATGAAATAATGCCATTTGGAGCAACATGGAGGCACCTGGAGATTATCATACTAAGTGAAGTAAGTCAGACAGAGAAAGATAAATATCATATGATATTGTGTATATGCAGAATCTAAAAAAAATGATACAGATGAACTTATTTACAAAACAGACTCATAGACTTAGAGAACAAACTTATGGTTAGTGGGGTAAGGGTTAGGGGGAGGGATAGACTGGGAGTTTGGGTTTGACATGTACACACTGCTATATTTAAAATAGATAACCAACAAGGACCTACTGTATAGCACAGGGAAATCTGCTAAATACTCTAATAACCTAAATAGGAAAAGAATTTGAAAAAGAATATATACATGTATATGTATAACTGAATCACTTTGCTGTATGCCTGAATCTAATACAACATTGTTAATGAACTATAGTCCAATATAAAATAAAAATTTAAAAAATCTTTTAATCTGAAACATGCTACATTTTATGTCTCTTTATTGAAATAAAAAGAATGAAGTTAATTTCAATACTACTCTCAAAAACATTTTAAATATCCAATGGTTGCATTTTTATGAATGAAACCTATAAATTGATTAATTGAAACCAAGTAAGTGATCACACTACAAAATACTGGAACAGAGGAATTTGGTTTTCTGTGGTGTCTTGACTATTGAGTTTAATGGTCAGGATGGGCTTAAATGAGAGAGCTTGGGGTCCTTCGATAGGATAAAAACCCCTTGAGGCTGATCAAAGGTGATTACTTATTACCTGTAAGGGAAAGAGAAACACCAGTGTGTGTTTCTTCTATCTGCTTATTATTTCTGTGCCTGTTTTCCCATGTATAAAATGGTAATCATAATAGTATCTACCTACCTCATACTGGTACTGTAAAGAATACATAAGTTAAAAGTACTTAAGTCTTCCAGACACAAAACGTTAAGCAGTAGTCAGAAGAGAGTTGCCAGGCAAAAGAAAAAGTGCTATCTCTGTATGACTTCATATGGTTTTTAGAATAAGCTTCTTCTCAGCTCTTTCACTTTACCTGTCTTCCCTTCTCTTCTGTCTCTTCTTTCTTCTCCTCTTGTGCTCTGGCCCTACTGTAGTTATGACCATTTTATTTTTCTCTCTCACTCTCTTACTTTCTGACTCTGAATTTCATACTTTCTCTCTGAATTCCCATCCACCTGTTCTCTTCTCTCAATCTCTTTCAGTTCGTGTCTCTTCCTTTTTGATATTCAAAGATTTTTAAAAATAAAAATTCTTCTTGACCGTCAGTGAATCTGATGGTCACTGGAGGGGTAGACCTTGAAGTATGAATGTTGACAGAAGAGGGTCCTCCAGAGAGATGCCCTCAGTGTTGTAAGGGGGTCCTCTTCTGTTGTGGGTAAAGGGGTCACAGTGAAGCCACCAGGGCTGCCCCAAGAGGAAAAGCATTGATTTCATAAGTTCCTATGACACAGGGCACCTGTGCGTTCAGTAAATACCTTTATCCTGACTATATGGGGTGCTGGTTATAGGTCCATTGCCAGCTATGTTCATCACTGATCTACTCATCACGCTATGGCAAGGAGCCAAAATACAAATGAGTTTGTGTCTTTCTCGACTGAGCATCACAAAGCTGAATTGAAAGCTTTAGGCAGGTTAGGATCCAATTGTTTTATTGTGTCCCACTTTTCTTTTCTCCTTAAAATACATCACGGTTTCTTTTTTTTAACCAAATAAGTTTGAATCTTACATATCACTGGCTAAAATTTGTTAAAAATATACTCTGTGCATCAGGCTCTAAAACAAGCACTTTAAAGATACCATCATATGTGATCTTTCCACAGTTCTAAGAGGTATTATTTTTATTTTACACATAAAGAAACTGACACTCAGAGGATTTATGTAATTTGCCCAAATTTATACAGGGAAAAAGTGTCACAGTACGGATTTAAACCCAAGCAGTATGCTTCCAGAGCTCAGATTCTTAATCATTATAGATGGATAGAGGGAACAAAGTTTTTGTGGCTGCAGTTACTTGTTTCCCTGCAAGAGGTACAGAGTTGGATCTACAATAGGATTTCTATTTAGTTAGAAAATGTAGAGATATTAATGTAAAATACTGAGTAGATCTATGCTGTGAACTTTGAAAGGCACAAACGTTTGTGCATGTATCTTTCTTATTTGTACAAAACAATTCAACTAGATTCTTTCTTTTAATCTCTGTTTTCTTATCTAAATTGATCTCAGCATATGTACTTAGTTTTTGTCAGAATGTGTATACAAATAGCACTTAAATAGCAATCCATTGATGAGAGCTCCCATTATATTCTGAGCTGTATTAATTTTTAATGTACCAAATGCAGGCAAGTTCCTGGACCATGCTGAATCATCTCACATCCTGTGGTTCATCTTCAAGGATATCATGATCTTACCAGACAGTAAACCAATTCTCTGGAGAATGACCACCTTGGAGGGCCAATGTAAGCCATGACTAATGAGGTCATTATAGAAAAGGCAAGCGTTATTTTAGGATAGGAAAGCCCTTTTCTCTTGTGTGTTTGTTTTGGGCTTTGATTTTAAGCGTTCTGTTTATTTTCAAGCACAGAGTAGCACAATTTTATTCATGTGTTATCTGAACATTGAATGGATTGTAAGATCAAAAAGACCTCTGGTCATGTAAGAAACATCCTTGGAGGGAAACAGAAAATGGGAATCACTCCCAACATTTCTAAATTATAGACAAGAGTCAAGTACCTATACACTTTTTACTGTCATGTTTGTATGTTTCATTGCCTCGCTAACCCTCCTGAGGAAATCAGTGGCACTGACAATGGAAAATTCTGTTCTTTTTGTTTTACATATGTGAAAGCAATCTATTTGAATAGAAGAGATATTGGGAAACGGGGCTCTATTTTAGAATAGACTTGGATTTACAGACGTTTTATCGCCCTTCAGAGGCTGTTGAGTCCTTTAATTTTTTGGTAAAACTGGAGTCACCATAGAGATACAACACAAAAAAACTGAGAAATTTAACAGTAGCTCACATTTTGGAAAACTATACATTAAAATTCCTTTTTATATCTGACTTCGAATGTGTATTTCACCTCACTGTAAAACATTATATAATTTTGTAATAAGTAGTCAATAATTAATTAATAAGGCAGAAACCTGTAAAAATGTGCATTACAATGAAGTGTTATATAAAAATATAATGCTAAAAACTAGATACGAATTTGTAAACCAAAAGTGAGGTGGACTGGAGTTCAAAAAAGTAGAAATTTTAACAATTCACTATACCACAAGAAAATTATATTATTTGGGAGTACATCATGACTACCAATTTGTCCCAATATTTTTCTCTCTCTCTCCCTCCTCATTCCTTCCCTCCACCACACTCCCTTTCTCTCTCTCCCATTCCATCTCTCTCAATGAGAACATTTATAGATCATGAATGTTTGAAAGTACTCATTATGAGAAAAGGAAGAGAGAGCCAAATTTTAAAGGGGTGGCTTTCTTTTTCCTAGGCTTAACTCTTCATTATTCAATTAGCTGTGCTTGCAAAATTGAATGAGAAAACAGTTTTACCTGAAACTAATTAATTGCAGGTCCTTTAATTTGAATGTTCAAATCATCTAATTCAACAATTATCATACACATGTAAAAAGGGAGCTTTAGATGTCTTTGAAAACCTACTTCACAATCTTTTCTGTTCATTGCTGATCCTTGCACAAAGAGAAAATACTATTAAGTGAGCCATTTTTGTGACACAAAATAGCTTCCTTTATGACAGAAAGACTAACATTGCGTTTGTAAAAGCTACAAGGCTTTTAGAAAATTAGTCATATAAAGAAGAGTCATTAGTTGTATTTTATTTACGACGTAAGTAAAATATTCTATGGTTGATATTAAATGTAATCTTCCTGGATCCTTGTGAGTCTAGAATTAATATTTAAAATATTTGTATTTCTGTTTACTCCTTCTTGTTATATACCAAGTATATTATCTGATTTGAAATAATACATAAAATTTCAGAGGCACATTGTAATATTTATAACCCTTTAAACATTCGACTGGATGTGTTTTTATCTTGAATGTGTGAAATGTCTTCCTCCTTACCTAATAGTAATCGGTATCTCTTAGCATTGAAACAACAAATTTAACAGCCAATAGATGGCACTGAGAGTATTCAGAACATACTCTTTATCTTTTCCATTCCATTGAATATGATTATTTCTGAAAGTAAATGACAGTTTTTAAATTTAAATTTAAAACATAGGCATATTCAGAATGTCCACGGTGAAGAAACTCAAATATTTAGTTGTTGTATTCCTGTTGAAAATTTTAGCACCCTAACAATATGAAACAATGCCTCTTTCTCTACCATGTTGTAACTTATCAGTGTGTCATTCAAAGATATTTTACCACCACCCGCTAGGATTTCTGGGGAAGTCTGTACGCTCATTCAGTATGTGTGATATCTGGAGAGATTTCATTTTTGGTACTATTTTACTGCTTATTTTGATCCTGGTAGGGTGAGGATTACTGACAAATGTAATTAAGTCTTTTCATTACTGGTCCTCACCTGGATCTTTCTAAAGCCAACTTCACAAGTACCCTTTTCATTCTTTGTAGTAAACAAGCCCACAGAATAGTCAATGAATCACGCATTTTAAGAGAGAAAATGAGTGACAGCACTTCAGCACAGACTGCAGTGAACAGAGTAATCCATTTATAGGATGGGACTAATTTCCCTCTAAAATTGGTTAACAACGGGCTTGATTATGTAAACTTGGTACAAAAAGATCCCATGTGGAGTTCAACGAAAATGCCCCATACATAGGAAGCCAAACTAGCACTATATCTGTTTTGTTAAGTGAGATCCAGTGTCTATGCCCTAATCTTTGCCTTTTTTTTTTTCAGTTACATCAAGTGTCTCACAAAGCCAGGTGATATTTTCAGGGAAGTGTTATCAGCATGATGCAGCACCAAACATTACAGGTCTTCCATCTTCATATTACATCCCACCACTTTTTCAAAGCTCTGTCTTAGGGACTTCCTCGTGGCCCAGTGGTTGAGAATCCGCCTGCCAATGCAGGGGACACGAGTTCGATCCCTGGTCCGGGAAGATCCCACATGCCATGGAACAACTTAGCCCATGTGCCACAACTACTGAGCCTACGCTCTAGAGCCTGTGAGCCACAACTACTGAGCCCGCGCACCACAACTACTGAAGCCTGCGTGCCTAGAGCCCGTGCTCCGCAACAAGAAAAGCCACCGCAATGAGAAGCCCGTGCACCGCAACGAAGAGTAGCCCCCACTTGCCGCAACTAGAGAAAGCCCGCGCGCAGCCACAGAGACCCAACACAGCCAAAAATAAATAATAGATAGATAGATAAATTTATTAAAATAAAAAATAAATTAAAAAAATATATATGGCATTAATTTCCAAAATGTATTTTTAAAAAAAGCTGTCTTAAAACTATTGAAGAAGCTCTTGCTTTCATCTAAAACAAACATAAATCATTACTTTATGAAAATTCAGCACCTAGTGAAACACATAGCTAGAGAAAGACCACCTTTCAATCTATTTGCTTATGCATAATAAAACATTTGTAGTTAACATGCTGATATTCTGTTAATACTAATACTGTTTCTTTTATGTGAGACATCACCATGAAATAAATGGATACATATATTTATATTGATATGCATATTTCATGAGGATTATGTATTTCATATATGTACATATGAAGTAAGGCAATGTGTCTGGAGGGCCTAATACAGTGCCTGGTTATTTTTAGAGTACCTACTAAAATAGGTTGCAGGACAATCAGCTGAAATAATGTGTTGCCTATTCAAATACTAAATATATATTTTTAGCAATAATGTTTGTACACCTCCCTTCACTTTACTAAAACCATTCATCTTTAATATCAGGCTTTAAGAAATTCTCTAGATATTATTTCTCATAGGAATATTTAGTGCCTTAGAAATCCTTGCATAAATGTGATCATATTCCCCTAACTTCTTATAACCACACTAGCTTTATGTATTATACAAGGAGTAGGAGAATTTTTTAATTCTTCCCAAGAAGATTAGATACATTTTCATGAATTCTGTGACAAGTGCAGCTGAACTAAGGCAATTCTTTAATGTGCCTAAGGATGTTTGAAGTTCATATATAAAGCGGGGGACACATAAAGGAAGTGTCCACAAGTGACACTCAGAGACTTCTAGAATTCTATAAGGGGAAATTCCTATAGAATACTGCACTGTGGCCTGCAGATACTTTAATCTTTAATAATACAACAGTGTGACTTTGAGGCTTGGGCGTCTAGAATGACAACATTCATCTTGATGTCTGCATTTTAGTCTCAATGATATTTCCTTCCTTCTAAAATCATTAGGTTCTCCTTTTAAACAAAGAAACAGATCACAACTACTCTCTTGTTTTGCAAATTAGGTAAAAATTTTAGAGCAAAGAGTGTGGAACTGTATTAAAGTTTAAGAGCGAATATTCAGCCGTTATGCTGCAAGGTTGTCAAGTAAGATGTTTGTTGCATATGAATGAATGAATGAATAGGTGCACTATATTATCCACACAACTTTGTGCCAAATTTGGTAACAGGAAGTGACTCAAACTAAGAGGAAATAGGAAATTTGACTGGGAATGTTTAATTCAGTTTACAACAACAAAGTAAATGTCAAAATAAAGCTACAAGTCATCTTCATAGCCCAGGAGAAAACATATAAATCAGAGATTCTTCCTGTCTGTGTTTTCATGGACTCAACCTAATGTTTGATGAGCTCTAAGTTTAGTCAGGAAGCCAACAAATTATAGGGGGTGACTTTGGGCAAGTAAGTTACCTACGTTCTCGAGCCCTCAGCCATCTTATTAGCATCATAATTTTACCTACCTCATAGGGATGTTTTGAGAATTATATTTAAAAATGCATGTACTGAAGTGAAATGGTGCAACTACTGTTGATTAGCAGTCTGGCAGTATCTAGTAAGTTAAACATAGTTAGACATATGACTCAACAATTCTACTCTTAAGAATTTACCCAAAATAATTGAAAACAGGTGTTCAAATCAAAACTTGTATACAAGTGTTCATAGCAGCATTATTCACAATAGTCCAAAGAATGGGAACAAGCCAAATGTCCATCAACCAATGAATAAGTAAACAAAATGTGGCATATACATACAAAGGAATATTGTTCAGGCATAAAAAGAACTGGAGTATTAATACCTACTATAACATAGATAAGCCCTGAAAACTTGCTAAGTGAAAGAAACCAGGTCACATATTACATGATCTCATATAGGGGAAATATCCATAATAGGTAAATCCATAGAGACAGAAAGCAGATTAGCAGTTTGCAGGGGCTGGGAGGAGAGAGGAATAAGGAGTAGCAGCTTATGGGCATGGAGTTTCCAGGTGAGGTAATGAAAAGGTTCAGGAACTAGATAATCATGGTTGTTTCACAACATTTTGAATGTATTTAGTGCCACTGAGTTGCGCATTTTAGTTTTGAGTTATGTGCATTTTACCACAATTATAAAAAATAAAAATATAACAAGAAAAAATGTATATGTTAAAAGTTCTGAGCTCTCAACATTGACCAATGGACACAGTTTTGAGCTTGCCATGGTTCTTTGTGAGGTGCTGCATGTGTGAAGACTAAGAATCATTCAAGGGAATACTGATAAAAGACTCTAGCCTGGTGAAACCACAATGATGCTATAGCTTTGAATCTTAATTTTACATCAACTAATTAGCCAAAGCTGCACTGTGAAGAGTTCGATGTCTAGTCTGGTAGAGTTTTGTAGTTGTTGATAATATTTCTAATAATAATAAGTATACTGTGACAGAAAAGACATTTTTTTCCATTATGGTTGCTCACATGAAAAGTGCTCTTTGAGGATCATGCACAGGATCCACTTATGTTAGAATTAAAGATAACAAAGAGATAATTTAACCCAACTACTTAAATTTTTAGATGAGAAAACCAAGACCCAGAGTAGTCAAATAACTTACCTAAGATTAGTGAATGGGGATATGTGACATTTTGATGCTACCTAGCACTTTTTATTGTCAAAAATTTTGTCAAGTAACAGATACCTTCCTGCCTATTCCTGGTCCCCACCTACACTTTATTTAATCAGCCTTGCAGATACAGATGCTGGTTGGAGAGGTCTGTTACACACACATTACTTGGAAATATATTTCCAATATTTTTACTCTTTGATGCCAAATACCCATGCTAAGATATCACATTTTGCATTGCTAATTAGTGGCAGATTGGATAAGAAATGTGTTGCCTGATTTCCAAGTAACGTTCCCTTATTCCGGAAACTGGTGTAAGCATAGCCTTATAATCAAAATATGCTATTTACCCTTCTGTCCCTTGGTAACCCCACCACTACATCCCATGTTTAAGTGCTGTCTACTCAGTGCTCTTCTTCTCAGAGCTGGCTCATTTGAAGAATGCTCTTGCTTTATATCATTCCTTAATGGAGAAATTTCTCAGATAGCATCTCAAGGACATCCAGCTCTGTTTTTTACTACCGCGGGGCCATTGATAGAAATGTGTAACAACAGATTATGATCTACTCACTGACTGGCAGGTATTAAAAACTGGATGATTCAAAGAGAACTATGGATTCTGCCCTTGTCATTACCAAAGACAATGAATCCTCTCTGAATAAAACAGGTCACGGAGTAAGGGTGTTCCTAAACCCCCAACTTTGTTCTTCCTGCTGGCACTCTCCTTGGTGCCTGACAACTTGCCTTGCACACAGCTGTCCCTCAGTAAAGGGTCGAATAATGAACATTTGAACTCTGGATAGAGAAATCTCCTCTGTAAAAAATATAGCTTCTAATCATATCTCTCATCTTAAAGTCATAACCCAATTTCCATGAGTATATAGTACTAAGAATGGCACACACTTCTGACTCTATCTTGAAAGATAGTCTTTAGATACAGCTTTAATAATAATGTGCCGCTAATAACCATTTCAACCACTGCCATATTCCTGGTGTCAGTACATCTGAATCTTGAAAAAAATATTGCTCATCTTTACCTTCTGACTGAAACTGTTGACTTCATTTGACTTGATGTTTTCATTGTTACCTAATAGAGGCTAGGCTAAGCACACTTCAAGTATACACTAATTGACTGTTTGGGAATAATCACCCATTATTTCAGAAGCCGTGATCATGAATGTCTTTTCTAAACCATTTGGCTTTAAAAGAAAATCTAAATATTTCCCAAGACTCAGTTAGAAAATTTTGATTATACCATATGATTAGTGGATAATTATTTTCTTACTTTAATTTAATATCACCATTTACTTTTAAAATCAGAAAAAAAGGTAAACAGAGATAAGGAAAAATACATATGCACATGTCAATCAAATATTCCTGAACTCTTTGACATATTTTGGCATATACACTCTGGTTTTCATAAAAATAATCAACTGCAAAAACCATCTTTCATATAGCCATCCCTAAAATGCCTCCATAAAAGTAAATGCTTACTGAATTCAAGCGTAAAGAAAATGTATGCCTGACTTACTGTCTTAGCCTGGCTCAGGCTGCTATAACAAAATCCCCCATACTGGGTAGTTTATAAACAACGGAAATTTACTGCTTACAGTTCTGGAGGCTTAGAAGTCTAAAATCAAGACAGCAGCATAGTCGCCTTCTGACGAGGGCCCTCTTCCTGGTTCACATCTGGTATCTTCTCTCTGTGTCCTCACATGGTGGTAGGAGCTAGGGATCTCTCTGGAGTTACTTTTATAAGGCACAAACTCAATTCATGATGGCTCCATCCTCATGGCTTATGCACCTCCCCAAAGTCCCACCTATTAATACCATCACATAGGGCATTAGTATTCCAATATATGAATTTTAGGGGAACACACGCACTCAGACAACCACACTTAACCAATATTACATAGTGGAACTAGAACTAGAATAAAAACCCAGAAATTAACCAACCAACACTCTTTATATATGTATTTTTGTATTAAGTTAATTTCAATAGATTAAGGTAAGAAATACCTATCCTGATTAGGAAAATCTCAAGTATATTGTGTTAGATTGTTTATGTGAGTATATGCATGCACAAGTATGCATGTATTCAGTGCCTGTAATGCGGTGAGGGAGGAAAGGAGGTGTGGAAAGAGGTATGAATAAGACACAATTCCTGCCCTCAAAACACTTTTTTTGCCTTAGAAGCAGTTAAATAAAGAAAACTGATTTTGATTTCTGTATAAGCAGCTTTGATTAATATTTGCTTAAACACTGAAATGGAGAAAGTGTCATCATATGAAAGATTCACTTGCCTTCTGCGCAACTTAGCAGTTCTTTTATCCATACCTAATTGACTTCCTACTAAATTTCCCACCAAACTAATTTCAAATTCCCTCTAATCTTCTCAAACGGTCTGATCAACCCCCGTTTTTCTTTCCTACAAGCAGACAACCCTGCATTGACTTTATTGAGATTAAGGTCATCAGATAAGAGCTCCCTGAACTATCTTTCCCTCGTGCCAAAATTGTCTCTGAATTATTACCCATGTGTTTCTATAGTTCTTTTTCCCTTTCTGAACTAAGTTTTCTCTGCAAATAACATTCCAGTGCTGTTATTCTACATTTCCTCCTCCCAATCTGTACATGATTTCTCTGCCTTCCTCTGCCCTGCTCCGAGTTACTGAAGACTAGCCTCTTCAGATTAATTCACTCAGCTACTCACACGCTGATTTTCAGTTCGGTTTGGAAAATGGCAAGCAGTGAAAGGAAATTAGAGAGTGGGAGGAAGAAGACACCAGGAGTTTTGTTCCCCTACCCTTGTCTTTTGCTTAGCTCCTATGGGTAACCCTCTTCCTCTGCTTCAGCTCTCACCTGGACTTGGCTAAACCATTCATGCCCTGAACACCGTGCCCCCTCAGGCCAAGAGGTTGTTAAGACTTCCTGCTTTACAAGTCCCTGGGTGCTTCACCAATCCTTCTGTTCCTTTAATCCTGTTCGCATCTCTGTAGATGCTCCATCCCTTTCAAGTAAACCCTTTTGAACATACCATTTGAATCTAGGTGGTACCTTGAATGTGAATGATCCAAGCTTCTTTCATCTTCTCTAGGTCCAAGTGGCAACCCTCTTTCTCTTTTTACCTTGCTCAGTTTTACATTTTTTGCTTTCATTGACTAGTGAATATGTTCAAACATTATCATTATTGGGACACTCTCCCTCATCCTTCTAACTCTTTCAACCCTATCTTCAAAGAGTTGTCTGGAAACATTAAACTGTGGTATCTGCTTATCCAACTGTTTTGATATAATTACATCTTATTTTTTACTAATAAGAAAGATAAGAAAACATAAATGCTCAGTTTAACAAACTGATGGAGGACAAACACCCTGTAACCCCCACTGAGATCTAGACATGGAACACAGCAGGTCCCTACAAGTTTCTTACAGAGACCTTCCTGATAATATCCCCCTTCCTACTTCCTCCATTAATAACTATCCTGAATTTTATAGTATTTACTTCCCTTCCTTCCTTTAGAGTTTTACTACCTAAATGTATGTCAGACAGAAAAGGTTAACTTTGTTCTTTTTGAATTTTATATAAATGAAATCATACAGTATTTTCTTAACTGTATTAATTTCTTTCCCTTAACATTATGTTTTTAAGATTCATAAATGTTTTTGTATGCATCTGCAGTTTATTTTCACTGCTGTTTAGCACTTAATCATATGAATGTAATTTATTTTACAGTTGTTGGACATTTTGGTTGTTTGTAGCTTTGAACTATGAACTATGAATCTTCTAGTACACGTACCCTAGTGAACATATGCAAGCATTTCTATGGGTGCCCATGAATTAGGCTGTGTCATATTATGTCTGTCTTCCAGATCTACCTAATATGGCCAGTTGTTTTCCAGAGTGATCTTAACAGTTTACACTTCCACCAGCAAATTGTGAAAATCCCTGTTGATCTATATGCTTGCCAACATTTGCTATTATCACACTATTGAATTTTTGCCATTCTGCTCATCAGTGAGTTATATCTTATTGTGATTTTAGTTTGCATTTATTTATATGTTTACTAGTAAGATTGAGCATTTTTTTTGAAGTGCTTTTTAAGAATTTTGCACATTTTTCCTCTTTTTGCCTTTTTCCTATTGCATTTTAAGAATTTTTAATATATTCTGAATATGATTTCACTGATTACATTGATTAAAGTTATCTAACATTTTTCTATTTGTAGGTTGCACAGTGGAAAGCATTTAAAATTGGTAGTCCCCATCCAACTTCCTACTTCTATTTCTTCTGGGTAGATTATGGATACTCTTTTTATTCCTTTACTCTTTAAGTAACATCCTTTGGTGAACATGAATTCTTAATTTTAATGCAGTCCATTTATCAGTCTTTCTATTTTGCCTAATTCTTTTTTTATCTTGCTTAATAAATCACTCTCTATGCCCAAACTCCTAAAGATTATATTGAAAGACTACCAATATTTACCAATATATTGAGTCATCCCTTGGTATTGGCAGGGGATTGGTTCCAGGACCCCACAAGGATACCAGTATCCAAAGATGCTCAAGTCCCTTATATAAAATGGCTTAGTACCCTCAGCCGTCCGTACATGCAGGTACCATATCCACAGATTCAATCAACTGCAGATCCTGTGGATACAGAAGGCCAGCTGTATTCTAGAAATTTTATTTGGTACTGTTCACATTTAGGTCTGTAATTCACCTGGAATTGATTGTGTGTGTGTGTGTGTGTGTGTGTGTTTTCACATATGTGTATTAGGTGATATAAGGGTTCATTTAATTTTGTGTTTTATTCATGGATAACTAGTTTTAGCAACAATAGTTTTTGCAAAGATCTCTATGTACCTCAAAGTTTTACAAAACTAGCATTACTAAAAATCAAATGTTCATATTTGTGTGGTCTGTTTCTGAGCTTCTATTCTGTTTCATTCATATCTTTGTCCTTTCACTTGTTCTCAATTACTGTATATTTATAATTAGTATTGATATTTGTAGAGCAAGTCCTGTAAACTTGATCTTTTTCTTCAAGTCGTTTTAGACACTTTGGCCCTTTGTATTTCCACACCAATTTTAGAATTTCCTTTCAAGTTCCTAAAAAAAAAAGTATTTGGTATGTTGATTATAATTGCAATAAATCTATATATAAATTTGGAGACAGTTGATACAATTCTAATATTCAATTGTTCAACTCATGAACATGAAAATATGAAATACTTTGTGAATTTGTATATTAGCCTTGCACAGTGTCATGCTAGTCCCTCTACTGTAATATAGACTATTATGAAATGAAATTGTATAGTCAGCATAGAGGGGTTAGAAGACTAGGAGGTTGTAGTCAAAAAATGGGATACTTGAATTTGAGTGATGGCAAAAATCAGAGGTATAACCAGGGGAGTGGGTAGCTGAAGGAAGGTGGAAGAAATCATGATTGGAGATGAGAAGTCTGAGCAATTGAGGATCTGGATCTGGACTCCAGGTACTATTTTCAAGTTGAAGAATAAGGATAATGGAAGGACCTACCACTAAGTACCACTGTATGGTTTAAATGAAATAATCCTTATAAAACACTAAAAATAATGTGTGGTATCTTATAAGTGCTCACTAAATATCTGCTACCTAAAAATCTTTTTTAGGAAATTCCTCTTCTATAATTAAGGTGGATTTTTCTCTGAGAGAACTTCCTAAGCCTATGTGTACTATTCACATTTAGGTTTTCTCCTTTGACACTAAGCTGGGCAGCTTTTGGAAATAGGGCAAATGAGATACATGTATGTGAATTTTATGTTTTAAAATACATATTTAGGGGCTTCCCTGGTGGCGCAGTGGTTGAGAGTCCGCCTGCCGATGCAGGGGACGCGGGTTCGCGCCCCGGTCCTGGAGGATCCCACGTGCCGCGGAGTGGCTGGGCCCGTGAGCCATGGCCGCTGAGCCTACGCGTCCGGAGCCTGTGCTCCGAAAAAAAAAAAACAAAAACACATATTTAGGTTAAAAAAAGGGATAAAATTAGATATAGCTTCTGCAGTTATGTGTGAAGTAAGTATGCAGTCTGTGTATAGCCTACTTTGGTCAACCATAAATAGCATTGGTTAAAAAAAATATTAAACTAAAACTATAAAAATTACATAGTGAATCATTTAATTTTTCAATATATTGCAAAATACCTTTTTTGATGCAGTGTTCTAAAATAAGCATAACCTGTGCAAACAGAATACTAATGTTTATACTTCAAGTATTTGTTCTTTCTAAAAAATATAAAACAAAAAGACAAAAATCAAAACTCCAACTCCTCTGAACACACCAATAAAAAGACTAATAATAAACAGCTGATTTGATTTCACTTCACAGTAACTCTCCTCTAAACGTTCTGATCCCAAGTAAGATTAACATATAATTCATGCAGTGCAGTTCTTAGAATGATGATCTAAAAGATAGACATGCTGATTAAATGTGTACCACCATAACAGCCTACAGCCTTCTCAGAAGCATCCCATTTATAGTGTAAATTTAGTACACCTTCAGAAAAGCCCTGAAGAGTTATAGAGAAAGATGGACATCCTAAGTTGCAGCAGTGCAAAAAGAAAAAAACCAGAGAAGGGAAGGATATAAAAATAGTATCCATAATCTACCCAGGAGAGATACAAGTAGGAAGTTGGATGAAGGCCACCAATTTAAAATCCTTTCCACTGTGTAAATAGAAAAATCTTAGAGCCATGTGTCTCAAAGCACATAACTTAAACCTCCCTAGCTATTCCCCAGCTCACCAGGGGTAGGGGAAATAACCTCTGTGAAAATTGTCAAATCAGGAACCAATTTGTGGAAATTAATGCAAATATTTTGGGATTAAAATCTCCAGGAGGAAGCAGGCATGACCAACTTGGTGGTAACAATTTACTGGTGTGCATGCTTAATAGCATGGATTTTTCTTCCTGACTGCATTCAGGAGACTACCTCTGAAGGATATAGTAGCCCTGCCCTTGGTATCTACGAGGACCTTTCCCTGCAACCGGAAGGAGGAAGTAACTGTAAATGTCCTTCTCACCCACAAGTGCATTAATATCAGACTGCCAGCTGCATTGCTCTCAATTCACTGGCAAGGGCATGTTTGAGCCTTATTTAAATATGTAATGGCTTTCTTTGTTACCTATTTCTTAGAGCTTTCAGATTGGTGAGTAGAATGTGACTAAATGTTTGACCCTTGTCTGAGTTATCCAAACGTTCCCAGTCCCTTCTGACATTGTTTCTTATTCATTCACTCATTCACCAGATCTCTACTAGGCACCGCCAATATGCTAGGCACTAAGTTCCATGTAAGGTAGGTTGATGAATAAAACAGACGTTCTCCATGATTTTACAGAATTAATAGTTTGGGGATAATTATTCAGTTCCTGTAGCTTTTCTCTTCTCTCATCCTCCCTAGTAGTACGTTCCATAGCACTTATTACTACTTGGCAAAAATACATTTTTCAGTACATTGTGTTAAATCAAGGCAAACAAAATAAGAGGTCATAAAGGGCATTTGGAGCTCAGAAATTAAAGTTGCTGGAAGAAAATTTAAGTTACTTTTCTGGAGCTAGTGTTTAGCTCCTTCCTTCCTTTCCTCCCTCCCTCCCTTCCTTCCATCATTTTCCAATGCTTGGAAACTGCTACTGCTGTGACTGCAAGAAAACTCCCAAGGGAATGGCCATCTGCTCTGCATTAGGGATGTTAACGCTGTTCTCCATTAGTATAGAGGACCACGCGCTGACTGTGTGCTCAGAGAGGGAAAACCAAACAGAAGTCAGCATGATTAGGAGTTATTAAGTTACTGTTAGAAGATATTCTCGTTATTTTGCTACTTGCCGCATGCATCTGATAGCAAGAGTCCAAGTACCTATAATTTATTCTTCCAATGACCCTTAATATGACTTTGGGTTTGTTAATCTTTTAATATTTACTGACTGTATTTTAAAACAAATTCACTTTAGTTAAGCAAGAAATTTTCATGAATACAAAAAAAATTGCAAGATAGTGATTTTATCTGTGGAATATGTGAGTTATTTTGTCTTTGGAATGAATTTATTGATATGGTCTGACTACACTATTATACGTTACACTCAGTTCTAATGCATTTTTTAAAATGAAAAATGATTTAATTGGTTGTCCTTTGTAATTGTCTATCTTAATATATATAAATATAAAATGAGCTAATATCAATTTATATCTATTACATTATCTGGTTTTGTTAAAAAAAATACAGCTTATGCTGCATTGAACCAGATGATACAATCTCCAAATGAAGATGAATTTTAAAAAATAAAGATGTAGGGACTTCCCTGGTGGGACAGTGGTTAAGAATCTGCCTGCCAATGTTGGGGACACAGTTTCGATCCCTGGTCCGGGAAGATCCCACATGCCGCGGAGCAACTAAGCCCATGCGCCACAACTACTGAGCCTGCATTCTAGAGCCCGCAAGCCACAACTACTGAAGCCCAACATGCCACAACTACTGAAGCCCGTATGCCTAGAGCCCATGCTCTGCAACAAGAGAAGCCACCACAATGAGAAGCCTACGCACCACGAACAAGACCTAACACAACCAAAAATTTGTTTTTAATTAAAAAAAAGAAGAAAAACGTGAAAAGGTAATAGAAGGCTAAGAAAAATGGTGATCCTACACCCACGGACCTGTCCCTGTGATGTGTGGCCTATCCCTGCATGAACATCTACACCCTGGGTGGTTACAGAGCAAGATTAGACCTGAAGGTGAACCAAGTTCAGGTAAGCTTGGAAAAGAAGAGAGTACTCTCTAGAGAGTTTGAGAATGTAAGGTAGTTTATTTACTATGTAAAAGCCCCAGACATGCAGAGGAAAGAGTAGGAATAAAGGGAAGCAGAGAAATAGAACAAATTAATTTGTAGATGAGAATTTGTGAAAGATTGAGGAATAAAACAGCTTATACTTTCACAGAACTGAAAATGAGTAGGGTGTGAGGCACAGTGGGAATATCTAGTTTCCACTTTTCAAACAGAAGTCTGTCTCATATTAGGCCCTCTATAAATATTTATTTCATGAATGAATACTGTCAGTTCAATTGTAATGTCAATCCAGACAGTGGAAGACCACAACTTTTGACTAGTGGCCCAAATAACATTGTAAGATGCTGTAAAATGCCAAGAATAGTGCTTGACACAGAAAGTTTTATATAACTGTTGGCTATTAGTATCATAGCTATTTTTTAAATTATCATTACTGGTATTACTAGTATTCTTCTCTTGGTTTGGAAAAAATTCTCTGGTGGAAAATATGGTCTCTCTGAAAGGAGCATGGCTTGATCTTGAGGGGTGGCATATAGAAGGAAAACTTGACTACTTTGGCAGTATTAGCTAATTCTCAGAAAGCTTACCTACATAGTAAAAGCACATTACATTTCAACACTTAGGAAAACTAAACCTGATTTTTTCACCTCTACAATAACCCCATGAGATATTGCAAGGAGTTATTTTCAACGGTGTGTTAACTTTTTCAATTGCCACTTTGAGAAAAATATATTATCAATTGAAGAAATACAGTACCATCTTCCATTTATGTATTCAAATTAACAGTTCATGACAAGCTCTCAAATATCTACAAATAACTAAAGGTCGTAATTGTTCCTATTTTATTCTATTATTTTTTAAAAAAATAAATTTATTTATTTATTTTTAATTTTTGTTTGCGTTGGGTCTTCCTTGCTGCACTTGGGCTTTCTCCAGTTGGGGCGAGTGGGGGCTTCCCTTCGTTGCAGTGCACAGGCTTCTCATTGAGGTGGCTTCTCTTGTTGCAGAGCACGGGCTCTAGGTGCGTGGGCTTCAGTAGTTGTGGCATGTGGGCTCAGTAGTTGTGGCTCCTGGGCTTAGTTGCTCTGCAGCATGTGAGATCTTCCCGGACCAGGGCTTGAACCCGTGTCCCCTGCATTGGCAGGCGGATCCTTAACCACTGTGCCACCAGGGAAGTCCCGTTTCTATTTTGGAGATGGGCAAACGGAAGCTCAGAGAGGTTACCTGGTTTGATTGACTAGAATAATAAATTTTGGGGTGCTGGGACTAAAACCAAGATCCTTTGCTACCTAGTCTTTTATTCTTAGTGAACAACAAGAATTTAAGGAATCTTCTCTAGGGAATTTAATCTCATTTGAGAAACAGGGGCTCCCCCCAACCCCGTTTTTTCTCTGCTGACTCAGCAAGGTGAAGAGGAAAAGGCACAAAAGAGGACAATGCATTTGATCGAAAGTAATTCTTTGCAATAGTGACTGTCTTAGTCCATAGACTGGGTGGTTTATAAGCAACAAAAATTTATTTCTCACAGTTCTGGAGGCTGGGAAGTCCAAGATCAAGGTGCCAACATATTAGGTATATGATGATACCACTTCCTGGATCATAGATGGTCATGTTCTCCCTGTGTCCTCACAAGGTGGAAGGAATAAGGGAGCTCTCTGGCATCTCTTTTATAAGAGCACCAATCCCATTCATGAGGGGCTGCCCTCACAATCTAATCACCTCCTCAAGGTACCACCTCCAAATACCATCCCTATGGGGATCACGTTTCAACATATGAATTTGAGGGGGACACAAACATTCAGTCTATAGCAATGACAAAGTTTCATCTTGTATGAATGGATAATAATGATAATAACAAGAGTTAAGCAGATAGCATTTATGTGCCAAGCACCATTCTAAACACTTTAATTTGTTCAATCTTTATAAGAAAGCTTTAACATAAAAACTAGCATTATCTCAACTTTACATGTGAAGAAACTGAGGCACAGAAAGGCTAACTGACTTTCCACTGGAACACAGACAGAAAATGGTAGAGCTAGTAGTCTAACCAAAGCTAGACAACTCCAGAGTGTATGCCCTTAGCCATGAATGCAAGAAACCAGTCCCTTAGACCTGGACCCTGGTAGATAGTCAGGAACTGCTCCTGGATCCAGAACACTATTTTACTTTAAGGAAGCCAAATTTTATCTTTTGATAATTTAATTTCTATCATTTTGTTTCCTTTAAATGTAAGTTAATTTTGCATTTAAACTGTCCTTAGTTGGCTGCAATGTTGTATTATACATATATGTCCAGAAATGATTTCATAACATAATATTTTTAAAACCAAAATTAATATTGAGAAAAGGTACATTTTTATTAGATGATCTTCAAATATGGGTGTCTATGGATTGAATAAATAATTACAAATTTATCATGTGGGAGTCCATACTGTTTTGTACTATAAAGATAAGACCCTGCTCAAAAACACTGAAGGGCCATTCATATATACCTCAACACTCAGATCTCTGATTTACTATTTAATTAATAACTTAAAATATTTTGTAAATATGAATGGGGTATCCACTCCTCTACTTCAGAGTTGTGAGAAACTCCAATTTGAACAAGTCCTTATTCAACTGCTTATAATCTATTAAATAGTAATCACATGGTTCAACCTAATAAAATCATGTGTACTAAAATGTAAACTCCCTATGGGCAGGGTATTTTGTTGTTGTTTTTGCTTTGTTTTCTATTACATACTCAGCAACACCTAAAATAGTGTTTTGACATAGTAAATAATAATTTTCTTTATTTGTGGAATAAATGTAAATAATGAATTTTTTAGAGACTTAAGAGCATGGCTTTTTAGAGACTTTTTAAGAGCAGATTTGGGTTTCCAATAAAATTACGAGGAAGGTACTTTGCCCATATACCCCCAGCCCCAACATATGCATAGACTCCCCCACTATCAACATCTCCCACTAGAGTTTATATTTGTTTTAATTGATGACCCTACATCACAATCACCTAAAGTCCATAGTTCATATTAGGGTTCACTCTTGCCTTTGTATATTTATGAGTTTGGACAAATACATAATGACATGTATTCATCATGATAGTACCATACAGACTATTTTTACTGCCCTAAAAATCCTTGTGCTTGCCTATCCATCTCTCCCTTCCCCAAACCCCTAGGACCCACTGATCTTTTCTACTGTCACCATAGTTTTGCCATTTCCAGATGTTATACAGTTGTAATCATACAATATGTAACCTTTCCAGATTGACCTCTTTCACTTAGTAATGTGTACTTAAGGTTCTTTTATGCCTTTTTCTGGCTTGATAGCTCATTTCTTTTTTAGTCCTGAATAATATTCCAGTGTCTGGATGTGTCACAGTTTATTTATACATTCACCTGCTGAAGGACATCTTGATTGCTTCTAAGTTTTGGCAATTATCAGTAAAGCTGATGTAGACATTCATATGCAGATTTTAGTGTGAACATAAATTTTCAACTCCTTTGGGTAAATACCAAGGAGCATGATTGCTGGAACATATGGTATGAGTATGTTTCATTTTGTAAGAAACCATCAAAAAGTCTTCCAAAGTGACTGTACCATTTCATGTTCTTGTCAGCAATAAATGGAAGTTCCTGTTGCTCCATATCCTCACCAGTATTTGGCAGTGTCAGTGTTCTAGAGTTTGGCCATTCTACTAGGTATGTAGTGGTATTTCATTGTTGTTATAATTTACATTTCCTTGATGACATATGATGTGGAACACCTTTTAACATGTTTATTTGTCATCTATTTTGGGGTATTTTTGAATTAGGTTATCTTCTTATTTTTGAGTTTTAAGAGTTATTTGTATATTTTGGATAACAGTCATTTATCAGATATGTCTTTTGCAAATATTTTCTCCCAGTCTCTGCCTTGTCTTCTAATTCTCTTGGTATTGTCTTTCACACAAAAGAAGTGTTTAGTTTTAATGAAGTCCAGCTCATCAATTCTTTCTTTCATGTCTTTAATGTCATGTCCTGTGTTGTATCTAAAAAAAAAAATCACTATATCCAAGGTCATCTAAATTTTATCCTATATTATATTCTAGCAATTTTATAGTTTTATCTTTTACGTTTAGGTCTATGATCCATTTTGAGTTTAATTTTGTGAATGATGTAATGTGTGTGTTTAGATTCATTTTTTGCAGGTGGATGTCCAGTTGTTCCAGCACCGTTTGTTGAAGAGACTGTCTTTGCTCCATTGTTAAAGATCAGTTGACTATATTTATTGGTCTATTTCTTCAATATCTATTCTGTTCCATTAATCTAGTGATCTCTTCTTTTGCCAATACCTCACTGTCTTGATTACTATAGATTTAAAGTTAGGGAGCATCAGTCCTCCACCTTTGTTCTTCGATATTGTGTTGGCTACTCTGGGTCTTTTACCTCTCCATGCAAACTTTACAATTAGTTTGTCAATATCTAAAAAAAAAATTATTTTCTAGTTTTTTGATTGGTATTTTATTGAATCTATAGATCAAGTTGAGAAAAACTGATGTCTTGACAATATTGAGTCTTCCTATCCATGAACATGGACTATCTCTCCATTTATTTAGTTTTTCTTTGATTTCATTCATCAGTTTTATAGTTTTCCTCATATAGATCTTGTATATATTTTGTTAGATTTATACATAAGTATTTCATTTTGGGGGATGCTATTGTAAATGGTATTATATTTTAAATTTCAAATTCCACTTGTCTGTTGTTAGTATATGGGAAAACAATTGACTTCTGTATATTAACTTTGTATCCTGCAACCTTGCTATAATTGCTTATTAGTTACAGGAGTTTTTTTGTCAATTCTTTTGAATTTTCTACAGATGATCATGTCACCTGCAAACAAAGACAGCTTTATGTCTCTCTTACCAATCTGTATGACTTTTATTTTATTTTTTGCCATATTGCATTAAAAAGGATTTCCAGTACAATATTGAAAAGGAGTGGTGAGAGAGAACATCCTTGTCTTGTACCTGATATCTGTGGGAAAGCTTGGAGTTTCACACCATTAAGTTTAATGTTAGCTGTAGGTTTCTTGTAGATAGTCTTTATTACGTTGCAAAAGTCTCCCTCTATCAGCTTAGATTTTTTTTGAGCACTTACTATATATCAGCCACTGAGTTCATCACTTTATGTGTACTGTTTCACTTCAGTCCTATGAATTTTGTAATATTATCTACCTTTTACAGTTACTTAGAGATGTTCAATCACTTTTCAAAAGTGATAGAGCTAGTAAATTGATCTAATAAGCTGACAAACAATACCTTCTTCACATCACAGCAGTCACCGTGTCTGCTCTTACCTCATAGTTCTTTATTTTCTGCTTCTTTTTTCTGTGTCCTCCCACTAGAATATTAAAAAATATGATGGCAGGGACTTCTCTGGTTTTTTCACCATTTAATCCCCAGTGTCCAAAATAGTGTCTGGTCCATAAATAGTTGCTAAATGAATAAATAAATTAGCAAATTGCATCTGAGTGCAGGTATTCAATTCTGGTGTATAAGCTCTTAATTATTGCATACTACTTGTGAAACTGAAACATGAAAGAGTCTTACTGAATACCCTCACCCTACAGACCAAAATTGATCAGGTGATAGTGTTTTTTTCCTAAGTGTCTATGGCTAAAAGTATGGGGAAAGGTGGATGGGTCCATACTGTGGAGCCACAATCCTGGGTTTGACAATATAGAATTACACGCAATGACTGGTATTACTGATTAAACCAGACTGTAAGAATTGAAACACAGAAGAAAAACCTGAAATTAAAAAAAAAAAATCTCTTTATATATTTACAAACTAGTTTAAACCAAAGAACAAAGAGACTTTTGCTATTAATCTAAACTTGTTGGCTGCTGTATATCATTATTACTCTTGAGATTGTCCTATTATTTCAAACTTGTGAGCTATATGAAGTTAAAATTAGTAAGGGGATTTGAGTCTCTGTATTTCCCAGCTGGATTTCTTTTAACCTGAATAATTTGTATGTATACACTCAGGGTTTTAATTTTGTAATTTTAATGCCAGTTACAAAACAGTCAGGTTACAGCACTAAGTTAATTAGTAGAAACCACAGAAGTATTCCAACAACAGGGCCTTGGTGGCATTCCAAAGAAATCAAAGGCAAAGGTATAATGTTTGGTTAGATTCAAGCTGTATGGCTGTTTAGAGTAAGTTCATTCTATACTACTTGCCTAAGGTTAGTCCAGGAATCTCCCCATTTGTGTTTCCAGGATGATACCTTACCATCATAATTAGCTATGTTCTACTCTGTGCAATTGCTGATACTGTACAGATAAGTTTGTTTAGAGCTGGTTCCATAGCAAAGAGATTCAAGAAATCATCCTTATTAGTTTTTCAAAGTAATACATGCCCTGAAAGATATATGTGGGAGAAAAAAAGCATTAATAAAATTGGAAAATATAACTCATATTATTTATGTGTATCCCCAGACAGTTATCCATGGAAAAAGTTTGAAAAACTTAAAATTTATGGTATTAAAAAAAACCAACAACTCAGTTTCTTCACTCAGCAAGCCAAAGAGGACATTTTCATTTCCCACCATAGTAAATGCCAATTACTAAGGACTTATTTGCCAATAACTTAGTTATATTATTTCTAATCCTCATTACAAACATACAAATAGCAATAATTTTGCCCATTCTTAACAGGAAACTAATGTATTTATTTGCCTAGAGTGACATTACTAGGTTTGGAAGCCTACTTTGTGGGACTCCAAGGCATATACTCTAAAATATAGAGTGAATATCTTGTGATTACTAAAGTATATGGGGTTTTTTTTTCCTAATAAGGTCTGCTTCTGGATCACCTGAAAGATCTGCTAATGAGCGTCTTTTGATGATGATAAGCTTCATGTCTAGTCTATCATTTGGGATTTTTTTCTGAAAAGAAACAGGTATTCTCTTCTTATACTTGTTAAGCTATATTTTAGTCTATATCTTTCTTTCAATAGTCACATTAGGAGAGAATGAAAAATCAAGATCATCTTTCATGAAGAAGTAAAATACAACTATATCCAGTAGATTGGAGAGGGGAGTGTGGATTATTCTGTTACCAGCAGAGCCAGTTCTTCCATTCACTCAGGATATCCAGTGCGTACTATGAACCAGATGCTACGCCAGGAAAGAATGTTGATGATCTAACATAAGCCGTCTCATCAAGAGACCCCCATAATCTTATGAAAGTAAAGCTTCATATTTTCAGGTAAAATTGGAGAAATAGCATTCATTTCAACATTTAAATAAGTATCTATTATTTTGCAAAGTACAATGGCTTGGGGTAGTAAAGCTTTCATAGTCTTTGGAGCCAGACAGACCTAAGATCCAATCTATCTGTTACTCTTTCTTTTATAAGGTCAACTGTGATAAATTGTTTAACTGCCCTAGGTCTCCATAATCTCATCTATAAAACTGAGATCATAGAACTCAATAAACGAGATAGTGTGTGATAAAATCTGGCACGTAATCGATGCTATCATTATTGTAACTGAGACACAACCTTAGGCAAATTCTAGTTAAACTTTCTAAATTTTTGGCAAAGAACGTGAGAACCAAAGATTTTCTTGGTGGCATTTCAAAGTTACAAAATAAGGCCGAGACATCACGGTCTACTGCCCATAACTGCTGATGTCTATTAGTTCAATGCTGAGTATTTTATGATGGAGATAGTATGCCTTTCACGAGGCTTAGGTTCTGGTTTCCCCCTCCCTCCTTCCTTCCCTATCCGCCTCTGCCTCCTTCCCCTAACCTTCCTCTCTCCCTTAGTGTTATTCAGTAAATTGAAAGTTGTATCAGAATATACCAAAGGAATATGAGTACTAGAGTGATTTTTTTACTTGACAAACGAATGAATGGCTCACAGTTAGAGAAGTAGCTGGAATTAGCCTGCCTCAAAAGTTGGTAACTCCTGCCGTTTTAATCTGCCTTCTCGATTTCATATTAACAAGAATACCATTAACAGAGCAGTAATTCACAGGCACACATTATCACTTAGATCTCTCTTCTGCTTCACAACCTGGGAATGGCAGTCAGCTGATGTTAAAGGACTCTGGATCATTTGGAAATATCTATATAACCTTGATCTCTCCTGTCTCAGGGAGATATTATCACTCTATTGGCCCTGAATGAAAACTCAGTTTCTGAGACAGCTTGACTCCTAGGGATGTGGGGAGGTCATTGCACTTGGGGAGCCATTCTTTCAGAACTAAATCATATTATCCTCAGACTTCTTTCTCACTTTCATCATTCAGGAAGCAGAAACCCTGACACTTCCACAACAGAGTCTATTAGGTGCTGCCTTTTCTGTAGATGTCATTAAATACATCCTTTCCTTTTTGGATTTCCTTTTGACAATCCTGATCCATATCATTTTTTCCCTTGTAATTATTCATATCAACAATTCAAACCAGGCTCATCATGCCATAATACATTTTGTTGCAACATGATATGATGAAAAGTGATGTTCCAAAATTCTGAATCAATACACTGCATCCAGACTTGATTGTTAAAATTGAATTGAATACTAAGGCTACTTTTTCATCTAAAATGCTAATATAAATGGAGGCTCCAATGAATAGTAATGTTGCCAGGTCAGAAAATTTTTTTCTGTATATAATAATACTTTTTGATATTTATTTAGTTATTTAGGACAAAAATCAAGGTAAAATTGAAACCCATATTTCAGATGTGTGCAAGTCTCTTTATAATCTACTCATTTTAAAAAGACTATGATAAAGAGACATTAACATATGTTGCTTTATAGTGTTTATGATTATTGGAAGACAATTAAGTTAGTTTTTTAATATACTTTTTAGAAATTTTGGAAAAATACATTCCAATGTTTAAAAGAAAAAAAAATGGAGAGAAGAAAATAGTTTTAAGAAGCTTATATTTAGATGAATGGCACACCATGGTTACAAAGCAAAGATAATTCACTTTTACACCCATCCTAATACTCACATATCAAGTGATTTGGCACCCCACAGGCCACCCACCTGTAAAATACATTTCTCCATTATATCTGGAAGCTCTGTCCCATTTTATTTGCTACAGAACTATAGAATTATTTCTTATGGAAACTCTTCAGTCTGAGTTCAATAATACACATAGTGTGCAAAAAAGTCATGAAAGAGTAATCACATTGTATTAAGTCAAAAGATAAAAAATAAGTTCTACCTATTGACCTAATAGAATGCTACAATGCAAGTAGCATAGTGAATGGAAAATAGCCTGGATTTTAAAACTCAACTCTGCCACTAAGAGTTTGGAAAAATTACCTAACTCCCTCTCAATATCATTTTTCTTATTTTTAAAAATGAGAACAAAAAACAATCACTTTTATCTCCAACTATATTATACTATATGCTTTTAGATTGTACCATTAGGAGAGAAAATTGTTTGTTTCTCAGGACTTGTAGCAGATAAACTGAGGAATTCAGCAACCATTCTTTGACTTTGGCATGCAGGGGTTCCACATCCTCATTCTCTAAATTCAGCCCAGCGTATAAGTAGTGGTTGTAGGGGTCTGGGTAATGTGGCATCGATTTACATCCTTAGCATGTCATCTGGTTTCTTTATTGTCTTTTTTTTTCCATTTTCTTCTCTTATTAGTACCCTCTCTATTCAAAGATTTGTTTTTTAGAAAAGAGAAATATAAAAGTAGTTAAAGGTAGTTTATCTCACTGAGTAGAGACTTCAGTGGTATACATAACAAAGAATACAGATATATATTATAATATATTATATTACATATATTATATAATATAGTTTGTATATTATATAATATTATATATTGTAATATTATATATATTACATATTATATAATATTATATTATATAATTAGTCCAGGAAAGTGACTAAAGAAGTAAACTACAACAATGACAAAATGCATAGAAAATCATGGGGTGATTTCTGATTATTATAATTGCCACATTATTTTATTTAAAGTGTTCAATTTGCAACAAAAATATGAGACACACAAAATATGGTCCATACATAATATAAAAAGCAGTCAAAGAAACTGTCCATAAAGAAACCCAGACATTGGATTTACTAGACAAATACTTCAAATCAGCTATTTTTGATATGTTCAAAGAACTGAAGGAAAATATGTCTAAAGAATTACAGAAAAGTATGAAAATTATGTCTCCAAATGAAGAATATCAATAAATATATAGAGATTATTAAAAAAAAGAGAGAACCAAAGAGAAATTCTGAATAACAAATAAAGCATTTACTAGAGGCATTCAAAAATCAGCTTTGAACTGGCAGAAGAAAGAATAAGGGAATTTGAAGATAGGTCAATTGCAATTGTCCAATCTGAGGAAACAAAAAGTAAAAGAATAAAGAAAATTAACAGGATGTAAGAGACCTATAGGACAACATCAATTGTACCAACATATACAAATTGGGATCCTTAGAAAAAGAGAAAAGGAATGGAAAAAACAAAAATTAAATTAATAATGGCCAAAATCTTCCCAAATTTGATGAAAAGTATTACTCTTCACAACCAAGCAGCTCAACAAACTCCAGTAGGATAATTAGGAACATCACTGTCAAATTGTTGAGAACCAAATCCAAAGAGAATCTTAAAAGCAATGAGAGTAAAAGCTAATCATTGTGTACAAGGAAACCTCAATAAGAATAGCAGCTGACTTCTCAACAGAAACCAGGGAGAATAGAAGGCAGCAGGATGACATATTCTAAGTACTAAAAGAAAAAACAAAAAACTATGAACGAGCAATTCTATATCCAGCAAAACTGTCCTTCAAAAATGGAGATATTAAGACATTCCCAGATAAACAACAGACCTGCCCTAGAAGAAATACCAAAGGGAGTCCTTCAAAGTCAAAGAACAGTAGAGAAAACCTCAAATCTATACAATAATGGCACAAAGGACTGGGAGGATATGGAAGTATAAAGGAACAAAGTTTTTGTACACTTGAAATCAAGTTGGTATTCATCTGAACTAAATTTTTAAGATATTAATTGTAATTTCCAGGTAAACTATTGTGATAATAACTCATAAAAATTAGTAAAAGAAACAAGATTTCTGCCTCTAGGAAGATGGAATAAGCACGTTTTCCTTATTTCTTTCACTAAATACAACCAAGAACTCTGGACATTACATTTAAACAAACAAGAAGACTCTGAAAAGTGAAGAGAAGAAGGAAGATCAGCTAGGGACCTTGGGGCCCAAGAACAATATGGTAGTGAGTTTTCTGTGTTTTCTTTTTGCCCCCTGTATCCCAGACTTGGAGTTGAACATGTCAACAACCTAGAAATACCAATGGGTGCAGATTATAAACAACGATAACAACAGCCTGCTCTCTCTAGCCACAAGAAAGGCAAGCCTAGCAAGATAGGAAACTTATAGACAATAACTTCTTTACTCCAGCCAAACAGAAAAAAAAAACTACAGAAAAATCTATGGCTACATTCCCATCCATATCAGGAAAAGCTGAGTGTGGCACTTAGACTTTCACTCTTGTGAGCCTGTAAGGAGGTGCCCTACCACCCCTGGTGGGATGGTATCAAAGAAGGCCAAGTAAGAAGTAAGGACTTTCATTCCCACTGGATGGCAATGAAGCCCACGACCAGAGAGGTTAGTGGAGACTGAACTTTTACATCTACTCAGCATTAAAAAGTGCCCTACCCACTCCCCAGTGGAGTGGTGTCAGGAGAGCCTAGTGGGGATAATGTCTTTCACCATCACCCAGTGGTTATAAGGCCACCCCCACCATAGTATCAATGGCAATCACATGGAGAGATCTAACAATAATAATGACACTCCCCTTGAGGGTCAGTGGAGGCTGAGTAGAGAATCTGGACTCCTATCTCTACCTGGCAATAATGAAGTAGCCCCTCTCCTTCCACTGTAGAAGTGGTGTCACAGAAAGGCAGCTAACACAGAAGATTTAAATAAGATCCAGAGTCTCATACATATTATGAACATGTCCTGGCTTAAATAAAAACTTGCTCATGATCAAGGACCAAGAAAATCTCAAACTTAATGAAAAAAGATAATCAATTGATGCCAGCACCAAGAAAAAGGAGATGTTAGAGTTATCTTACAAGGATTTTAAAGCAGCCATGGTATAAATACGTCAACAGGTAATTGCAAACATGCGTGAAACAAATTAAAAATTAAAATGCCTCAAGAAAAGATTAGAAAGTCCCAGTAAAGAAAGAAAAGATATAGAGAACAAAGTGGATATTTTATGAGAAAAATATAATAACCATAATTTTAAAGACTTAATTGATGTGCTCAGTGGCAAAATGGAAGGCCGAGGAAAAAAATCAGGAACTGGAAAATGAACAACAAAAATTACCCAGCCTGAAAAACAGAGAGAAACTAAACTAAACAAAAAAATAAAAAGCAGTTAACAGAGCCTCAGAGACATGTTGAGACTATAACAAAATATCTAACATTTGTATCATTGGAGTTCTGAAAGTAGAGGAGAAAGAGGTCAGGGCTAAAAAGGTACTCAAAAAAGTAATGGCTGAAACCATCCCAAATTTGGCGAAAAAAAAGCATAAACCTACAGATTCAAGAAGCTGAGCAACCCCAAAAGGATAAGCCCAAAGAACTACATGCTAAGACACATCTTAATCAAACTTCTAAAAACTAAAGATAAATTAAAAACTTTGAAAGCAGCCATTGAAAAATGACACCTTACCTATAGGGAATAAACAATTAGAATGACAAGAGAACTCTTACCATAAATCATGAAGGCCAGAAAAACGTGGCACTACATCATCTAAGTCCTGAAAGAAAAGAACTATCAACCTAGAATCCTATGCTGGCAGAAATATCCTTCAGAAATGATGGGGGAATCAAGACATTCTCAGATGAAGGAAAACTAATAGAATTTGTCACCAGCTGACTTACCTTAAATAAATGGTCAAAGGATGTCCTTTTCAATAGAAAGAAGACAATAGAAGAAGAAACTCTAGAAGACTGGGAAGGAAGAGAGAACTGGCAAGGAGAACTATGGGTAAGTAAATAGGCTTTCCTGTTGAGTTTTCTAAACTATGTTTGGCATTTGAGGAAACATTAAAGTACTATTGTACTTCTAAATATATGTAGAGAAAATATTTGAGATATTATATATATTATAAACATGGGAGGATAAAGAGACATAAAGGGGAGGTAAGGTTTCTATAAATCACTTGAACTAATATATACCTAAAGATACCACTAAAAAGCTATATAAAGCCATATGCTCAAAAACACTATAGACAAATGAAAATGGAATTATCTTTTAGAGATATTCAAGTAGTATACAGGAAGGCAGGAAAAAGAAAACAGGGAGATGAAGAAATGGGAAGAACAAATGATAAATACAAACTACAATGGCAGACAAGTTTAACATATTAATACTTATAGTATTTGAAAGAAACACAGGAAATTTACTTTTATGTGAAAATTAAGCAACACACTCTTAAAATTTCTAGAAGAACATAAACTTCCAAAAGGGACTCATGAAGAAATAGAAAATCTGAGTAGACTGATAATAAAGAGATTGAATCAGTAATTTAAAACTTCCCACAAAGAGAAGCCCAGGCCCTGATGGTGAATTCTACCAAACATTTAAAGGAAACAACACCAGTTCTTCACAAACTCTTCCAAAATAGAAGAGCACGAAACACATTTCAACTCATTCTGAGTCCAGTATTACTCTGATACCAGAGCGGACCAAAGCATTACAGAAAACTACAGACCAAATCTAACACCTATTTAAGATAAAAACACTCAACGCTATGGAATAGAATGGAACTTTCATAACTTGATATAAATTATCTACAAAAAAGCCATAAGTAGCATCACACTTAGTGGTGAGAGACTGAATGCTTTCCCCATAAGATCAGGAACAAGACAAGGATTTCTACCCTTATCACTTCTATTTAACATTATACTGGGGCTTCTAACCAGGTCAATGAGTCAAGGAAAAGAAATTAAAGAATACAGATTTGAAATAAAGAAAGTAAACTCTATTTAAAGATTCCATAATCTTGAATGTAGAAAATCATACGTAATACAAAAACTCTATTAGAGTTAGTGAGTTCAAGTTTATAGGACACAAGTTCAATGTATAAAAATTCAATTATATTTGTAAACACTAGCATGAATAATCTAAAAATGAAATTAAGAACACAGTTTTATTCAAAATAGTACCAAAAAGAGTAAAACACTTTTAATAATCTAACAAAATAAGTGTAAAACTTTCACACTTAAATTACAAAACAACCCATCGAAACCCCTGCTGTCATTTTTGCAGACATTGACAAGCTGACCTTAAAATGTATATGGAAATTCAAGGGACCTAGAACAGCCAAGATACTCTTGGAAAGAAGAATAAAGTTGGAGAATTTATACTTTTAGATTTCAAAAATCTTCCACATTACTACAGTAATCAAGACAATATCGTACTGACATAGGATAAACATACAGATCTATGGAACAGAATTGGAAATCAAGAAAAAACCTCACATTTATTGTCAATTATTTTTTGACAAGGATGCCAAGACAATATACAGGGGAAAGAATAGTCTTTTCAACAAATGTTGCTGAGGCAACTGGATTTTCACATGCAAAAAAAAAAAATCAAGTTGAGCCCCTACTTCACACCAGGTAGGGGAATTAACTCAAAATGTATCACAGAACTAAGTGTAAGAGCTAAAACTGTAAATCTCTCATAAGAAATCATAAGTATAAATCTTTATGACTTCTGATTAAGTAATGGTTTCTTAAAAATGACACCAAAAGCATAAGCAACCATATTAAAAAAATAAATTGGATTTCATCATAATTAAAAATGTTCATGCTTCAAAGAATACCATAAAGAAAGTGAAAAGACAATCCAGACAATGGAAGAACATATTTGCAAAACACCTGAAAATGGTCTTATGTCTAGCATACATAAAGAACACTTATAGCCCAACAATAAAAAAACAGTTAAAAATGGGCAAATAATTTGAGTAGACATTTCTCCAAAGATTATACACAAATGCCTGATAAACACATAAAATGATGCTCAACATCATTAGCTATTAAGGAACTGTAAATCACAACCAAAGTGAGACTTCACTTCACACCCACTAGGATGACTATAGTAAAAAAAAGACAGACAATAGCAAGTGTTGACAAGTATGTAGAAAAATCAGAACCCTCAGACATTAATCACAGGGATTTAAGATTGTGCAGCCACTGTGAGAAAAAATTTGACTCAAAATATTAAAAACAGAATTACCACATAACCTAGTATTTCCACTCCTAGGTATATACCCAAGAGAGTTGAAAACACATGTCCACACAAAAGCATGTACACAAATGTTCGTAGCAGCATTATTCATAATAATCAGAAAGTGGAAACAACCCAAATTGCCCTTCAGCTGATGCCTAGACATACGAAATGTTGTATATCCATACTACATAATATGATCCAGCCATAAAAAGCAATAAGGTACGTGGATGAATCTTGAAAAAAGTATGCCAAGTGAAAGAGCTCAGACACAAATGGCTAATTCATACTAAAAGAAAGTAGTTTATTGGGGGAAGTGACTGCTAATATGTATCTTTTAGGGTTTCTTTTTGAGATGATGAAAATGTTCCAAAATTAGATAGCAGTGATGATTGCACAACTTTGTGAGTATACTTTAAAACTTCGAACTGTACTTTTAAAAAGATGAATTTCATAGTGCATAAATGATATCTCAATAAAGCTGTTATTTTTAAAAATGCATAGGCACAAATAACATCCCCCCAGTCATGGATCTTTATAAAACCACTTTACATAGACTTTCTCAGTATAGATCACTCAGGAAATACAGTGGATTAGAAACATGAACACAAATAGAGCTTTTAATAAAATAAAACCACCATTTCTTTTAAGATGAGATATTAATAAACTACAAGTTCCATCTGTGCTTCCTACTTGTACAATAGCCTTAAATTTATTATTTGTACAGCAATGCCAATAGAA
Source organism: Physeter macrocephalus (assembly GCF_002837175.3). NCBI lineage: Eukaryota > Metazoa > Chordata > Mammalia > Artiodactyla > Physeteridae > Physeter > Physeter macrocephalus. The sequence goes on along the minus strand of NC_041219.1, from coordinate 83,204,204 downwards.
GTTGACAGCAGCAATATTCTCAATAAACCTATTAGCTGATTCTGCTGAATTTTAGTTAAATAGACTCCTGCATATAGCTAGTTTCATTTTCCTACTTTGTAAGTAATTATAACTCACTAATACTTTTAATATAGCTCATATTCCCATCGATCTCTTTGTTTATGATTCCATTTATTGACACCTCCCAATAATTCCATTGCTTTTTTTTTTTTTTTTTTTTTTTTGGCCGCGTTGGGTCTTTGTTGCGCACAGGCCTTCTCTAGTTGCAGCGAGCAGGGGCTACGCTTCATTGCGGTGCGCGGCCTTCTCGTTGAGGTGGCTTCTCTTGTTGCGGAGCACGGGCTCTAGGCATGGGGGTTTCAGTAGTTTTGGTGCATAGGCTCAGTAGTTGTGGTGTGGGCTCTAGAGTGCAGGCTCAGTAGTTGTGGTGCACGGGCTTAGTTGCTCCGCGGCATGTGGGATCTTCCCGGACCAGGGCTCGAACCCATGTCCCCTGCATTGGCAGGTGGATTTTTAACCACTGCGCCATCAGGGAAGTCCCTCCATTACTTCTTAAGTCATGCTAATAACTTACATTGTAAATTAACTTTTGTTTGTCATATATTTTATCAGAAGGTTAGTTGTGGTTTATTTAGGAGAAAATGCAAGACACAAGGCCTAAACACTCTATTACTGTAATACTATTCTGTTTCTACTGCTTTTAATTCTACAATAAAATTTAAGTACTCTAACTCTTGGGAGAAAGAACAATTTACTTCATACTACAGACCAGGTAAGACTGAGAAGTTCAGCTTAAGCCAAAAAAAATTATATTCTTCTCTTACATAAAAGAAGTCCATGACTGGTATAGTGGACTCACAATGTATACTTCTAGTTCTCTTCATTCCATTCTTTCATTCAGTCACAATTTTACACACACTTATAATTTTAAGAATAAAAAGGGCAAACCATATTGAAATGATTATCATCCTCCATAAACAGTGAAATAATTGTCCTCATTACATATGCATGAGATGCATATTATTACTTCTTAAAAATTAATTTTTAAATGAAAATATATCTACCCAAATTTAAAAATCAAACATTATTAATACGTTTATTATACTAATAGTAAGAAAAATCCTGATATTAAAAACCGTCTTCTGGCCTGTCCCTCCCTATTTACCAGTTATTACCTGGGGGCAACCACTTTCAAGTCTTTAGCTGTTTCTTCTGATATTTATATCCATTTATCTAAATAGAAAATTTATACTATTTCTTCTTAATTTAATCATTTTCTCATTATCTATTGCCTTCCCCTTATGGTAGTTAAGAAGATATCTCTCTACACTACTTCCTCCAATCTCACCTTCCCCATTCCCTCAAAACAGTTATATCGATTAGGGGTTTTTTTGGTTAAAGTAATAGTCACAGTTCACATTATTAAGACACCTATATCACTCCTTGTATCTCCCTTCTTGTTCAGTCTTTTGTTTCTGCTATAGTTATTCGTTTTCTCATTGGCTTACTTTTCTCTGTAAGCATTACAATTATTCCATGCTGCTGTGAATTTGTCAAATAAGCTATCAATAATTTTCTCCTAATATTCAAACACATCAAATATCTATCATTTGTATTTACTTCCTGGACCATCCTCCCTTCCTCATGCAGTTTTCTGCTCTGATTGTAGAGTTTTGTTCCCTAGACAGAGAACAGAGGCTTTCCAGGAACTTCCTTTGCTATTGTTCTCTCTAGGATCCTTCTTTTCTGGACCCTTTGCCTTACTTTCTTTCTTATTGAATCCCTCATTTTGCTGAATGAGGAACATCCTCTTGCTTGAGTTGTTGTTGTTGCCATTATTATTACTGGATGTCTAGAAATGACATTTTTATGACATCTTATTTTACCCTTATACTTGATTTATTTTTTTTTTGCCTGGGTATAGAATTCTATGTTAAAAAAATAGTGTGTTTTTTTTTTCTCAGAAGTTTGAGGGCATTTACTTCTAGTATCTAGTTGAGAGTTGTTGGTTAAAAGTATGATGAAATTCTGAATCCCATGTTTTTGCTAATTGATGTATCCTTCACTTTGGAAGCTGTAGTGACTTCTCTTTATCCTGGTGTTTGTCTTGGTGGTGTGACTTGCTGATGGTCTTTTTCATTTGTTTTCCTGGGACCATCAAGGAGCCCTTTCAGTTTTAAGAATGATGTACTTTCCTTAATATATCCTACTGATAATTTTGTCCCTTCTTTTTTTCTGTCCTTTATTCTGGACTTGTACCTACTCTTAGATAGATACTGGACCTCCTAGATCAGAACAGTCATTTTCTTATTTTATCTGACCTATTTTCCTTCTTTTTGTCCTGTTTTTCCCTTTGAATGATTACCTTGACTTTATCTTCCTTGGTTTCAGTGCCTTACCCTCACACCATTCTGTTTCTGTGCTTGTTCTGAACTGTCCCTAGGCCTGCATAAAGGATATATTAGTCAGTGTTCTCCAGAGAACAGAACCAATAGTGTGTATATTATATGACAGAGGGGTTTATTTTAAAGAATTGGCTCATGCAATTGGTTGGGGTAGGGGTGTGTGTGGGGGCTTTAAGCCTGAAATTTGCAGAGCAGGCTGGCTTGCAGGCTGGAAGTTGTAACAGGAGTTGATGTTGTATCTTGAATCTGAAATCAGTTTGGAAGCAGAAAAAAATACCTAGGTCTTGTCTCTTAAGGCCTTCAACTGATTGGGTGGGGCCCACCCACATTATGGCAAGTAATCTGCTTCATTCAAAGGTTATTAAAACATAACCACAAATCTGATTTCTTTTTCTATGAGTTTGTTTTTAAAGTATAATTGACCTGCAACACTGTTAGTTCCTGTTACAAAACATAGTAATTCAGTATTTCTATACATTTCAAAATGATCACCATGTTAAGTCTAGTTACCATCTGTCACCATGCAAAGATATTATATAATTATAGACTATATTCCCCACACTGTACACTTCATACCCATGACTCATTTCTTTTGCAGCTGGAAGTTTATACCTCTTAATTTCCCACACCTATTTCTCTCCTTCCCTCACCACCCCCCTTTTTGGCAACCATCTGTTTGTACTCTGAATCTATGGCTCTGTTTCTGTTTTTTTATGTTTGTTCATGTGTTTTGTTTTTTATATTCCATGTATAAGTGAAATGATATAGTATTTGTCTTTCTCTGACTTATTTCACTTAACATAATACCCTCTAGATCCATCCACATTGTCACAAATGGCAAGATTTCATTCTTTTTTATGGCTGAGTAATATTCCATTATATAATATACCACATCTTTTTTATCCATTCATCTGTTGATAGGCACTTAGGTTGCTTCCATATCTTCGCCACTGTAAATAATGTTGCAATGAACATAGACATGCATATATCTTTTCAAATTAGTGTTTTCATTTTCTTCAGATAAATACCCAGGAGTGAAACTGCTGGATTGTATGCCAAAATATGGTTCTATTTTTAATATTTTGAGGAATCTCCGTACTGTTTTCCATAGTGGCTGTACCAACTTACATTCCCATCAACAGTGCAGTGGGTTCCCTTTTCTCCACATCCTCGCCAACATTTGTTTGCTGTCATTTTGATAACAGCCATTCTGACAGGTGTGAGATGTCTCACTGTGGTTTTGATTTGCATTTCCCTGATGATTAGTGATGTTGGGCATCTTTTCATGTGCCTGTTTGCCATCTGTATGTCTTCTTTGGAAAAATGTCTGTCCAGAACCTCTGCCCATTTTTTAAATCAGGTTTTCATGTTGAGTTGTATGAGCTCTTTGTATATTTTGGATATTATCCCCTTGTCAGACATATCATTTGCAAATATCTTTTCCCATTCAGTAGACAGACTTTTCATTTTGTTAATAGTTTCCTTTGCTGTGCAAAACCTGTTTAGTTTGATGTAGTCCCTTTGTTTATTTTTGCTTTTGTTTCCCATGACTGAGGAAACAGACCCCCCAAAAATATTAATAAGACTAACATAAAACAGCATACTGTCTATGTTTTCTTCTAGAAATTTTATGGTTTCAAGTCTTACATTTAAGTCTTTAATCCATTTTGAATTTATTTTTGTTCATGCTGTCATACATATATATATATATATATATATTTTTAAATTTTATTTATTTTTTTTGCAGTACGCGGGCCTCTCACTGCTGTGGCCTCTCCCATTGCGGAGCACAGGTTCCAGACGCGCAGGCCCAGCAGCCATGGCTCACGGGCCTAGCCGCTCCGCGGCATGTGGGATCCTCCCAGACTGGGACACGAACCCATGTCCCCTGCATCAGCAGGCGGACTCTCAACCACTGCGCCACCAGGGAAGCCCCATACATATATATTTTTTAATGATACCTCCAATTCCAATTCAATGTCACAGATTTTTCCCTCTTCCATATTTGTATCTTTTGTTTTCCACAGTGAGAACCTGGTTCCTAACAACATCAATATCTGTATTCATTTGCTCATACTCCTATGATATTTCTTAAATAGATTCTGAGTTTCTTCACCCATATGTAGACATTCCCTTCCTATGCTGTAAGTCAAACTTCCAAACTAGCATAACATTTTTCAGGACACTAACAAATGATTTTATCAATTAGTGTGCTTTCAGCTACAAGAAGGAGAAAACCCTGATTCAAGCTGTCTTTAAAGTAACAAAGTTATTTATTTATTTATTTGCTTGACAAATAGTGAGTACCTACCATGCACCAGCTGCTGATCTAGGCTTTGGAGATATAACTGTCAACAAAACAATGTCCTTGACTCATAGTGTTTACATTTTAGTGGGAATGCAGACAATAAGTAAACAAACAAATGAATACAATATTTTATTATGTAACTGGAAGTTCATTGTAGGGTATGTGCTCCAGAGTTGGTATGTGAATTGTCAATTATGCTCCCACTCACCTTGCTCTAATCTGTGATCCTTGGTACCAGCTACATATTCGGGTAGGTAGCAATATGGATGCAAAATTGCCTGATATCTATTCTTTCAGTGAAAAAAGGTAAGCTATTCCTTCTTGTTGCTCTCATTTGAAAGAGAGAAAACTTTTCCCAGATCCCTCAGTTGGCTTTTCTTCACAAGATTAGGGTCACACATCCATTTCTGAACTAATTATTGGTCAGGAAAAAAAGGAATTATTGGCTTAGAAAAATAATCTGAGATGGAATGGATCTTGGTGAGTCAACTGCATTGTTTACTTCAATGGCTTTACACTAATGTATGCATAATAAATAGATTTTAAATGTAAAGGTATTTTTTAGTAAATGGCTTTAAAAAAATTTTTTTTCTCTATTATAGAAGTCCCTGGAGAGAGAGGGGAAAAATGGATTCAGAGGATTTCATCACCCCTCTTTTATTCATAATAAGCAAACATTAAATAGCTCTCTTTGAGAATCTTCTTTGTGTCTTATTTTATTACAATCTTCCTGGATAATTTTTCCTTCCAATTTCAATTAATTTGAAAACAGTCTAGTCATAAATTTATTATAAGGAGAAGTCATAGCTTCAACTAACTTTTTAAATATATTGCAAGTATTAGAAATTATGTGGAAAGTACATTCATAGAAGGGAAGTCATTTAATTTCTGACATATAGACCGAAAGGCAAACTAATTAAATTCAGTCTGATAAACATAAAATGTAGCTGTTTTATAGTAGGAATGGGCAGTTTTTCTGTATTTTTTGCTGAGAATACATGATTTATTTTATATTTATTTATTAGAATCCATGCCAGTTGAAACAGTTGAAAACTTCACTTGCTTTGATTGAGCCCACTTTTCGTTAATATTATGGTTGGTTTCCAGGAAAGATATTTATTACTAACAGTGAGTATTTTTAACTAGCACTACGTTGGTTGCATTTAAGCAATGCTTCGCTGCTGTGCTGAGAAAACACTGGCAACATTGTTTAAAAGCAAACTAATTTTTAAAAGAGTATCTAGTATAGATATTTAACATTTATTAATGTCATCTTTATTTCTGGATTTAACATTTATAAAGTATGCTAGTAGGCTTAACTCTGAGTAACATACATACTTAAGAGTGTAAGAAAAGGAGTAAGGTAGAGAATATTTCTGATTTTCACCTAATTATTATATGTCTTTTGAGTACTACAAATGAGTGAGAGCTAGAAATAGAGAGGGTATGAGTGCTAAGGAATTGCATCACATATAGGTTTCCTTTTAAAATCAATGCACAAATCGAAAATCAAGATGAGAATACTATTGAGTACGATGTTAGCTGTGGGCTTATCATATACGGCCTTTACTTTGTTGAGGTATGTTCCCTCTGTGCCCACTTTCTGGAGAGTTTCTGTCATAAGTGAATGTTGAATTTTATCAAAGGCTTTTCTGCATCTATTGAGATGATCATATGGTTTTTATACTTCAATTTGTTAATGTGGTGTATCACACTGATTGATTTGTGGATAGTGAAAACAGAGAAAAGCTGAAAGCATTTCCTCTAAGATCAGGAACAAGACAAGGATGTCCATTCTTGCCACTTTTATTCAACATAGTTCTAGAAGTCCCAGCCACAGCAATCAGAGAAGAAAAATTTTTAAAAAGGAATCCAAATTGGAAAAGAGGAAGTAAAACTGTTACTGTTTCCAGATGACATGATACTATACATAGAAAATCCTAAAGACGCTACCAGAAAACTATTAGAGGTCATCAATGAATTTGGTAGAAGTCGCAGGACACAAAATTAATACACAGAAATATCTTGCATTTGTATACACTAACAACAAAAGAAAGAGAAATTAAAGAAACAATCCCATTTACCATCACATCAAAAAGAATAAAATACCTAGGAATAAACCTACCTAAGGAGGTAAAAGACCTGTACTCAGAAAACTATAAGATGCTGGTGAAAGAAATCAAAGATGACACAAACAGATGGAAAGATGTACTGTGTTTTTGTATTGGAAGAATCCATATTGTCAAAATGACTATACTACCAAAAGAAATCTACAGATTCAATTCAATCCTTATCAAATTATCAATGGCATTTTTCACAGAAATAGAACAAACATTTTTACAATTTGTACAGAAACACAAAAGACCCTGAATAGCCAAAGCAATCTTGAGAAAGAAAAATGGAGCTGGAGGAATCAGGCTCCCTGACTTCAGACTATACTACAAAGCTACAGTCATCAAAACAGTATGGTACTGGCACAAAAACAGAAATACAGATCAATGGAACAAGATAGAAAGCCCAGAAAAAACCTCACGCATCTACAGTCAATTAATCTATGACAAAGGAAGCAAGGATATATAATGGAGAAAAGACAGTCTCTTCAATAAATGGTGCTGGGAAAACTGGACAGCTGCATGCTAAAGAATGAAATTAGAACATTCCCTAACACCATACACAAAAATAAACTCAAAATGGATCAAAGACCTAAATGTAAGACTGGACACTATAAAACTCTTAGAGGAAAACATAGGCAGAACACTCTTTGACATAAATCACAACAACATCTTTTTTGATCCACCTCCTAGATTATGAAAATAAAAACAAAAATAAACAACATGGGACCTAATCAAACTTAAATGCTTTTGCAAAGCAAAAGAAACCATAAACAAAATGAAAAGACAACCCACTAAATGAGAGAAAATATATACAAATGAAGCGACCAACAAGGGATTAATCTCCAAAATACACAAACAGCTAATGCAGCTCAATATCAAAAAAAACAAACAACTCAATCAAAAAACGGGCAGATGATCTAAATAGACATTTCACCAAATAATATATACAGATGGCCAACAGGCACATGAAAAGATGCTCAACATCACTAATTATTAGAGAAATGCAAATCAAAACTACAATGAGGTATCACCTCACTCTGGTCAGAATGGCCATCATCAAAAAGTCTACAAATAATAAATGCTGGAGAGGGTGTGGAGAAAAATAAACCTTCCTACACTGTTGGTGAGAATGTAATTTGGTGCAGACAGTATGGAGAACAGTATGGAGGTTCCTTAAAAAACTAAAAATAGAGATACCATATGATGCTGCCATCCCACTCCTGGGCATATATCCAGAGAAAAACATAATTCGAAAAGATACACGCACCCTAATGCTCATTGCAGCACTATTTACAATAGCCAAGACATGGAAACACCCTAAATGACCATCACAGATGAATGGATAAAGAAGATGTGGTATATTTATACAATGGAATATTACTCATCCATAGAAAAAGAATGAAATAATACCATTTGCAGCAACATGGATAGACCTAGAGATTATCATACTAAGTGAAGTAAGCCAGAGAAGGGCAAATGTCATATGATATCACTTATATGTGGAATCTAAAAAAAAAAAAAAAAAAAAGATACAAATGAACTTATATACAAAACAGAAAAACAAAAAACAAAATTTTTCTTTGGCCAGAGAAAACAAATTTATGGTTACCAAAGGGGTAAGGGGGGGAGGGATAAATTAGGAGTTTGGGATTAACATATACACACTGCTATATATAAAATAGATAACCAACAAGGACATACTGTTGGCACAGGGAACTACTCAATATTTTGTAATAAGCTATAAGGGAAAAGAATCTGAAAAAAAGATATATATGTATGTATAACTGAACCACTTTGCTGTATACCTGAAACTAACACAATACTGTAAATCAACTATACTTCAATAAAAGAAAAAAAAAGATGAGAATTATGTAAGTACAAAGCCTTCAATGCCACTAATAATCTTTGTTTTAGCTTTTCACATATTACTGATGAGCTAAGAAGAGTAAAATGATATTAATCTTATCAGAAATTTCTACCTAAGTTAGTGCTGTGTTCTACCAAATAGTCATCTTGGAAAGCAACGTTTCTCCTTCAATGATGCTGCTTTTCCATATTATTCCATTTGTAATGCCTCTTTTTAGAATCCTTACGGTATACATGAGAAACTAGTTTAATTGCATTAAAGACATGTCTGATTTTTTCCTCACAAACGTTATTTTACAGGTTGATCACCACATAATCACAAATCATTTGCTCATCTCTCCATTAGATTTGGATCCAAGTGACATTCAGTCATTCAAAAAATAAGTAGATAAAATCTATCCTCAATGGAGGAAAGTTCACTTAATTTGGTAATTATTTTGAAGATAAAAAACTCATTTGAATCTCACAATACTGAAAGTTGTGGGGAAAAGACTCATTTTCTAATATTTAAACACTGAACATATAAAAAATCAGAGCCTCAAGTAAATAATGGTATCGCCTGGAATATGAAATATACGTATATTATTCTTATGAGCATAAAAGATGCTGATAGGGAGGGTTAAGTGTGGTTTTAGTATTTGAAACAAATACTAAATACATATGACAGGACTTGCAGTTCTCCCAGTTGGTGCCTTATTGGACACTCTCCCACTCTCCCAGCCTTTCTGGGAGCTGAGATTATTTTTTGACACTTGCTTATATTTGTGGCATGGAGAGTTGAGAGATGTTTTATCTCAGAACTTTTTATTCTGTAACACACTCTTTTGTTCCTCAAGAAGATGGTGTAACAAGATGTGAAGTGGAATTATTTTAGTCTGTTTGGTTAAGTCCTGAAGTCAGAATTTCTACTACTTCTTGCAATAAGACTGCCTATGCATGACTTAGAAAGGAGATGGCAGAACACTAGTTCTTGACCCTTGGTTCCTCACTCCTTCAAGGTTTATAGTATAGAGGCTAAAACACTGGAGACTAGAAGATTTGTCCACAGAAAATTATCTATGGGCTATGAGTTCCATCCTACCCTCAGTAGAGGATAGTGGGGGCATTTGAACCTCATTTTAAGCCTAGGAAAAGGTGCTTCAAGAGACCATGTGTCTTCCGGATGTTCAGTGATGTACTTATGGGTGCGGGACTGACATCTGAAAAATCTAAAGCTTTATGGTTCTAGGTGCTCTGAATGCTGAGTAAGATATTGAAAATGGCCAGCATTCCCAGAGTTTGTTGAGGTAAAGGATGCATGACTACCTCCTGTGGAACAAAAGTAGGCCACTTGAGCAAGCAAGGCAAACTGGGGCCTCACTTAGATCTTGGCCAAGAGAGCCACGTGGAGGTGTGAGGTGACCCTGCAGAGCACACGGGGAGTGTACTACTGGTGCCTCAGGGCTGAGCAAAACATATAAATGACTATTTGAAACAGATAAAGCAATCGATTTTTGAAACAGATAAAGTAATTCATTTCAAAAGATCTTAAAGAGAAAGATTCCCAGTATTGCAAGGTCTCTAGAGAACCCAAAAATCATCCCACAAGAAAAGTGTCAGTTTTAAACCTCTACCAGACACAGAGGACACTACCACCAGCTCAGGACAATCTCAGTCAGGTGAGAACTTAAGCTGCCATTCACCTCTCCTGTCTCGCAGAGACAGTCAAATGGTGGGGGAGGGGCACTGTAGGCAAGAAAATAATGACAAGACCACCAGGCCCTGTTTTCCACCGCAGTTAGCCCACCTGACATAGGCATGTGTTCAAAGTGACCAGAACAAGCCTTGAACTTCCTCTAGGTTTTATTCAATGAGGAGTGGCCCAAAAAAAGAATAGTTGCCTAGAACAGGTTTGAATATGCAGTGGGAAAAAGTTTAAAATACTTTTCTTATTATCTCTGTGAGTCCAACTTATTCTGTATAACTGTTTCAAGCATCTTTTTGTTGATATAATGCCAGAATTATACTTCTTTTCCTCAAATCCAAAAGTTATTTTCAAAAGAAGATGATAACCTCTGGGCTGAAATCAATGACAGTGCTAGGCCGCCAAAATAGGAAAAGGAAGAAGACAACTTGCCACATATGCCTACTATATGCCAGGACCTGTGCCCAACAGTTTACATACATTATCTGATCCTCGTGGTGATTTTAGGGGAAAAGTGTCATGATGCCCATTTTATCGTCGAAGAGATCAAGGTTCAGGGAAGTCATTTTTTTTTTTGGTCAGGTAGCTAATTAGCGCCAGAGGCAGGATTCAATCCAAATCTGTCGAGCCTGCCTTTCTCTTTACATTCTATCAGACAGCATGCAGTCATCCCCCAACCCCCAGTCCTTCCATCTACCCATCCTGCGGAACCCACCTTCTACTCCTCTCCCCTCCCCTTCCACTTGTTCGTGATGCAGCCTATCATGTCAGCCCCTTCCTTGTAGAACTAGGGAGAAGGAAAAATGTAAAAAAGGACATAAATAGTGAAGAAGAAAGCCACAGCAAAACAGCCCTGCCAGCACCTCTTGGACCCAGTGTCCAGGTACCCTCTCCCCTAATTCTCTGTACTCCACACATACTGTTATGAGCAAATCAGGCATAGTCCCATTTTGGACCTTCTGCACTGAGAGCCTTCTCTTCCTCCAAATATATGCAGGGCTAATTCGCTCATTTCCTACTCGAGAACGAGGCAATACCACCTCTTTTAGACCTGTACTAATCATCTTACTTAAAATTGTAATCGGTTCCACACTCTACAGCTCTGATTCCTCTTGCCTAGAGCTATTGTTTTGTTTTGTTTTTCCATAGCCTTTATCACTTTCCAACAGTTACTTATTCATTATGTTCATTATTTATGGTCTCTCCCCTTCACTAGAATGTGAAGTCCGTGGGGCTGTTAGGAAACCATTGACTGAAACTGCCCACCCTGGCCAGGCACGATAATAACTGCTTGCATGAGTTGTCTCACAACAGGAGGTCCTGATAAGGAACACAGTGCTGCTGCCAAAAACCAACAAGAATTCGGGTGGGGCCAAAAGGAGGGAGGAGACGCCAGCCCATAATATGTCCTGCCAAACTCCCAGAAACCCTCAGGCTAGAATCCATCTTGACTGAGAGATGTGCGTGCCACCAGGAAGGATCCTGAGTCAGACCAAATACGGGCAGAGGCAAGATGATTGGCCAGAGACAAACCAGAAACTAAATCCATTACCATAAAACCCGAGACTGCGAGCCACATGGCAGAGCAGTTCTCCTGGGGGCCCTTACCCCACTGCTCTCCTCCCAGGTGCACCTTCCCAATAAAGTCTTTTTCTTTTTCTTTCTTTTTTTTTTTTTTCAAAGAAATATACTTTATTTTTTTATTTCCAATAAAGTCTTTTGTTTTGCCAGTACGTCTGTCTCTTCAGACAATTCATTTCCGAGTGTTAGACAAGAGCCCACTCTCAGGCCCTGGAAGGGGTCCCCCTTCTGGTAACAAGGCCACGGATTTTGTCATTACTCTACCCCAAGCCTCTAAAAGGTTGCCTGGTACACTTGTAGGCGTGTACCATATACTGAGTAAATGAATTACTGAATACTAATTTATATCCACTACAGGAATTATCACAACTACTTTGACTTCCTGGCACCTTACTTTTAGTTTTTTGCTCTGTTTCACTTGTTGGGATTCCAGTAATATTCTTGAAAGGGTTCATTCTGAGGTTTCCACTTTATCCTATCAGACCTGTCTAGGTTTCAGCTGTAAAGTCCCTTGATTTTATTCATCTCAATATTGATTGAGCTCCTGCCCTCATTCTGATAAGTATCTGTCAAAGTCAAGTGACATGAAAAAGATCTTAATTTTCATAACACTTAATACAGTCAACATATTTTAGGTTTTATAAATTATATCCACTGTTTTTGATAGACGTGTAAATGTCAACAAAAAAAATACTAGTTTTTATCACAATAAATTTTGATATATGAGTAAATTCTAGTATTTACTAGGTAAGCTCTTTCCAAAATTTTACATTGATTTCTGATTCCACTTTATAATTAAAATATAGGCCTGAACAAACATTTACATGTAATATTTGGTAGCTGAATTTGCATAAAACTTAGAAATAAATATGTGTATCTGAGATTGGAATAAAATAAGTTTAACATTGTCTATGGCTGTAAAATTCATAATCTTTGATCCTACAATGAAAGATTTGCAGAGAAAATTATGTATTCAAGACCATTCCCATGTGGATCCATTTAGTGCAACTTTACTTGCAAGAATCTGTAAAAATGCTAATAAACCACATATCTCACCAGCTTAGGTCTAGCTCTTTATTTGTTTCTGGCTTTGAGATAACTTGGAATAGGCAATATAGTGTCACCATGGGTAATGAATGATGCATGCATGAAATAGTGACCTTAAAACAGCACATTTCTCTTAAAGGAATCAATTTACACACCATTGCTTCTTAAATTTTACGAGCAATTATGTATCATGTCTTTCCTATATAAATGATAGAAAATCTATTTTAATCAACATTAATTTCCTTGAAATTGTAAATTTGCTAGTGTCCATTAACAAGGATAAAGTAGATATCGGAAATAGTTTTAAGAAAATAAAGAATTTAAGGAAAAATACAGCAAATGTATAGGAAAAATGCACTTTGCTTCAAATGTTAAATGTTTCGGAAAAAATGTAGGAAATCTCAGCAGTGTACCTGGGGAAGAACATTATTAGCAATCCTAAAAGATTCTCCAAATGCAGGTACGTTCAGAAGGTACTTTTGTAAATTAGAAGAATCTCCATTACTTGCCAAAACAGAGCATATTATTATATTTCAGGTAACTAGCCATGTAGGATTTTTGTTTCCTCCCTTTAAATACTTTAAATACAATATACAATGGGGAAAAGACAGTCTCTTCAGCAAGTAGTGTTGGGATAATTGGACAGCCGCATGCAAATCAATGAAGTTAGAACACACCCTCATACCATACACAAAAATAAACTCAAAATGGCTTAAAGACTTAACTATGAGACATGACACCATAAAACTCCTAGAAGAGAACATAGCAAAACATTCTCTGACATAAATCATACAAATGTTTTCTTAGGTCAGTCTCCCAAGGCAATAGAAATAAAAACAAAAATAAACAAATGGGACCTAATCAAACTTAAAAGCTTTTGCACAGCAGAGGAAACCATAAACAAAATGAAAAGACAACCCACAGAATGGGAGAAAATATTTGCAAATGATGCGATCGACAAGGGCTTAATTTCTCAGATATACAAACAGCTCATACAACTCAACAACAACAAAAAAATAACCCAACTGAAAAATGGGCAGAAGAGCTAAATAGACATTTCTCCAAAGAAAACATACAGATGGCCAATAGGCACATGAAAAGATGCTCATCATCACTAATTATTAGAGAAATGCAAATCAAAACTATAATGAGGTACCATCTCACACTGGTCAGAATGGCCATCACTAAAAAGTCTACAAATAACAAATGCTGGAGGGTGCAGAGAAAAGGGAACCCTCCTATACTGTTGGTGGGGATGAAACTGGTGCAGCCACTATGGAAGACAGTATGGAGGTTCCTCAAAAAACTAAAAATAGAGTTGCCATATTATCCAGCAATCACACTCCTGGGCGTATACCTGGACAAAGCTATAATTCAAAAAGATGCATGCAACCCCATGTTCGTAGCAGCACTATTCACAAATAGCCAAGACATGGAAACCACCTAAATGTCCATCGACAGAGGAATGGATAAAGAAGATGTGGTACATATATGCAATGGAATACTACTCAGCTATAAAAAGGAACAAAATAATGCCATTTGCAGCAACACGGATGCAACTAGAGATTATCATACTAAGTGAAGTAAGTCAGAAAGAGAAAGACAAATACCATATGATATCACTTATATGTGGAATCCAAAATACGACACAAATGAACATATCTACGAAAGAGAAGCAGACTCACAGATATAGAGAACAGACTTGTGGTTCCCAAGGGGGAGGGTGGGTGGGAAAGGGAAGGACTGGGAGTTTGGGATTAGCAGATGTAAAAAACTATTACACATAGGATGGATAAACAATGAGGTCCTATGGTAGAGTGCAGGTAACAAAGCATAATAGAAAAGAAAATGAAAAAAATATATATATATGTATAACTGAATCACTTTGCTGTACATCAGAAATTAACACAACAGTGTAAGTTAACTATACTTCAATAAAATTATTTTTAAAAATTGCAAAAATGAAAAAGTATCCCTTCTTCTGTCAGACGTCCTCCACATGTTCCTATCTTCTCAAAAACATTTCTTTTTCCTTTACCTGTTATTTTTTCTAGATCATCAATCTTCCCACTTTCTGTACCCTTCCCATTATTATATGAATAGGCTCTACTATGTTCTGTCTAAAAGTGTCCTTCCCCAATTCCCAATCTCCAAATTTTACCCAATTCCCTATACACTTCTACTGCCAAGATTTTCAGAAGTAGAATAGGCCTGAAAACTGTCCATTGGGTTGGACCATATGGAGAGCACTTCACTCCTCATCTTGTCAGCCCTCTCTGAAACCCCCAACAAAACTGCCCATCTAGGGCTTCCCTGGTGGCGCAGTGGTTGCGCGTCCGCCTGCCGATGCAGGGGAACCGGGTTCGCGCCCCGGTCTGGGAGGATCCCACATGCCGCGGAGCGGCTGGGCCCGTGAGCCATGGCCGCTGAGCCTGCGCGTCCGGAGCCTGTGCTCCGCAACGGGAGAGGCCACAACAGACGGAGGCCCGCATACCACAAAAAAAAAAAACAACCAAAAAAAAACAACAAAAAAAAAACTGCCCATCTCATCCTGGAAATTCTCGCTGTTATTTGTTTCCATGACACCATCACTGTCCTAATTTCTTTTCCATTTCTCTGGCTTCTCCAGCTCAGTCTCACTTCCTCACTCCTTTCCTGCTCAACTTTGTTTCTCATTCTACACTGTCTCCTTATGGGAGCTCCTTGATGGCCATGGATTAAAATACCATCTTTGTGCTCAAAAAGACCACATGTATATATTTTCATCCAAGTACTCCCTTCTGTATTGCTACCTGCTCCTCTGTAGTGTTCCTTTTCTCAGCATATGGCCCTCTATCCTCTCCTCATCCAGTTGCTGAAGAGAGAATTAGGAATCATTTTCAACATAGTTTTGTCCTGATATCCTCGCTCATCCAGTATGAAGCTCAGACAATTCTAAATCCAAATTTATTTTTTAAAGTACTCTCCATTTCTACATCTCTGTTGCCACTCTCAGTTGGTCTTATCCAACCTTTCTCATTTGAACTACGCCATAACCAAGCTGGCCTATGTACACAACACAGAATAATCTTTTAAAATGTAAACTGTATTCTCTTTTTCTATCTCTGTTTTAACAGTGAAAAACTGCCCCAAATCTTTTATTTTACCATCAAAGGCCTCAGAGATCTGGTCACTGATTCCAACATCATATTGTACTATTCACACCTTGTCCTCTACGCTGGCCACACTGTCCTTCTTTCAGTTCCTAAAGGACCAATTCTTTTCTGCCTCATAGACTTTCTCATGGTATTCCCTCTACCTGGAATGCTTTTCCTCTCACTCTTGACTTTGCTAATCTTCCTCATACTTTATATCTTAGCTCAAATGTCACTTCTCTGGATAAGCCCTCTTTGAGTCCCAAATTTAAATTACATTTCTCCTGTTATCTTTTTCTCTTGTAGCATTTATCACAAATTATAGTATAAGTCAATTTATCTCTTTGTCTCTTAAACTAGTCTGTGAACTCCATGGGGGCAGACCCAAGGCATACTTTTTTCTACCTCATATCTAATCCCTTGTAGCCATTTAATATATAAATACATAAATGTATGAATAAATGTGTTTACCAGCAAGTTACCTAACTTCTTTGTGTCTCACCTATGAAGTTGATGTAAGAATTTCTTCCTTATCATTTGTTTTATTAACCTATAGAGCAAATCTTACTATATAGCATGAGTTTGTTTCAAAAAAGTATTGCTTTCTCTGTCCCATCTTCTGCCCCATCCAAGCCAGCAGCTGGACTTCCCACATAGTGGAAAGTTTGATGTAACTAGATTTAATTTGTTTATTTTCCAGTCATTACCTGTGTAACTCTAGTAAAGTTATTTAACATCTTTGAGCCTGTTCTCTCATCCATAAAGCTGATATGATAATACCTATCTCCAAAAGACTGTGGTTAGGGTTACATTCAATGATATGTACAAAGCATCCAGTACGTAGACATTCCATACATGTAAGTTCCCAGTTCCTAAATACCCAAGATACCATATATAGTGTAATTTCCGAAGATTTTCATCCAAATCCCCATCGATTTTTCACATGTTTAAGCTCAAATGTTATTTTAGAAGGCAAATAAACCTGAGAAGTGTGTCAAATCTCTTTCTTCAGAAGGCACATGAAGCACCTGGGGAGCTTACTCAAAATGCAATTCCAGGGCCCCCACTCACTGACATTTGATTCAAAAGACCTGGAGCGAACCCAGGAATCTGCATGTTGATAAAGCCAACAGGGTGAATCATGTTCCATTAACTTCATTCTGAAGACCAGTTTTATAATGCATCTAAGTCTGGGACATAGAAATATTTTCAACCCTCCAAGTGTTCGAGTTTGCTAAAAGTGACAAATGAGCTGATGCTTCCTCAATGTGCACATTTATTTCATTAAGAGTTGAGGGTTTATTCATGCTGCTTTATGAAATGAACTTAGCATTAAACTTAGGAGAAATGGAGCAATTCCCTTCCCAAAGGCACATCGCATCAGGCTATAAATAGGCCTTCTAAGTTGTACATGAATCTTAACCCCTATACCTGTACTTACTCTCTAGGAAGTCTACCTACTAATGAGAAGAGTGATATTATAGATTTATATGTTTCAGAAATAATACATTTCCTGAAAAAAAAATCTACTAGTTCTCATAAGACCGACGTGTAAGCTTATATTTTATAAAGGATATACATTAGAATAAGCATTACTAAATAGTAATCATGGGACATAAAAATACCAAGAACAAGAAATGGAAGAGTGATGTAGATAAACATTTTATGTAACTTAAAAAAAAATTCGGGCTTCACTGGTGGCACAGTGGTTAAGAATCCGCCTGCCAATGCGGGGGACACAGGTTCGAGCCCTTGTCCAGGAAGATCCCACATGCTGTGGAGCAACTAAGCCCGTGCGCCACAATTACTGAGCCTGCACTCTAGAGCCTGCGAGCCACAACTACTGAGCCCGCGAGCCGCAACTACTGAAGCCCACGCACCTAGAGCCCTTGCTCCGCAACAAAAGAAGTCACTGCAATGAGAAGCCTGTGCACCTCAATGAAGAGTAACCCCTGCTCGCCACAACTACAGAAAAGCCCACGCACAGCAATGAAGACCCAACACAGTCAAAAAAATAATAATAAAAAAATTTTTTAAAAATTCAAGAAAGTCACAAACATCTCTTTATAAACCAGTGCCAAACCACCACCTTATTTTTTTAATGATTGACATTAAACATTTTAAATATCAAAGACATCATAGGTAAAAGTCATTTAGTTGTCTCTTTTTAAAACCAAAAATGAAAAAGAAAATTGAATATCGAGTTACTATAGGTATAAAAACCTATTAAGACTATAAGAAATAACCCCGAGATGCCATATGCATGCAACAAACATCCCAGAGTTGCTTTGGCTTTTTATAAATATATGATTGATTTTTGCTTACTCCATAAAATATTTTTAAATAGATGATTAAAGTGCATAAATGTATAATACTTACATTGATAAGTATAAATTTAGTCTGTAAGACATGAAAGATGAAATTTATATGTTTCCATCTTGCTATATAGGGATGCTTTTCTCCAGATAGGTGGAATAGTGTTCTGACTTTTGCATTTATAACTAAAATGACTCAAAGACATGTTGTCTTTGGTTCTTGAAGTGTCAGAAAAAATATTTTAACCTCTGTAAGCTGTCTTAGATTCTTGCTTCTTGCTGCTGAAACTAAGGCAAATTTTCTCTCATGTAATTTAGAGAAACTGAAAAGTAAGGCTGAAAAGAATCCTGGTCCTTGAAGGGCCTGCTCCTTTCCATGTCTGACTTTAGAAGTCTACCTGTCCTTTAGGATCCAATAGAAAGGCTTCCTCCTATGAAATCAACCCAGTCAAAAGTATTTCTGAACACCTTTAACAATTTTTTTTTAACACAAATGCCAATGCATTGCCCTAAATATTCTAAATCACGCTTGCTCTATCACAGACCATATCAAATTGGTCACCAAACCCCAAATCTCAAAAAGATCTCATCTATCTATTCTCCACTTGCCATTCTCACTGCTGTGACCTTTGCACCAACACTCTCTATTGACCTCCTGAAATAATGCACCCATCTCTTACACACCCCTAGGCTTTTGGTCTCTTGTATTGTGTATTCTGTCTTAACACTGCAGTCGTCTTAAACTATACTAAAATATAAAAATGGACACAACATCTAGTCATCATGGTCCAGCCCATGCTGCATCCATCTTCTCATGTGCTCACATACACCAATCTACTTTCTCATCTCACAAAGCTCCTTGCCTCCCAGGACACCCACCAAGGTATTGTTTATTTTTGCCTTTTTATGAATGACTTTGCATATTATAATTTCTCTCCCTCAAATGACAGCATTTATTTTATTTATCATCTATCCTGCAACTCCCTTGGGAAGTTCCAATGAATATTTCAAAAGAATATTCCAGCATAAGGGATAGCAGGAACAAAGAACCTTAAAAAATGAACTTAGTTTCTTCAGAGTTATTACAAAAAGGAGGCTGGTAAGGCTGAAGTAGAGTGAGCATGAAATGAGAAGAGGAGGGAGAGGGGCTGAAATAATATCTGAGATTTGAAGATATATAGTTTTGGAGATCATTATTTTATTTTTCTATTCTGTAAAAAAACAAGAAGGAGTTGGAGGGTTTAAAACAGGGAAGTGGTGTTACCTAACATAGATTTTAAAAATCACTTAAATTCTGTGTGGAGAATAGGTTGTAAGAAACATAGGGAGTTGTCAGTGAGGAAAAGGGAGAAATCAATGAACATTTATAATTTATACTTTTCATCTATATCACACTGCAGAAAGACATACGTAGACAGGAGTCAGTTAGTTATTCAGTGCAATGATATTAAGTGCCTACAATGAATGGGAGTCTGTGCTTGGGGGAAAGAGTGTTTAACTTGGAGTTGGAGAGGTATGATTCAACTCCTGGCTCCACCGCTTGCAAGCTATGTGACCCTTGGAAAATCATATAACCTCTGAAAGCCTGAGTGTCATCACCTACAAAATAGAAGAAGATTCGATGAGGATTAAATGGACAGATTTAGCACATTGTCGGGCACATGATAATTATTTTGCTAATTTAGTGTAGTAGTAACTACACTAAATCAGTGGCAGTTGGACATTTTATCAGTTTTTAGGAATGCTTCAAGATGCAGCAAACTCAATGAAATTATTGCTCCTCTCAGCATACATTTAACATCCTTGGTTCTATAGAAAAGATCAAGAATCATGACTTGCTCTTCATTTTCATTTTCCTTGGGGATTTTTGTCATTTTTTTTACTATGACACATTAAAACAAAGGAAAGAAGTTCTTCTGTTTCATGCTGGTTAAGGGTAAATATCTGCAAATAGAATTGAATTTGATGTACCAAATTTCCACACAAATTAGATTTCAATTTTACCATGATATTCTTTCTAAAATCATAGAATTGGAGCATGGAGAAAGAACTAATAATACACTGTAACTGCCACAAATGTCATTTTATTACAATTTAATACAGCTCAATAGTGGGACTTCTCCAGAAAATTTTATAATTTTTCATATAAAACATAACTGGTAGTATTCCAGAAAATACATATTCCTCTTTTTGATAAAACTATACTTGAAATGAAAACATTTTAGAAGCATAAACTTTACTGTAGGATGTTCATTTTGCATATTAATAATTTACATATAAAAGAGTTGCTTATTCTAGAAGAAAAAAAGATAATTTTCTGTTAATTTTTGAAGAAAAATAATGTCTACAAATAAACGCCAAAATTTTAAGACCAAGAAACAATTTGGCCATTATGGAAGCTCTAGTTACAAGCTTTGTAAGAAATTAACTAAAAATGAAGGAAAGGGCGTTGTTCCCTTGGCCTATCTCTAACCCTACCCCATGCCATGTGCATGGAAACGGGCACCAGGCACACACATTTTGTGTTCTGAGAGGCATGTTTCCTTCCACCTGGGCTGTAGGTAGGAACAGTGATGACCCGGGGTGGGGGACAAAGAAATTGTAAAGTGAAGCTAGAAGTGTTTGGATCCCTAAAGAAAATGAGTCTGTGAATATTTATGACCCTGAAAAGAAATGGGAAAGGAGAACATTCACTTCATTGATTATCCAAGAAAAATACAACTAGAAGAAGATATGACGGAAGTAATTTGTGGAATAGCTGAGAGAGATTTGAAGTGGCCAAATCCAGAAGAGGTGTACGAGCACAGTGCATGGCGAGGAACAAAGGACTCAAAGATTGGAAGATTCATTGTCTCTCCCTGGTAACTCTGAGGTGAAACGCATTCTGAGACTTCAAGAACATGTGTGACCCAGTAGCATTGTATGTCACTGTAAGACTGTAAGACAGATTATTCATTATTCCCTGGCAAATTTTGCGTGAAGAGTGCTTACAAATGTAACACTCCCAATCAAGTTGTCCAATAGAATGTGCTTTTGTTGCACAAGTATTGTTTCTATCCTACCATATGGCAAAGCTCCTATAGGTAAGAGGCACCTCCGGCAGAAAAGAAACGTGACTATAATTTTTCTTTATTAGTTATCTATTTTATACATATTAGTGTATATATGTCAATCCCAATCTCCCAATTCATCCCACAAAACACGATTATAATTGATGCACTTGAAGAAATATTTCTGGAAGAAATATTTCCCATCATGGACCCAATATTATCTGCTATCAGTTGTAAAGAACTTGAAGATTAAATTATATCTTCTCAGTATCTTTCATTCTTTTAATGAGTTTGAGAAATAATGCAAAAAATTCTTGGCTTTATGTTCAAAAGCCCCGATTTAGGTTTACAACAGAAGAGATTCTGAAAGATACATGATCCAGTGGTTTGTGTGCTACCCCACACACTAAACTCAATATACCTGAATCTTTTTCAGATTATCTCTAGATTCAGTTCCATATTCTACAATTATTAGGACTTAATATATAGTCCAAGATCTGCAAATAGGTGCATCAATTTGGATTAGGCAGGTTTTGGGGGATGCAATCTTATTTAGGATAATAAAGGAAGACAACTATGGCTGACAAGAATTGAGGAATGATAGAATATAGGTAATTATCCATGAGTGTGACCTGTGTTTGGAGTGAAATAACTCAACATAATAGGGTTTCTTGATTAAAATGATGAATTCAAATATAAGTTTTGTTCTTAGTAGGTATATGGCATTACTAAATTTACTTAAATAATTTACTTTAAATTTACTTATCATCTCTGAATCTTTTAAGTAACATCTGGAGAGGGAGGATTTACTGAGTTCTTTAATTGGTTTTAAATCCTCTGACATTAGGAAATATGTAAGTCTTATTCATCCCTATAGTTTCAATATCTACCAAAAACACCTGCCCAACGTTCAGCACAGTTACAGAGTCCTTAAAATGGCCTATAACGTCTTAGATGACTTTCTCACTTTATCGCCTATTTTCTTCCTCCTTTACCATATGGGACTCTTCCTTTACCTCAAATACATCGAACTTGCCACTACCTCAAAGTCTTTTATTTGCTGTTTCCTTCTCCTGAACTCTCTTCACCCAAATATCTAACTGACTCACTTCCTTACTTCCGTTAGACACTGCTCAAATGACATAATTATCACAAGATCTTCTCTGGAAACTGTAAAAAAGCACCTACCACATACTTTAACTTTCCTTACTCCTTATCCTTCTTACCCAGTTTTATTTTTTCATAGAGCTTTAAAATATATGGTATATTATATATTTCTAGTTCATTAATTCACTGTTTACCACTGGAATAAAAGATGCCAAGGCAAAGTATTCGCTAATTGATTTGTATGTATTATCACTAGTAACTGGAAAAGCCAGGATGTAAATATAACCTTGATTGAAAAGCATGTATGTGTGTGTGTGTTCTGAGGTAATACAGTTTCCCGTAATTTCCTAGAGTGAAACATTTCCAATGCTTTTGTGCATTTATATCATATTGTAGCTATTTGAGCTAAAATATCACCTCTTATATATCTACACAATACTTAGAACAGTATCAAGTCATAGTTTGTTTTTAGTAGTATATATTGACTGAAAGGAATTAATAAATGATTTTCTTCTGGGCCTTTTGTACAGAAATAAATCACTATTATATTAGAATACTTCTATTTTATGATACTTCTGTGCCTTAAAATCCATTCTCTTAAAATTTCTTAAGTACTCAAGAATGATTCTTGAGAAAGAGAGACAGAGACAGCTCCAAATATCTTCAAAGGGCCTTTTGAGGCTTTAGCTGACTATTCATCACTGCATACGTGTGAAGGAACTACTGAAGCTGGTAAAAGAATGACTAGAAAAGATTTGAGAGACCAATCTCTGGATATCTCACAGGGCTTAGAAGAGTTCCTGCTCCCACTAGCCACAGTGGAAAATCTCATGATTTGGGGGTATTGGGGAGAATACCCAGAAGGGTTTTGTTTCAATAGTAGGAAAAATTAGGCTTGTATGAAATGTTATTCTGGTCCTGCTTAACAAAGTTTAAAATGAACATCTGAAATTAATAATTAAACTCTTCCTGCTAGGTGAATCCCAGAAAAGTGCTTAAGAGTTATTTATAAAAAATACTTTTACACAATAAGGTAAAATTCACAATGTCTGGTCTCCAGTAAAAAATTACCAGGCATGCAAAGAAGCAATAAAATGTGGCCCAGATGAGGAGAAAAATCAATCCATCAAAATCAACCCAGAAATGTTGTAGATAATAGAATTAATGGAAAAGAACAATAAATCAGCTATTATACCTGGAATACATAAATGAACAGTTTATATAGAGAGATGAAAATCAAACTTCATCTCCAGCAAACCTGTCATACAAAAATATGTAGTAGAAATTCCTTCAGGCAGAAGGAAAATGACAACAGTTGAATATCTCTATCTACACAAATGATGAGCATCAGAAATGGTAACTACATGAGTAATATAAAAGATTTTTTAATTATTATTTACATCGATTTAAAAAATTTAATGTAGAACACAAGTAATATAACATATGTAGAAGTGAAATGTATGACACGTATAACACAAAATCTAGAATGTGAAAAATGGAAGTATAATTTTGAAGGTTTTCATACTAAAGGGGAAGAATATAACTTGAGTGTAGGCTGTGATAAGGTAAAGATGTGAACAGTAATACTGAAGCAACCACTAAGAGAGTTAATAATCCAACCAAGGAGATTAAATTAACTTATAAACAATACTCAATCCAAAATAAGGCAAGAAAAAAAAGAAAATGAGAATTAAGAAAATTAAAAATAAACAGAAAACAAATAGGAAAGTATTATAATTAAACTTAGTCTTATTAATAATCACATTAAATGTAAATGGTCTAAACACACCGATGCATAGAGCTTTTCAGAATGGATAAAAAAAAAAAAAGAAGACCCCACTCCATACTGCCTACAAGAGATCTTGCTTTAAATATAAAGACACAACTAGCTTGAAAGTAAAAGAATGGGAAAACATGTTAACAGCAATCAAAAGAAATCTGGAGTGTATATGTTAATATTAGACAAAATGTATTTGAAAATGATATGTGAGTCAGTTCATACAGAGAATACAACTTCTAAATAATTATGAACCTAATAAAACACATGAAACAAAAACTTAGAAAACTATAAAGAGAAATAGACTTATCTATAATTTTAGTATAAAATTTCATACTCCTCTCACAATTGATAGAAAATGTAGTCACAGAAATTGGTAAAGTTATAGGATATTTGGACAACATTTCAACCATTTTAACCCACTTCATATTTACTGAATGCTCCACCCAGGAAAAAGTAGAATAAACATCTGTTAGAAGTGCACCAAGTACCGTAAGCTAACACATATATATGGAATCTAAAAAAAAAAAAAAAAGATTCTGAAGAACCTAGGGGCAGGACAGAAGTAAAGACGCAGACATAGAGAATGGACTTGAGGACACGGGGACGGGGAAGGGTAGGCTGGGACGAAGTGAGAGAGTGGCATGGACATATATACACTACCAAATGTAAAACAGATAGCTAGTGGGAAGCAGCCGCACAGCACAGAGAGATTAGCTCGTTACTTTGTGTCCACTTAGAGGGGTGGGATAGGGAGTGTGGGAGGGAGATGCAAGAGGGGGGAGATATGGGGAAATATGTATATGTATAGCTGATTCACTTTGTTATACAGCAGAAACTAACACACCATTGTAAAGCAATTATACTCCAATAAAGATGTTAAAAAAAAAGAAGTGCACCAAGTAAGATCATATTCTGTGCCAGAAAAAGACTAAGTAAATATAAAGGCCTTCATGAAAAGCTCAAACATATATCTACCGTATGACACAGTTATTACACTCAGGTATTTACTGAAGAGAAATGGAAATGTATTTCTGTACAAAGAATTGTACACAAATGCCCATAGCTATTCAGTTGTTAATAGCCCAAACTGGAAGCATCCTAAATGTCAACAACATGTAAATAGATAAATTGCACTATATCAATATAATAAAATACTTTTCAGCAATAAAAAGCAATGAATTCTTGACACACACAAAAACATAGATAAATCTCAAAATAATTATGCTGAGGGAAAGAAACCAAAGAGAGTACATATTGTGTGATTCCTATTATATAAAATTCTAGAAAATACAAACTAACTAATAGTAACAGAAAACAGATCAGTGGTTGCTTAGGGAAAAGAAATAAGGGCAGGAGGAATAAATTGCAAAGAGGCCTGAGAAACCTTTTGGGTGTGATTAATATTTCATTTTCTTGATTGTGGAGTTAGTTTTATGGTTGTACATATACATCAAAATGTCAAACTATACACTCTAAATATGTGTAGTTTATTGCATGTCAGTTATAACTTCAATAGAGCTGTTTTAATAAAATAGCCATCTATATGACCTCCTGAAAAACATCATTGAGGTATTTGAAATTTATACACAAAAATCTAAAGAATACCATGGTCAAAAGAAATGACCAGCCAAATACAGGATCACTTATTTTCTAAAGTTGCCCCTTCATTAATTTATCCAGAAGAAACAAAAATAATGCAAGGATTTTATCATGATACTTATGAATTATTCCCTGGGAATAATTCAGGCTTACAGGAACATGCTTTCATGATTTAAACCTCTAGTGACGTTAAGTGCACAGCAGAAGTAATTCATTTAATGGTTCCTCAGTGACCTAAAAGAATGAACACACCTGTCAAGGTTTCTAACCGAGTCTTATGCCAGAAGAAGGAAACTGACAAAAAAAACTTTTCCTTTTTAATTTTCATTAACCCTCACAAAATTACAAAGGCATATTAGTCTAATGTAGTTCCAGATTTACATGAATTACATGTAGATTAACAGTGCTTATTTTTTTTTTTGCGAATTCCTGCATCAAATTACTTTTGTTTGGGAGCTGGATATAAATTTTGCATTTCTTATAAGTAATTAAACATAGGTTTTCTTTTCTTAGAGTACTAATGTACTTTGGATCTTTCATTTTAATAAGCTTGGTGACTTTTCCCTGTTTAGCTCTCATGTGCCAAATGCTGAATTCTCTAATGGAAAGATAATTAGAAGGAAAAAAAATCCTGATGGCACCAATAAGATTTCACACAAGTTTAATAATGCCATTCTACCAATATTCAGCATATCTTTTGCTACTATATTTTAAGATCTGTATCCTATACATAAAGATGCCATAATTCAATAGAAAAATATGAGTAAATAGTGATTTAATGAATGTTTGTGGAACAAATGAATAAAAACATTTGACTAAAGTATAAATTTCATATTTATGGTTTAGTAGGGCAGAACTGGACTAGGTATTAAAAGAACTAAATTTTGAACCATGATTTAGCCTTTATAAGTTATGTGACTGAGCAGTGCAATATGCTATTGCCATTCTTCTCAATGTCACAATCATTGTTTTAAGATTATTTCATAATATTCTGTTTGATGAATGTACCATGATTAACTTCACAACTTCCCTAATTTGGGATATTTAAGTGATACCTAAGCATTACCTCCCCCACCCATAGAGTTACAAGTAGTAATATGGTAATTAGTTTTCATAGTGGTCTGTACACAGCAATATTCTCACTTCCATAACATTCATATATCAAGATAGGCCACAAATCCCATTGACGTGATAATGAGACTCATGGTCAGTCAGAAAACCAAAAGCTCCTCAAGATAGAAATTAAACAAAGCACATATGACCCAAAATGGTTCCACCTCTAATTCCCGATTCTTTCATCATCCGCCTCTCCAATACCATGCCTTTTGTTCTCTAATGGGCCATGATCTTTCATGCTTCTGTGCCTTTGCACATGTGGCATCCCCTCTCCTAGAAACCACTTCCTTACTCCTCCACTCCACGTGGCAAAATATGACTTATTTTTCAAAGTTCAGCTGAAATGTACCTTTTCGATTACTCCCCAGTTCTCCAAATTGATTTAGTTACTTCTTCCTTTGTTTTTCTCAGTTTTTACCTCTCATATAATCCTATATGCTCAATAAGACTTAGACCAGATTCTTTGAAACAACATATGTCCAGTTCTGAAGACTCACTAGTCTTGCAGCTGAATAAAAGTTAATGATTTTAGGACTTCCTTGGTGAATCTGCCTGCCAATGCAGGGGACATGGGTTCAATCCATGGTCTGGGAAGATCCCCCATGCCATGGAGCAACTAAGCCCGTGCACCACAACTATGACCCTGCGCTCTAGAACATGCGAGCCACAACTACTGAGCCCGTGTGCCACAACTACTGAAGCCCGTGAGCCTAGAACCAGTGCTCTGCAACAAGAGAAGCCACCGTGATGAGAAACCCACACACCACAATGAAGAGTAGCCCCCTCTTGCTGCAACTAGAGAAAGCCTGTGCAGCAACAAAAACACAATGCAGCCAAAAATAAACAAATAAATAAAATGTTAAAAAGAAAGTCAATGACTTTAAATTTAATTTAATTGGTGTAATGGACTGAATGCTTATATCTCCCTCAAAATGTATCTGTTGAAATCCTAACCAAATGATGGTATTATGAGATGGGGCCTTTGGGAGGTGATTAAGTGGATCCTTCATGAATGAGATTAGTGCTCTTATAAAAGAATCCCAGCGAGCCCTCTCCCCGCTTCTCCCATGTGAGAACACAGTGAGAAGATAGCTACCTATGATCTAGGAAGTGGACTCTCAGCAGACACCAAATCTACCGAATCTGCTGGCTCCTTGATCTTGGACTTCCCAGCCTCCAGAACATAAAAAATAAATGTCTGTTGCTTAAGCCACCCAGTCTATGAAATTTTATTATAGCAGCCCAAACAGACATATTGGTGATTGACACAAAAAAAAAGGAGAGGAAGAGATGAGATAAGGAGGCAAAGAAAAGTTTATTATCCTACAGGGTGATTTGTCCTACAGGGTGGAGTCATTCACATTCCCTCCACACTAGTTCTTAGAATATTTTAATTTGTCTGTCAATGTAAAAATCTACTTTTTCAGAGCCTTAAAAATAACCAAGTCAGAACTTTTTCTTCAGTTCCACCAAATGAGCAAAAAAAAAAACAAAAAACCCCCACAAAACTATCCTCTAACATTGAAATCAACAGTGCAGAAACCTGGGGGTGAAAGTGAGGCTGAAGGTGGGGGACAGAGCAGGGGAGCAGAAACATGATTATAGACCACAGACAAGTTTGCCTTTTCCCATCTTCCAGGAGAATGTGAGTGTCAAGAACAAAGCCTATAATATTAGTAACTGGACTTCGGAATGTAGAGAGAGGAATAATGGGTATGATTATTAGGGCAAGCAATGACAGTTATTTCAATTAGCACAGGCACCAATAAAAACAAAATTGGAAATAAAAAGAAGACAAAATCAACACGAAATTAACAGTAGCCCCTCCCATTCTTACATGTCAAGAGTGTAACCTTACTGGTTTCTGAGCTGATAAACTGTCCTCAGAGTTGTATACTTTGCTTTACAAATAGCAATAAATAGGTCTGCAGTTTAACCCAAATCTTTAGTAAAACAAGTTTTACATTTATTTTTAAAATAAGCTTATTATTTGTTTCTGTCTAGAGTACCTGTTTAAGAACCAAATAGATTTAAGGTTCTTAACACCTAAATGTATAAGACCCAATGTGATGACTGCAACCACACCTCAGAAAAAGCCAATTGCCCCTAATTTGGTTGATAGTTATGGAAGAGCTGAAAATTGATTAGGTGCAGTTGTGGAAGCCTGAAGGAGTTTCCCAGGGGAAGCCATATATCTAGATAATTCCCAAGAAACTTGAGTTTCATAAGAAATTATTACTGAAGAGTTTTGGAAACTAATGGTATTTATTATATGAACAGAAAACACATAAGCTCTATTTGTAGGTCAGAAATTAAGATGGGAAACAAGGAAGTCTGCTTCTTCTTAGAGAATCTTACAGTACAGATCTTACAAAGTACAGAAAATCTCAAGTCTGAGATCTAAATTTCTTATCTGTGTTCTAAAAAACACAGAGTCAAAATCATATGCTGCTAGGAAAAAGTGGTCAAAATGTGAACCTGAGAAAAGGAGTATTGCATATTTATGGAGAATAAATTTTATACTGTAAATTATAAATAATGTACTATAAATTAATTTAATATGATAATGTTTTAAGTACATTTATCTTTATTATGTATTACATAATACATTTTAATATAGGAAGATAAATTTTTATTTAAAGTTTGGCCATCCATCAAGGATTAAAGGCTTTTTAAAAATCTGCCTTTTGGTACATGTTTTTTTTTTTTAAATCTCAAGATAATGTATCTGTAGGTCAAAAACTATCAAATATCTACAATTTTACATGGCTTAACCCCCAAATAATAATCTAATGAATATAAATGCAAACACAATAAAAATAATTTTAGAATATATAAAAAGAAATTGCCCTCCAAGGAGGACAAAATGAGAATGTTGAGGTAGCTAAACTGAATAATTACAGAAAGCCAAAGGCCAAAATATGTTGCATATTGCATTAATATTTATAATATATTCTAAAACTGAATTGTATAGCTGAGCCCATGGGTTGCATTTTAAAGAAAGAAAGAACCCTCTAAAAATCAAATTTTCAGTATTTCCTCTGCTTAGGGATTTAGTCACAAAACTGTCAATATCATCATTAAATCAGCATCAACAATATGAAACATTTGTATTTTACATATTACGTCATGAAGTGGTTCATAGTAAATCTCTCAGTGATAATGGATTCTAAAGTGTCAGATATGTTAAACATATTTTCCTCATATACTATAAAACTTATCAGCAAACATAAGAAAATTATACCATGAATTGTATTAAAAATTGTCTAACCCATTGTTTTATAAATCAAGTCATTCATATTATGAGAAAATAGAAATTGAATTTCAAATAATAAAAAGTATATATTTGGGGGCTTTTGGTTACATACAGTTTAAGAAGATCTTTTAACCATAAATACACAGTTTGTCTTTCACCTTACATGTTTTAATTTGAGCTAGCCGCAAAGGACCTCACTTAAAATGTCCTAGGAGGGATAGTCTGTTTTATTTTCACTATATTAAAGTTTTTCAAAGTTTTTCTTTTGCCATGTCTACAAGAAGGAATCCCATTACACAGCTACAGGAAGAAAGACAGGATGTGAGAGAGAGGGCAAAGTAGGAAGGAGACCTTCTGAAGTCAGGTTGATTTCATAGGCAAAATGTTCCTTCGTAGAAATAAAAATGGTGAAATTATGGTGATATGTCACATTTATCTAGCACTCAATTTTCAAAATACTTTCTGTACTCTACCTTATGTGCAGAGAGGGTTAGATGTATAGTACATTATCAAGTATCAAATGTCAACATGGCAAACGACAGACAAGGCACTGGACCGAGATACAAAACAAACTAATAGGTAGATAAGTAGGTAGGTAAGTGATAGAGGAGATTTCTTCTAGAGCCTATACTAGGACATAAAAATTAGTTTGCCTAGAGCATGAATTAATACTGTATGTTTTTATATACTATATGACTATATGCAGTCATACACAGGTAATTTTCTATATTATGTTTTAACACTTTATACTCACATGTAACAGTTATTTTCTACCCCCAAAATTGGAGTGCTCTTGGCATTAATAATTAACCAAAGTTATCTAACACAAACACATAGCATAACCTAGTCTTCATAAGTAACCATTAAATCCAAAAAATTGATTTATAATTGATTATAAAAGATTTTAAAGTTTTCCATTTATAAAATTTATCACAAGTATCTTAGAATATTAAAAAATTGTACCTTAAGAGACTAACTTTAAAAATAAAATTACAATTTTTGCTGTCATAGATAAGAACAAGTAAAATACTCTTCCACTCAGAAACACAGCATTGGTTTCCCAAGTTAAAAAAATAAGAATATTATTTCAATAATTTCCACATTTCATAGATTTAATTTTTTATTGTAACATTTCTGGGGAATTGGATCTGTCACAAATTTGAAAATATACACTAATTTGATAAATAAAGTTCTCGATATATTTTTCCATGATGCCCCACTGACCTTTAGAAAAGATATGCTATTTTCTTTCTAACATCTTATCTGTTCTCGAGAAGAACATGAGTAAAACACAAAAAGGCTTTGCATTCTGAATCTCAAGGTGACATTTAAGACTGACATCCAGCTAGCAGAAGATCTCAAAATTTTTTCCTTGTCCCATGGGGATAAGCAAATCATTAATATGAGAAGGTATCAGGCTATTAAGTGCTTTAAATGTCAACAATAAAACTTTAAAATCAATGCAAACCCTGACAGGAAGCCAATATGAAAACTGGAGGACAAGAGTGATGTACTTTGAACAGGTAAGTAGCCTCACACTGTGTGAATGAACTGAACCTTAGAGACTGATTTATCAAGAAATCGAAACATCAAGATGTTGAACCAGTCCAGGCTCAGTGATTATCACATTGCAGTAGTTTCAGCACCATTTACTCATCTTTGCTCTACTCAAATGATGTGCTATAGAAGATAACTAGTTCTTAGTAGATCCTAATCATTTTACACTGAAACCAATGACTAGACTCAAATTAATAGTAACACTAACCTTCATCCCAGCTTTCCCTTCTGCCTCCCCGTGTCCTCAAGTCCATTCTCTACGTCTGTGTCTTTATTCCTGTCCTGCCCCTAGGTTCTTCAGAACCATTTTTTTTTTTTAGATTCCATATATATGTGTTAGCATACGGTATTTGTTTTTCTCTTTCTGACTTACCTCACTCTGTATGACAGACTCTAGGTCCATCCACCTCACTACAAATAACTCAATTTCGTTTCTTTTTATGGGTGAGTAATATTCCATTGTATATATGTGCCACATCTTCTTTATCCATTCATCTGTCGATGGACACTTAGGTTGCTTCCATGTCCTGGCTATTGTAAATAGAGCTGCAATGAACATTGTGGTACGTGGCTCTTTTTGAATTATGGTTTTCTCAGCATATATGCCCAGTAGTGGGACAGCTTGGTCGAAGTGAGAGAGTGGCATGGACTTATATATACTACCAAATGTAAAATAGATAGCTAGTGGGAAGCAGCCACATAGCACAGGGAGATGGGCTCGGTGCTTTGTGACCAGCTAGAAGGGTGGGAGGGAGACACAAGAGGGAGGAGATATGGGGATATATGCATATGTATAGCTGATTCACTTTGTTATAAAGCAGAAACTAACACACCATTGTAAAGCAATTATACTCCAATAAAGATATTAAAAAAAAATAGTAACACTAACCTTTGCACAATATTTTATAGTTCACAGCATTCTTTATCAAATAGAATTCTACATGATCAAGGAACAAGGAGATTCACAATTGAAAGAATATATTTACACACTTACTTTTGTGCTATTATTATGATAATGAACTTGAAATTGTTGAATACAAATGTTAAAAAGTGAGAGTTATGTGGTTCTAAAAGTTCCTCCTGGTGTGCAAAATTTATGGAGAATAGTTCCAATTCCTTTTCAATACATTATTTTCCATTTCATACCTTATGTAATCATAAAAATAGAATCAATAATATTAGTAACAATAATAGCTAACACTGACCATTTATTGTGAGACATGCATTGACTGATTTAATCACCATTGTTACTACCCACATTTTACAGATGAGGAAACTGAGGCAGAGACAACATGAAGTGACTAAGATTTCACAACCTGTAAATGTTAGAACTAGGATTCTGACCCCAGAAACTACTATATCACATTTGTCATATATATACACACTATTTTAATGTATATGCTAAGGTATTCATATGTGTGTGTTTGTGTGTTTAACTTGAAAATCATGATATAATTGTCATATTGCAAATAGTAAAAAAAGAAAAAGCAAAGTGAGAAGTAAATATAGTCTGCAAAAAATACCACCCTTTTCTTAGTGAAAAAAATCTTTTGATGCCAGCGTTCATACACAAGTGACTAATGCATACATCATTCTATTGGGCTTCGCTTTATTGCTCTTTGCAGATATTGGGGTTTTTTGTTTGTTTTTTATAAATTGAAGGTTTGTGGCAACCCTGCTTTGAGCAAGTCTGTAGGCAGCATTTTTTTCTGACTTTTTGTCTCTGTGTCACATTTTGGTAATCCTTGCAATATTACAAACTTTTTCATTACTATTATATTTGCTATGATGATCTGTGATCAGTGATCTTTGATGTTACTACTGGAAAAAGATTAGGACTTGCTGAAGGCTCAGATGATGTAATAAAGTAGTTTTAAATTAAAGTATGTAGATTTTTTAGACATAGTACTACTTAATAGACTACAATGTAATGTAAACATAAATTTATACGT
Organism: Physeter macrocephalus; assembly: GCF_002837175.3. Lineage (NCBI taxonomy): Eukaryota > Metazoa > Chordata > Mammalia > Artiodactyla > Physeteridae > Physeter > Physeter macrocephalus. The sequence goes on along the minus strand of NC_041219.1, from coordinate 83,170,333 downwards.
ACTGGGAAACCAAAAAGTATGTGACTCGCTTTATTGCAATGGTCTGCAACCAAACCTGCCATATCTCCAATGGATGTCTGTATTTCAAATGTCAGTGTCTGGAAAAGTAGTTCTGTGGGCTTTTTTTCTTTTCTTAAAAGAACCCTACGGAGTGTGCTTGCATTTATTACATAGGATCGGATAACTGCGAAACACACAAAACTCCTCCAGGTGTACTTACATAAGCCTTTGTTAAAAGTAAAGGATGTGGTACAACAGAAGAACGTGCAGGCAATTGTCCAGGGCTTCCAGCCCCAGGGTCCTTTCTCAGTCACACAGAATGTACTTTGTTTTCATATTATAAACTGCCATGTTATGTACCAAGTACCTTGATTTCAAGGGAACTTAGGGAAAATTTACTCAGGGTAGAGCTCAGGGTCTTTCATAACCTGCTACTCAGGTAAAAAAAAAGCCAGGCTGTGTAACCAATTAAAACAGGTACAAAACATCAATATAAATGTTTCTATACAGTGTAGACAAGCGTGCACCCGGCACCTCCAGGAAGTTTGAACTTTTAACATCACATTACGTATCACTAATTAATACATCTCATCCTTACCTTGGCCAAGGATCAGTTGCAGATTTCCAGGCATTCACAGACATAAGTGTAAAGCTTTCCTAGTCCAGTTGTAAGATAACAAGATCTAACACAGAGCTCACTGTTGAGTGAGGCAATTTATCGAGCAAGTGCTCAGAAGGTACCAGGGGCTCTCTGGACACTTAACTAAAACAATAACTTCTCTCTCTTTTGGTCCCATGTCCTGTTACAAATATACCACCCTCCTTTGGAAGGAGTGATAGCAAAATTAAGAAGTCGGTATTTACTATAGATCTAAGGGTGGGGGGAACGCCCACAGTCAAAAAAATGAATGACAAAGTGAAACCCATTAAAGAGAGGGGGAAAGTGAGAACATGGGAGAGAGCGCCCTACGCTAGGGTTGGGAGATGCAACCTCAGTGCCCCTTTTCTTTGCTTCTTAGACAGATGCAGACACAAAACTAGATGATGGGATTACCAATAGGAAGAGACAAAGCATGAGACAACCCATCTGAACAAGCTGGAAACCGAATATTCACTTATTGCTCAGAATCGGTAACAAAATTCATGCTCTTCCAATGTGATTGGTGCCAATATAAGTTACATGACAGCTCAGAAGCATAATTTTTCCTAAATGTAGAAGAGGAGTTACAAGTCAGAATGTTGTTACGGTCACTTTTTCTCTGCACTGTATGTAATAAACATGTTGCAATCACCGCAATCCCTACCTTAGGATGCTAAGTATACGTTACAAATTGACTCTACGTTATTTATTTATTGCTGATGTGGTAACCTTATTATGCATCTGATAAATATAACATTCCTTTTTATTTTAAAATAAATATTATAAAGTGAAATTCAAAGACAGTGAGGCTTTTTCCCCTATCGTTAGGGCTGGGTAGCTCTATAAGTGTTCACGCCTATTGTTCAAGTAGGTGGAGGTTGATGGAGGTGGTAGACACATGTAGGTGGTATGCATGGAGTAACTAAAATGGAGACACACGATCCTTTAAAAAGACTGAAATGTGCAGTCAGACTACCATCTCTACTGTTACTTATCATATGAATTATATCTTTTATAGTATATCCTCCAATGAACTTGTTAGATATCTTAAAGGAAGCTGAAAGTGTTAATATCAAGATTCATACTGACCAAAACAGCTATGATAAAAGCAGCAAATTGTCTTTACTGCTATAAAATTTCCATATCCTTATTCATGTCAAACCTGAACGTGAAACAGCAGGACATCAAATTACTTTTGCCTTCCTACAGCCACTCATGTGAAGTTTATGAAAAAGCTTGAATACTGATCATGCTACAGAGTATGCAGAAATGAGTCTTCTAAAGTAGTGCTTATAATCAGTGAGCTACATCTTTTACTATCATCTGTTCATGCTGATATCTTCTTGGTAAGTAATTTTCTATTTCTGACTTTACTCTTTATAGCTGGGGTTGAGAGCCCTACAAAAGTAGTCAGTGGAGGTCCAAACAGTAGAAAGTAGAAGAATGGGTAGAAAATCATCCAGGAAATGCACACGAGGGATATATATTAGTAAGTAGTGGGCATCCATCCACAAAGACTGGAGTATGAGGCAGAAGTCATGATCTCTCAAAAACATTAGATACTTTGGAGAAAATACCAACCTCCCTTCCCAGGTGAGAAGGAGCCAATTTGGTCTTGATCAAAATCTGGCCAAGGGAGTAGATGAGGCAGGTTTGGTTGTTGTTGTTGTTGTTTGTTTTGGGGTTTTTTTAAAGTAGGTTGGAGGAAAGATGAAATGAATCATCCTGCCTGGGTCAAAAGGTCAACAACAGAGATGGACTGATTTATTGAATGTGGTAGGAGGGTGAGAGAACAAAACCTAGCTCCCCATTGAAGGGTCTACAGCAGAACCAGACAAGTTAGTAAGGCTTTAGGAAGTACAGCGGGGGTTTAACAGAGGAAAATGTAAGTTGAAAGTTGGAGTAGGAAGACTTTATTAAGTACCCTGGATTGTAAGGTAGCTGTGAATAGAGCTGAGAGTAAGGCAAGACTGATGTCCCAGAGAAAGTGGAAAACTAATGTGGAGTTAATTACAGGAGAGGAGGCAGAGATCAAGTCACTGGAAGCACAAAATAAACCGAGACTAAAGTAAAAGAGCTATTTTTAAAATATTACTTACAGTAATATTAAGAATAGGTAAAACTGGTCACTTATACTCCACCCAATGACTCTCTGACAAATTGTTCCTGCCTTTAAGTAGCTATTTCAAACCAAGAGGAATTCCTTTAAACATGGAGAAATTTTAGAGCACTCATTTCCAAAACAATACAGTCATTCATTGTTAAGTTGAAAAGAATTTCTTAAAGATGAATGTCTCAGATACATATGCTTGCGTCATTTCTAAATAACATAATCATATTTAGGAAATACGTTTGCCACAAGACTGAACATGAAAGTGTCTGTAATTATCTATAGATACAAGAGTATGGAAAAAAAATAAGGGACACACCCAGACTTGAAGACCCAGGAGAGTTTGTATCTGTTTTAATTGTCTTTTTACCCTGGAGTGATATTGACTTGGTACAGGTACAGTAATATTGACTTGAAAATGGTTTACCATTTTCAAAATGCTTCCCAATTTTAATGCCATTTTAAAGTTCGTCTTTTAAATATGTGGCAAGGTTGAAATTGCAAAACCAAACTATCAATAAGAGAAGGATAAAAGCCATAAGAGCCAAACTAACAAAAAAGCTATCTTTGCCATCTTGTAATTTTGTTACTGAGAAAGAGAAGATAATGTGTAAAGATCATCTGAGATGAAGACATTAAGAAAGGGATAATTAAATAAAAGCATCTGAAATACATCTGGTAGTTCATTAAATACAGTATTCTGTTTTGAGTAAAGGCATACATGATGCTCTAGAGTGGTGCTTGAGATGTGGCTACTGGAACTGAGGAAGTGAATTTTTATTTAATTTAATTTAATTTAAAATAGCTACCTATTGAACAGCATAGGTCTAGAGAAAGTAAAAGTTGATCTCTAAACAAAGAGAGGAAACATGTTGTTTTCTTCCTGTAGCACTTCATTTAAAAGTTGAGAGAAAAAATTTGAAAGCATCTTACAACATGCTCAAAACTCTCAAAATAAACTGAAATTAGTAGAAAGAGTGGTTTAAGTCAAACATACATGTCAAAAAGTGAGCATTTTGCTATATACTCACATATATGGGATTATAGGAACATTTTATAGAATTGTCAAACATCAAAAGAGAGTATGAAAATTTAGAAAATATGAGATATCAACATTAACACCATTGCGTTTATTTTGTAAATAGTTTTTGTGAAACACACCTGCTGATCCTAGCTCTGTTATGAAGCTATTAGGGCAATATCATTACACAGTGTTTTAAATGTTCCCAAAGTTACAAACTGCCCATCTAAAACCTTCAGTCTTACTCGAAATTGATATCTTTATTCAAGCAACAGCTCTTGATTTTTCACTATATGCATACCTTTGTACCAGGTAGTGATGGGAACTGCAAGAAAGAAGAAAGAAAAGAAAAGGAGGGAGGGAGGGAAGGAGAAAGAAAACTAGAAGATATGGAGCATTGGTTCCAAGAAGTATTTATAATCCAAGTAGGAAGCCAAAATTGACACGTCTCAAATGTTTGATGAACTCCTAAAAAATGGCATCAGTAGTAAGGAAGTGATATGCAAAGTACCTGAGAGGGTTTGCAAACTGCAGCTGTAGGAGACATAGCTGAGTGCTTAAAAAAAATGAGAAATGGGGGCGAACAAACAAAATAACCCTGGGTCTTTTAAAGCCTCAAATGCACATATATGTGTACTTCAGCATGAGTACAAACATCTATGAAACAGTCCATCCTCCATAATTTATCTTTCTATAATCTGCCTTTGACCTAAACACGAAATGGTGAAATCTGATTAGAGTTGACAGACATTGAAGTGAGAAATAGGGTCGGTTGTTATTGTTCCTTTAAGTCTACATTCCTTTGTTTTGTTTTTCCACTTTAAGCACAAGCAGCCAAGGTTATGTTGTGACTGAAATGCCTTTAAGTGAGCCCTCTGCCTGACAATCCCTATCACCGAAACTGTCTCAGATCTGAATATAAAAACCCATGTTATTATTAGGTTGAACCATTCAAAATTGCCAATACTCCATCATTTCTTTATCTACAAAAATGTCAGCTTCAAATATTGCAACTTATAGACTCAGTAGGTGCAATTCAAAGAATCAAACAAAATTATACATTATTGTTTCAAACAGAATTTTGAAATAAAAGCAGTTTTTATTTTTGTATAACACTGTAAATTGTTCCCATTTGCAGATTTTATTATTAAACAATAGAAAATATTCCAACATGTTCTCAATTTCTTGTCTGAGTCCTGCTTTCATTTGTTTGTCGTATAGTTTAATACTCCCTCCTTCATAAAAGACCTCGGTTTCCTAAAAAACAAAACTAACCAGTTTCTTTGGAACTTCAACTTTCTTAACTGGATCGTCTATTCCTTAACAATATTTTTTTAAAAACTGTAATACATTGTGAAGTATTATCAAATATCAGTAATTTAATAACAGAGAAAACCTTTTAGCTAAAAAATAGAGTTAAAAATATTTAAGGAGTGGTAATGCATACATCACAAATATGAAAAAATCTTCAGGAAATATTAAATGACAAAAGCAAGGCACAAAACAGCGTATGGTTTGCTATCTTTTGTGAAAGAAAGAAGAGAAAATAAAACTATATCTATAAAAATGCTAACAGCATACACAATAAATAACAGTGATAAAAAGGATGAAAACAGGAGTGGGAGGAAAAATAATAACTGTGTATCTTTTTACACTGTTTTGATTTTTTGAACCATGTGAATGTACTACCTACGCAAAAAATTAAATTAAATGTTAAAAAGTATATAAAATAGGCACCAATTTGCCCTTGTATTGCTTTCAAAATAAGAGTACAGCAGTTACAAAGATGCCTGTGTTTAACTATAGCAGCAATTTAGGAAAGAAATTCTCAGAAATGTTAGGTAAAAGATAACTAGTATATAGTACAGCAGTTCTTAAATTTTATTGTGCATAAAATATCCCAGATGCTTTGCTAAAAAATCCATAATCTCGGGGCCTAACTCTGATTATAAATGACTATGTTTGAACTGGAGTTTAAGAACGTGCATTTTAACAAACCCTAGGTAAGGGTCATGTAAAAATTGATTGACCCTACTCTGAGTAACCTTGTTTTAATGTTAGGGTATCTAATATCTTAAGATTTTATGCTATTACAACATTAAAAGATTCTCAAATATACTAAAATAGTATTTCTGAAAATAGTAATTTCCTAACAGGCATTATTTTCCTTTTTAAATTTGATATGATTTTATTGTGTTCATTAGTTAATTTGAAAAGCTATTTGTGGGCTTCCCTGGTGGCGCAGTGGTTAAGAATCTGCCTACCAATGCAGGGGACATGGGTTCGATCCCTGGTCTGAAAAGATCCCACATGCCTTGGAGGAACTAAGGCTGCACACCACAACTAACTGAAGCCCGGGCTCTGCAATAAGAGAAGCCACTGCAATGAGAAGTCCGTGCACCGCAAAGAAGATCCAGTACAGCCAAAAATAAATAAAACAAATAAATTTTTTTTAAAAATTTAAAAATAGTTATTTGCAAGTCCAAAGTTTTCTTTATATTTAATATTAACTGGTAATTTTATACAGTAAACCATAAGAAGATACTAAAGAACCTTGCAGGTTTATCATTAAAAACAAAAACAAACCAAAAAAAGGCTCCATATCAATTTTAGAGTGCATTTCAAACTTTTTTAAAGTGGAGTAATGGATATTGTTAATCTTTGTGATCACTCATCTTCTGAGCCTCATTTCTGTTTGGGAAATTCTCTACTTTGTGAGTTTTGTTGACAGGCAGAAACTACCTTTTAATACAGAAGCTGAATACTCTTTTTTTTTCAAAACAGTATTTAGAACTGCAACCAAACTTCACTCAGGTTCAGGGTCACAAAAACAAGAAACTGCATTGACTCCATGGCCTCCAAGTCTGGTTCTCTGGCCCTACCAGACAGTGAGCTACCCAAAATCCTTTTAATATACTCTTTTTCTGCTTAAAAAACTAGAAATATGTTGGTTCTGATTTTTTTTTTTAAATGTCTAAGAACCCTAGCTGATACCTGTGGGCTTAGGTTTGAAAAAGCAACTGAAATATCACATAGAAGAAATAAGATTTAACAGCAGTTCACGCAAAGGAAAACTAAACATAGCTGATTTCAACTTAATACAAGTCAACAATGCTAATGTGCTTGTCCCAAAATATTCATACAGACTTGGGGAGGGAGGCGGCACTGAAAGGATAGAGACCAGGACAAGAGAAAAAATGTTAAGACTGATTCTACAGCTCTGCCCGGGCCTGGGCACATTTGGTGCAGAGCCTTAGGCTCTGGGTCCCACTTCTTAGAGAAACCTTTATAAATGTGTGTTTTTAGTGAAAGCCTTGAAAATTATATCATAACTGTCAAAGCAAACAGATATTTAGCAGTTTAAAGACAAGATTTGATGAAGGATATAAGAGCATCATCTTTCAATAATAATCCACCCGTGCCCCTCTGCAAAAAAAAAAAAAAAAAAAAAAAAAAAAAAAAAATAATAATAATAATAATAATAATAATCCAGAGATTTTCCAAAGAAATTAGAAATTTAAACTGGTACCAGTGGGGTTATTTTCACAGGATATGATCTCATTGTGAGACTTACTTGACAGTTAAAGCTACATAAAGAAATAATAGAATTCAATTAAAGAAATGAATAGCAACAATAGAGGCCTAATGATAACTTCTCAGCATGTTCAAAGGACATATGTTACCATGTAATGAAATTTACTTAATAAACCCCAAACCTAATTGTCTATTTACTTTGTCTACTTTACATTGTCTATTTCACCAGAAGAGATATATTTTTTACTCAAAGGCTCTTGCCACAACACTGGAAATGAAAAATAAGCTTATAAATCCTTCCCATCGTACTAGTGCTGAGGCCAGGAGCAGCCACTGTCATCACAAAGTGACAAGTTCAGTCCACACAGACCATCTGTAAGTTTTTAGGACGAGGTAAGGGGCTTCTGAAATAGTCATGTAGAGTACAGCTCTGGAGGATCTATGAACGGTTTGGTACATGAGATTTCAATGGAGGAGGCAGTGTCACTATGTATAAGGTGATGGGCAGGACCCAAGAGTAGTAGGGCTTCAGCCAATGGAGAGGGCACTTGAAAGGTATGGCTGAGTGACTCACAAAACTGAAAGTGGAAAGTGTGAAATACAAAGAGAGCTGTAATTCAGCAGCTAACGTTGGAAGCCAGCGGCACTCACTGAGATACAAAATGTTGGGATCTGCTTGTGAGTAAAGGGGTAATATGGGGCTCCCAAGATCAGTGTTGAGATCCATGACCTGGGACCTGGGCTCTGTTATCTGGACATGTGAAAAATCCATATTCGTGGGAGGATCAGAGATTCAAAACCAGGTGTAATTCTTATGTGCCTAAGTCAAAGAGCGCTGATGAGATAAACTTCCAGAGTCACGGACACCACTGGATTCAGGAATGAGCCCAGAATTCTTACCAGCACTTAACGCCCTCCTTTGATGATCTCATCTAGTTCCATGATTTAAAAACTATCTCTGTGTTTATAAATGTATCTTGAGGCCTTACGCGTCCTCTTAATTCCAGGCTCCCCTTGGATATTTAACATATTTAACATGTATCAAATGCAACATATCTAGAATTCCCAATTTCCATCTCTATAGTTCTATATATTAATTCAAATAAGAGCAACGGTTTTCCCTATAGAGAGTTCTGTATGGTTTTCCATCAGTGGCAGTACCAGAATTTCCATACAGGTGTCCCTCTGGAACAATAATCTGATTGGAAAGAGGAGGTTGGCTAGGGAATTTGGGACAGATGTTTTAGAAGCATTGGCATGGCAAGCACACATTTTCACTCAAATTGTATATTTATTTTAGTGAAGAGAGATTGGGGTATGATGTTGAGATGCCCCCTACCTGCAGCCAGGACTTTGCATACTTGAATGAATTACCATTGAACTTAAAATAAATGAAGTATTACATTTTATAGTTTCCCAGGCACTACTTGTGCTGGCTCCTTATCTCCTTCTCTGATGTCATCTTGATCCACCATCCATTCCCTGCTTCACCTTTGCCAAGTACATGCCAGCTAAAATACATGTGTTGCTCACATTAGACCTCGAATTTTTTCAGCTTTTTTAGTATTCCAAGCACATTCCTGGTTCAGGACCTTTCCACGAGCTGTTCTATCTGCTTGGATTACTTTTCCTTCCACTTTTTGAATAGCTGTCTCTGCCTTGTTATTTAAGACCTTTTCATTGTCACCTCTTTCTCAGAAAATGTTTCCTAACCAGCTAATCTGAACTCTCTTTTCTCCCTCATCTAATATTCAAACCTGCAATTTCTATCATATCGCTTTTTTTGTTCATCTTAGCAGTTATTTATTTTTGTGTTAACTAGTGAATTTTTGTATTTCTCTATCAGAATGTAAGCTTCAAGGACAAGGAGATGGTGTATATCAGGTTTAACGCTAGACTCCCAAAATCTAAAACAGCCAATAGTAGGTGTTCGATAAACATGTGTAGAAAGACTAGAAAAAGCAAAAGCAGGTAAATATGCAAAAGGATTGGTAAATCAATTTTTAAACATTAAATACAAGTTATTGCAATGTTAACATTTTATTTAAAAGGAAGGGGTAAGAATTGAAACATTGTAGTGTCAGAAACCCTTTGGTCTGTGTTAAAGGTAATGGGTAACCCCTGATATTTACTTGGTGACATGGTACCCATTATTTGAACATCTTTTCAGCATATCATTTCACACAGGGTAACAGTGAAGTATTTCCTGCAAATGGTTGCAGTTAAATGTCTATATATTTAGTTTCTCATTGTTATATACTATAAATCGACTTTTAACTTATGATTAATCTTCCTTTGACAATAATTTTTAGTTACTGACAGATAAGGGTTTTTTCTCCACACCTTGTCAAGAAGTTAATTACATGAAAATATTTTAAATATGTAACTGGTACTTCTATTTTAACATACTTTGCTTAAATATTTTTAAGTGAAATAAGCATAATTTATCTGTGAAGAGAACTATGCTAGAATGTTTCACGAATGTTTTCATAAAATTGTGGTTTATATACTAAGTTTTCTCAAAAGAAGGGTAATCATTGACATATATTACATTTTGAAAAATGAATATATTCAGGTGATCCCAGAAAACATGGATTATAATATAATTACACATAATATTACTGACTTAAAATTGTCCCAGGCTCATAGAAAAAGGAATATTGTTTCAAAAGGAATCCAATTCAATAGATTTTCAATACAGGGCTTTCTTATTGTCTTCACATGAGCTATTGAAGAATTCTCACTGGGAAATAAGTAGACATTAACAGAGCCCCGGCAATGAAAAATCCATTTAGACCACTTTAAATATCATAGTAGATGTTATTAGACATTTACAAAGTGAATCATGTCAACCCTCAGGAGTTCAGATTTATTTATTTTACATAATAAAAATACAACTTTCCATGAAAATTTGATGCAATATAAGAAATCGCTCTGAAAATTCAGTTTCCCTAATTTAAAAAATTCCAATTGACTTACACCTTCCAGTAGAAATATTCATAAAGTTGTCAGTTTGTGTCAGTAAGTTGCATGAGAAAGATGATATAAATTTTCAGAGAAGGCAAATTTAACATACCATTTATAACAACTTTTCTTAAAGCCATAGTCTAAATATTCTATTTCTCATATTCACATTTCTTAAAATCCAATCCTGATGAGATATGGATTAATAAGAGTTATAGCTAAATAACTATAACTAAATAGCTATAACTATATATAGCTATATATATAGTTATATATAACTATATATATAACTATATATATAGCTATAACTATATAGCTATATAACTATAACTAAATAGCTATAACTATAACTAAATAGCTAAATAACTATAACTTAATAACTATATTAAACTATAGTTTAATAACTCTTATGCTAATTTAATTTTGATGAAAGCTAGTATACCGCAGCAACTAGAGTTATTTTACAAAATTCAAATTCCTAAGGGATGTCCTTTTAGACTCTCTATCAAACAATAAAACACTGATCACTATATGCTAATAGACAATGTCTTAGTTCAGTGCTGGTTTGTTTAAGTATTGGGAAATAACAATCCTCCTCTTCTCTACTGTCATTTAGAGGAAAATGTCAAAATTATATAGTGAATAAATGATTTATAAAATGTTTTTCTACTGTCTACTCTCTTTAAAGGATGATAGCATTCCTGAACTAGAATTAGAAAATATGAACTCTAGTCCCCAAATCATCTTTTAATAGATTACTCTGAATAAATAACTTTAGCTTTCTGTGCTTTCCTCTTTTTACCTATAAAATGGTGACAGCCACATTGTCCTTTTTAACTCATAAACTATTTTAGTGGTAAAATTAATTTTAGGGTCAAATCGTATCTATGATTTATTAAAGGAGACACGGGCACAATCCATGAAGAATTTGCTGTTTCGTTGATAAAAAAGGAGAAGACATTATTTTGGATACTGGTTCAATTTTTAGCAACTTTTATTGAAATATACATACTGGCATATGTATTTTTTTTTGAGTGTGTATATGTTTTATTGCACAAGAGTGGATAGGTTTTAGTTCTATGTAATGCAAACTATGCATTTTGGACCACAACTTCCACATAAGACAATTTTAAAACTATACAAAATATTTGAAATACTTTCCTTAGAACATTAAAGAGCAAGCAACAATAACTTTTACTGTTGACAAGTAGCAACAGACTGACAGCTATCTCCTCAATAGCAAAAAGGAAGTCAAAAGACTGGAATAATTTACCAAAATGCTGAAACTAAACATTTTCTATCTAAAAAAAAAAATCTCCTTTTATAATGAGACCTGAAATAAAGGTATTCTCACAAAAAACAAAAAGCAAAGAATTCATTACTAACAGACTGATGTTAAAAGAAATTCTACCAGATGACAAGTTAGTAATGCAGAAAAAACAGAGCACAGAAACTAATAAACATGTGAAAAAACTAAGTTAACATTGGTTTGTAAACCAATACATATGCTCATAATTTCCCATAATTTCTATTATCTATTTAATAATAGATATAATAAAAATAATGTTTAAATGCATCTAAAAGTATATAATGTGATATTGGCCCAGGGATACACAAACAGATCAATATGATAGAGGATCTAGTAACAGATCCAGCGATCTATAGACACTTGGTATATGTCAAAGATGGATTTGCATAGCAGTGCAACAATAAATAGTCCCCAGATAACTGAGTATTCATGTGGAAAAATAATATTGGACCTACTTCACATGGCTAATATTTATAGAATTAAATGTGGAAGGGAAAATAATAGACAATAAAGAGTAGAAAAGAAAACAATAGACATAATAAAGGAGAATATCTTCAGGATATTAGGACAGGGAAATACTTCTAAAACAGGACATAAAAATAAATAATACTAAATAAATGATTTATAAACTGGGTTACATTAAAATTAAGACCGTCTGTTTATCAACGGCACCATTAGGGATGTAAAAAAATGCAAATCACTTAATAAGAGAATACAGTTAACAACATATGTAATTGACAAAAGTCTTGTATCCAGAACATATAAAGAATATCTACAAATCAGTAAGAAAAAACCCAATGGAAAAATGGGAAAAATGAGGAACTGAAATTTCACGAAAGAGAATGTGTAATTGGCCATTATACATATGAAAAGGTACAACCGCATTATAAATCAGGGTAACTCAAATCTATAATGAACTATCACCTTGCAAGCACCACAATGGATGCACTGTAAATGTCTGATGATACCAAAGTGCTGGAAAGAATGTGGAGCAACAGGAATTCATACAATGCTCCTAGGAATATAAACTGGTACAACTACTTTGGGAAAAAAAAACAAACCTGAAATAATCTACTAAAGTTGAAAATATGCAAAGCCTAAGGCAAGCAAACCTATCCCTGTGTATTTAGCCATGGAAATTATGGGCATATGGTACATTAGGGAATCAGCACCAAAAAAAAGTTAATGGCAGCATTATAGGCATAAACTAAAAGTCCATTAATAGCAAAATAAGTAAATATATTTTGATTCATTCATGCAATGGGATCAAGTAAAGTGAAAAAAGTGAATGGACACGTAACATTACCAGTGAAATTATAAAAGGAATGCTGAGCAAGAGATGTCAAACACAAGAAATACACGCTGTATGGTTTAATCTATGTAAAGTTTTAAAACAGCAAAAACTAAATTATAGTGCTTAGGAATGCATTTTGGGGGGTGTAGAAATTATACAGCAAAACAAGGAAGTGTTTACATAGAAGTCAAGAAAGGGAGGTGAAGGGTTGAAAGTGGAAAGTGGGGAACTTCTGGGGAGCTCACAATGTTCTCTTGACCTGGGTAGTTTAATTGCTGATCACTTTTTAATCATTTGAAGCTGTATACGTTTATGTTTCATGTACTTTTCTGTGTAACTTTATCACATTTAAAAAAGATAAAAATTGTAATAGAAACAGCTAAACTCTGGAAATTAAATGCTTAGACAAAAAGCTAAAATGATGTAAAGAATGAGAAAATAAGGGAAATCAAGAAATTATATGACATATTTCAAAGGAGATTGATAGATCTAAAAAGGTAAATTAATGCCTTGTTTGAATAGAACATTTAAAACACCCTTAAGATGTCACAGGAGAATTGTAAGAAATGTTTTTCAAATCTCAACTTTCTGATTTAATAAACATATGGGAAGAAGACCCTGCGACCCCTGAGTGCATCCAAGAAAATTAATTTGTCTTCCACAATGAAAAGGGATTGTGAGAGGGGGTAATATAAAGAAACTACAGCTAGAGATAAAGGGTTTATGGCATTAATATTATTTTTAATGGTAAATGCAAATTAGGATAATAAAGAATCATGATTTTATGATTAAGTGGTGTCTGGAGGGAAAATCTTAGACCATAAATGCGCTATCTAAAACTGACCAGAGAAGGTAAAATACATTAAATAAAATGGGCAGAGATAATGCTGTAAGAGAACAAGGAAAATTTGCACATCGTAGTTTTAAAAGATAGATATATGGAATTAATACAAACCATGTGTGGCATTTCCATCCATTTCTTCAAGAAGGAGAAAATAATTGTAACTATATACAATATTAAATTTCCTTTTACAATAAAAAGTGTGAACATTAAATGAGGATGAAAGAAGAAATGATATAGTGAAGTGAATAGTAAAGGGCTGTTAACAAGAAAACAGGCTCAAAATGGAGTTGCTTATGCTAAGCCCCAACTCACCAAACTGAGACTTAACTTAATTACAGTTTCTGTTCTCCCAGAAACAGACTGTTAAACTGTCTATCAGGAATCACCAGATGAGCACAAGTTAGTTAATCTGCCTGATGGACCCCTTGCTGTGCCCCAAAGGAAGGTAACCTTGCAATAAGCAACCAACTTATTTTGCATAGTATAGCTTCTTTGTTCCTGCTCCCTTCTGCCTATAGACGTCTTTCATTTCGTACAGCTCCTCATAGCTCCTTTCTATCGGCTAGATTGGAATGCTGCTCAATTTATGAATCATTGAATAAAGCCAATAACATCTTTAAAATTTACTTAGTTGAATTTTTTTTTTAAACAGGGCCAAAGAAAAAATTTTCTTTATCTTCCAAGGAATCAACCTCTATCTTCTCCTACCTCCGTGAGAATTCCTTATTTAAGGGGTTTCTGTTCCTCTGCTACTCCTTAAATGTACATCTTTTCCATGGTTCCATCCTCAAGCCTCTTCTGTTTTGTCTCTATCTGCTTTCCTCATCCTTTCTAGTGATTTAAATCACTTACATATCATTGATTCCCACAGTCCTTATTTCTTTCTGTTGTTCCACTTGCCTGCTGGACATTTCCACCCAAAGCCTCAAGTTTCCATTTCCAAAAAGGAATGTATAACTTTTTTCTTAAGACTGAATTACATGCCTGATTTTGGCAAACAGCATGACTATCCATGTAGTAATCCAATTAGAAATTTTGAAAGTTTCCTCAGCTCTTTTTTCTCCTTAGGAACATTTTCAACCTTCTTCTGTGCATACACAGAGATCATCATTATCATCATCACCACCACCACCGTCATCATCATCATCAGTCTCCAAATAATTCTGTTCTCTATAATGCTGCCAAAGTTCCTTTATTAAAAGCAAGCCTGAATATATAATATAGTTGCCCACTTAACATTCTCTACGACTCCATAATGCTTCCAGTTGACAATCACAGAATTTTTGACACACCATATAACAATCTAGTTTTATACTTTGTTTACGTGTCTATCTCCACCAAATTGCAGATTCTTCAAGAACCAATCATAGGCTTCAATCCTTAGAACAATCAGTATTGAATACAATAAATATTTATGGAATGAATGCAATTTTTTGCATGGCTGCTCGCTGTAAATTCTGCATGCTCTAATTATTAACCAAAGGTCCTTGGATCCCCATGGGATCCATGTATAGAATTTCTGAGTCATCAAAGTTGGATCAAAAGATACATACTTAATTTTCACTAACCTCTGATGAAAGTGAGCATTGTCTTCAAACCATAAACTACAGTAGTACCTGCAGCTTTGACACTAATAAAATTGGAGATTTACTCATAGCAGATATGAGTTATTACAGATATATTAAAATATCTTTAAGACCATAACAACTTTGGAATATGGCAATTATTAGATCCATGCTATACCATTCTATGTAATATGTTAACAAACACATGCACATATACTAATGTATGATGATTTTAAATATTTTGGTAAACATATTCCAAAACAATACTTTTCCTTAATAACACTATGCATTTAATTTTATTTATTTAAACCTGAAAAAGAAGGGTTCCATAGGTTTCAATAGATGCCCAAATGGTTCATGACACCAAAAATGGTAAGAATCCCTATTTTAAAATGAAGTGAATAGAACACACCACTAAGAGATTTATTTTAATTCTTCTATTAGATAAGGAGTTCATCCTACTATGCAAGAAATCACTGAAAATGGACCAGCAAATCAGTTGGGGGGAAAAAGAAAAGGGAATGTGAAGGTCAACAGTGCAAGTGGAAAGGAATGGCATTCCCATCAGTGACTGAACAAGGAGACAAACAGAGGTATGAATAGAAAGAAAGGTAAAATATAGAATTAAAGTTAAAATATAAGCATTTGTAATAAGAACTGAAAACTCTTGTATAATGAAAATGATTGGACATTGAGTATTTGATTAGAATATCTAAGTCTCCTGGAAAATATAAAACAAAAGACAGAAGTATTACCACAGATAATGGTTTGCTGAGATAAAAATATAAACAATTTTCAAGCACTTAAGAAGAATACAGGTGAAGACCAAGAAAAAAAATAAAAAGCAAAATAAGACAAAACAAGTAAACACAGATATAATTTGTAAGTTGTGAACTTTTGCAAATTCCACATGGAAAAGAAACTGGTTGCCAAAACCAAATTGTAATTATATATACAGGAATATCACATTTTATTGCACTTTGCAAATACTGAGGTTTTGACAATTTGAATTTTTGTGTCAACCCTGCATTAAGCAAGTCTATCAGCACCATTTTTCTAAGAGTATTCGCTCACTTTGTGTCTCTGTCACATTTTGGTTATTCGTGCAATATTTAAACTTTTTTATTATTATTTTATTTGTTATGATGATCTGTGATCAGTGATCTTTGTTGTTACTATTACAATCATTCTGGTGGGGGGGGGCCACAAACTGTGCCCACATAAGATGGCAAACTTAATAAATGTATGTGCTCTGACTGACCCATGGACTAGTTGTTCCCTGGCCTCTCTCCCTCTCTTCAGGCCTGTCTGTTCCCTGAGACACAACAATACTGAAATTAGGCCAATTAATAACCTTACAATGGCCTCTAAGTGTTCAAGTGAAAGGAAGATTCTCACATCTCTCACTTTAAATCAAAAGCTAGAAATTACTAAGCTTAGTGAGGAAGGCATGTTGAAATCTGAGTAGGCTGAAAGCTGGACCTCTTGTACCAAACAGTTAGCCAAGTTGTGAATGCAAAGGAAAAGATCTTGGAAGAAATTAAAAGTGCTACTCCACTAAACATACAAATGATAGGAAAGCAAAACAGCCTTATTGCTATATGGAGAAAGTTTAAGTAGTCTGGGTAGAAGATCGACAACTTCAATCCATTCTCTTAAACCAAAGCCTCATCCAGAGCAAGGCTCTAACTCTCTTCCAATCTATGAAGTCTGAGAGAGGTGAGGAAGCTGCAGAGGAAAAGTCTGAAGCTAGCAGAGCTTGGTTCATGAGGTTGAAGGAAAGAAGCTGCCTCCATAACATAAAAGTGCAAGATGAAGCAGCAAGTGCTTATGTAGAGGCTGCAGCAAGTTATCCAGTAGATCTAGCTAAGTTAATTAATGAAGGTAGCCACACTAACCAACATAGTTTCAATGTAGACAGAACAGCCTTATATTGGAAGAAAGATGCCATGTAGGACTTTCATAGCTAGAGAGGAAAAGTAAATGCCTGGCTTCGAAGCTTCAAAGGACAGACTGACTCTCGTTAGGGGCTAATGCAGGTGGTGACTTGAAATTGAAGCCAGTGCTCATGTCCCATTCTGGAAATCCTAGGGCCCTCAAGAATTACGCTAAATCCACTCTGTGCTCTGTAAATGGAACAACAAAGCCTGGATAACAGCGCATCTGTTTACAACATGGTTTACTGAATATTTTAAGCCCACTGTTGAGACCTACTGCTCAGAAAAAATGATTTCTTTCTAAATATTCCTGCTCACTGACAACACACCTGGCCATCCACGAATGCTGATGGAGATGTGCAATGAGATTAGTGTTGTTTTCATGCCGATTAGCACAACATCCATTCTGCAGCCCGTGGGTCAAGGAGTCATTTCAACTTTCAAGTAATACTGTTTAAGAAATACATTTCGGGGCTTCCCTGGTGGCGCAGTAGTTGCGCGTCCGCCTGCCGATGCAGGGGAACCGGGTTCGCGCCCCGGTCTGGGAGGATCCCACATGCCGCCGAGTGGCTGGGCCCGTGGGCCGTGGCCGCTGGGCCTGCGCGTCCGGAGCCTGTGCTCCGCGACGGGAGAGGCCACAACAGAGGAAGGCCCGCATACCACAAAAAAAAAAAAAAAAAAAAAAAAAAAAAACAAGAAATACATTTCGTAAGGCTATAGCAACCATAGACAGTGATTCCTTTGATGGATCTGGGTAAAGTCAACTGAAAACTTCCAGGAAAATGTTCACCATTCTAGATGCCATTAAGAACATTTATGATTCATGGGAAGAGGTCAAAATAGCAACATTAGCAACAGGAGTTGGGAAGAAGTTAATTCCAACCCTCATATGACTTTGAGGGGTTCAAGACTTCAGCGGAGGAAATAACTGCTGATGTGGTGGAAACAGTAAGAGAACTAGAATTAGACGTGAGGCCTGAGACGTGACTGAATTGCTACAATTTCATGACAAAACTTGAACAGATGAGGAGTTGCTTATTACAGAGGAGCAAAGAAAGTGGTTTCTTGAGATGGAATATACTCCTGGTGAAGATGCTGTGAAGATTATTGAAATGACAACAAAGGATTTAGAATATTACATAAACCTAGTTGATAAAGCAGTGGCAGGGTTTGAGAGGATTGACTCCAATTCTGAAAGAAATTCTACTCTGAGTAAAATGTTATCAAATAGCATTGCAGGACTTCCCTGGTGGTGCAGTGGTTAAGAATCCGCCTGCCAATGCAGGGGACATGGGTCCGATCCCTGGTCCAGGAAGACCCCACATGCCGCGGAGCAACTAAGCCCGTGTGCCACAACTACTGAGCCCGCGTGCCACAGCTACTGAAGCCCGCGCACCTAGAGCCCATGCTCCACAACAAGAGAAGCCACCTCAATGAGAAGCACGTGCACCACATCAAAGAGTAGGCCCTGCTCGCCACAACGAGAGAACGCCTGCACACAGCGACGAAGACCCAACACGGCCAAAAATAAATAAATAAAATAAATAAATTTATATTAAAAAAACAGCATTGCATGGTACAGAGATATCGTTCAGGAAAGGAAGAGTCAGTCAATCAATGTGGCAAACTCCACTGCTGTCTTATTTTAAGAAACTGCCACGGGCACCCCACCCTTCAGCAACCACCACCCTGATCAGTCAGCAGCCATCAACTTTGAGCTAAGACCGCACCAGGAAAAATTACAACTCGCTGAAGGCTCAGATGATGGTTAGTGTTTTTTAGCAATAAAGTATTTTTTAATTAAGGTACATACACTGTTTTTTAGACACAAGGCACACTTAATAGACATATAAGGATATGTTAACATAACTTTTATATGCACCGGGAAACCAAAAAAATCGTGTGATTTGCTTTATTGCGGTGGTCTGGAATCAAATTTGCAGTATCTCTGAGGAATGCCTGTAGTTTCCTTAAATAAAGCTGCTACTAGTTTTATGCATTTAACTAGACTTAGTAAATTAAACTTCAATTTTATTGTCAATGCTACAGAATTATTTTCAAATTTCCTGCTTTAATTTATTCACATTCAAATATAGGTCAACCACTCTAAGCATCTGGTATTTACTCTGCTTACCAGTATCCAATGATGAAGCATTCTTGAATCTTTTTCTCTCTTGGTAACATCTCTTATTACCAAGGTGAACAGAGAATGGAGAAGAGATGACAACATGGATTTACACAATGAAACAGGGGCTATTTCAAACACACCAGGAAAATATGAGCGACTATAGTAAATTATTATTTAGGGAATAGAAATATGCCACATACCATTCGTTAAAATCACAAGATATATTATGTATTATTCTGTGTCTGTCAGGCTCTGTGTTAGATACCAATGATTTAAAAAAAAATGATGACACCATCAGTATCTTCATGAACCTACCATCTAGGGAGAAGGAAGAATTTAATCAGATTAACACATAGCATATAGTTTAATATGATCAGTGCTACAAGCACTATGAAGGAAAGATACGTTCATGTAGGACAGGCAAAATAAACTAGTCTAGATCTGTAAGGAGACAATATTTGAGCTGAGATCTGAATGATGAGTTGGCTGGAGGATGAAGGAAAGAAACTACGCAATGAGGCAGTACAGACTCAAGATAGGAAAGAACTTGACATGGTCCAAGAAGTGAAAGATAATCAATGATGTGTACTGAGCATGAGGGAGGTGGCAAGATGGAAGGCAGGGTATACCACATAGGACTTTTTAGATAGGATAACCATATATCCCAGTTGCCTAGAATAGTCCAGGTTTAAGATAAGTAATAATTAATAATAATACTTAGTAATTAATGTTGTCCTTTTCCACTCTCTGCAGTGTCCCAGTTTGGTGACATATTATTATTCCACTTTAAATGAGTAGGGTAGGATCATGGTATCAATTAGCAATTGCACTTAGCTGATAGTATCCCTTATCAGAAACAATAAGAGCTTAAAAAAAGATACAGGTTTAATTTTCTCTCATTAAAAAAAAAAAAAAAAGTACAAAGGTAGGAAGCCCTGCCCTAATCTGACAGTTATCTTCTATATTTATGTCTCAACATTCCTAGGTTAACAGCTTATCCTCGTGTCATCTCATGATTCAACAAGACTTCTTAAACCTCAGCCATCTGGTCCACATTCCAGGTAAGATAAAGGAAGAACAAGGAAAGAACAAAAATGTCTACACCCTATTAAGGAGCCTTCACAAAAGACCCAGACTAAAAAACTTCCATTTACTTTTTTTTTTTTTTTTTGCGATACGCGGGCCTCTCACTGCTGTGGCCTCTCCCGTTGCGGAGCACAGGCTCCGGACGCGCAGGCTCAGC
>NC_041219.1:83114558-83149648 GCF_002837175.3 Physeter macrocephalus | reverse complement strand
CCCGTGTCTCCTGCATCGGCAGGCGGACTCTCAACCACTGCGCCACCAGGGAAGCCCCCATTTACATTTTATTGGCAGGAATTTAATCACACAGTATCACTTAGTTGCAAGAAAGGTTAGAAATTGTAGTTTTTAGCTGAGCATATTGCTACCACACCAAATAAAATAGGGTTCTGTTATTAAGGAAAATGGGGAGAATAGACATGGGGTAGGGAATTAGCCATCTGTGCAAAAGACATACTAACAGTTTAAAATATATATATATTCTAAGTGAAATGGAAGCCATGAAGAGATTTATGCAGGGTAGTGCATAACCTGATCATAGCTTTAAAAAATCTTTTGGCTTTCATATGGAAAGTAGACCTGAGGAGGGCAAGTGTAGAAGTGTGGAGATCAGCCAGGGGACTTGAATTGACATGATGTAGGAAAAATATGAAATAGAGCAAGTTCTACTGGAGATAGAGAAAGTGTGTAGATTAAAGAGTGATTATGGAGGTTGACCAAGAGGCAGATGTTAGAGAAGACCATTATTTGTGGCTTATGGAACTGAATGAATAGTGTTACCATTTGAAGAAATACGGAACCTTGGAAGAGACACAGATTAGAGGCTAAAGAATACAGGTTTAGCTCTGGACATGTGAAGGTGGAAGTGCATTTGAGATATTTAAACAGAAATATCAAGTCAGTTGTTAACATATAGGCTTAAAATAAATTGGGAAATTATTGGCATATAGATGATAACTAAACTTGCAGGTATTACTAAGTTTACTGAAGAAAGGCATATATAACATGAAAAGATGGCCTAGGGACAACCATAAGCAACTACAACAACTAATTGTAGAAGATGATCTTACAAAAAGACTGAAAAATATCTGGCAACAAAGTTGGAGGAAAAACAGGAGAGGACATTGTAATGGAAGCCATGGAAGAGAGAGTTTCAAGGAGAGAGTTTACAGGTGTCACATTCTAGTGAGATATCAAATAAAACATCTGAACAATATCCAGGGGGGTTAGAAAATGATGGTTATCAAAACTTGCTTCAGGAAAGGGGAAGTGAGAAGCCACTACACATTATCGAGGAATAACTGGAGGTGAGGTGATAGAGGTAGTAGACATGGGTAGGACAAATAACTTCTGCAAAGATTTGCATTGCAAAAAAGTTTAAAAGTTGTGTGGAGAAAAGTAGGATCTAATGAGTATTTTCCTTTGGTTCTTTTTTTAAATGGTAGAGTTTAAAGCAAGTTTAGATGCTGCTGGGAAGTATTCTATAAACAAATGGTTTATTAAATGAGCAAAACGTGATGGGACAAACAATACATTGTTTCATATTTCTTATTTCCCTCTTCAGATACACCATGTCAGATTTACTCTCCCTGTTAAGGACATCTCAGGAAAGATCCCACATTTAGCCACCACTTTCAAGAATTAAGAAGACTGATTCTGGGGCTCCCCTGGTGGCGCAGTGGTTGAGAGTCCGCCTGCCAATGCAGGGGACACGGGTTTGTACCCCGGTCCGGGAGGATCCCACATGCCGCGGAGCGGCTGGGCCCGTGAGCCATGGCCGCTGGGCCTGCGCGTCCGGAGCCTGTGCCCCGCAATGGGAAATGGGAGAGGCCACAGCAGTGAGAGGCCCGCGTACCGCAAAAAAAAAAAAAAAAGACCGATTCTGTCTTATATTCAACATCCATCTCATTCAAGTTAAAGTTTCTTCTCGTCCTTCAATGCAGGCCTATCTTTTTTGCCCGGGGACCTGTTCAGGCAAAGAAGTAATTGATCTGGTTTTCCTTCACTTACTTTTCTGCTATTTGCGCTGCCAGGAGCAGAACAGGGATTGAAGGAAAGAAGGCAAACGTTCTACTTGGTTAGTGCTATTTAATCCAGCCCTGTGTGAACTGTTTCCTGATGTGGGCAAATGCACAGCTGACTTCCTGCTACCTTTCTTCAGCTTCCGTCCCCTGGAGGTATTTATATCATAGAGTTCCTTAAGTGGGGTCCCTTTGAGACAACTCAAGCCCAGGTACATTCCCTGGCATCTGATTGACTTGTGGGGGATCTTATGTATCTCTGGTTTACCAAATGGTGGATGTACGGCTTCAGAAATTAGCACTCTTTCATTCTCTTCCCTGCTGTCTAAGTTTCCTTTGACAGCTTCAGCGTCAGACTCCTGCAGGCAGGAAGTAGGTATGGGTTTCACTGTTTCTAAGTTCAATTTCCAAGTATTTGAGAACCTACGTCCAGCC
The DNA here is from genome assembly GCF_002837175.3 of Physeter macrocephalus. Lineage (NCBI taxonomy): Eukaryota > Metazoa > Chordata > Mammalia > Artiodactyla > Physeteridae > Physeter > Physeter macrocephalus. Next base: position 83,147,408 of record NC_041219.1, on the reverse strand, counting down.
TTCCCCAAAGTACTCCCCAAAACTCTCATAGTGTACAATTAAAAGGTCAGAAAAGGGAAAACAAAAGTGTTCTCTACTTTTACAAAGTCTTCCTTTAACAAACCTCCTTTTAAGTTTCTAGTCTTTCATCTAAGCTGTGGAGGCTGTGATCACTGTGTCCATTTTGTCATTCTGTAGTAAGTTCTTCACAGGTGTATCCCGTCCTGTTTTCCAGAATTCTGAGACTACTAGAAAAGTGGATTATGTCATGTTATAAAAACAGTCAAGATAGCAGAGAGCGGGCACAGCAGATATATTGGACTGCCGAGAAAGTGCAGGGTGGGGGAAATGATTCCCCCTCAGAAAGCCAGGATCATTCTGTGAGGGATTAGACACGGAGGTTCATTTGTTTTTTTAACGTGGATTTCGTTCTACTGGTATCATGAGACTGTCGAATACATGGCCTGTGAACAGAAAGATTCAAATATATTCTTTGAAATGAAAATGAAACAGGGGGGAGGGTAGTGTGTGTAGGGGGGAAGAGAGAGTGTTATGGGAATAATTTAAAGGGAGTGGTAATCCTTAATAAGACAGAGACAGTTGGAAATGAGAAGGTAGATTCAGGAGAGATTATGGAGTTACAAAAGACAGGACCTAATGACCAGAGGAATATGAAGAAAGAAATAGGCTTAAAGGCAGTGGTAGGCAAAGGGAACCTCAGAGTTGATTTTGTTTGTCACCCAAATGTTATGAATTTGAACTAGTTTTGTCATATGTGTGCTATGAATTTAGATGCAAATATTACCTCTCTGAGTCACAGAATTTTACTTTAAAATTTAAATCACTTCCATAGTGACTTGAAGGCTCTAAATTCACAAAAATTGCTAATTCCTACCTCATTTCATTTTTCTCCATGTTAAAAGGAAATTTTCTTCCTGTTTTTTAAGTTCCTGTTCAAAAATTTTTTTAAAACAAATAGACAAATAGTATGTGCCAGGCATGATTCTACTTGCTTTATAAATATTGGCTCTTCCAGTTTTCACAATTGACCCTATAAAGCAATTGTCACCTACATTTTGCAGATGAAGAAATCAAACCCCTACAAGACGCCCAAGATCATGCAGCTAATAAGTAGCAGAGCTTGGATTTGAATTCAAGTAGTTCATGCTTGTAATTACTATACTGTACTCTGCTACTTTTCTCTCCCACAAGAAGCCATTCTAGCTTCTTTCAACCACCAGAAATCGCTCCACCGTCCTCCCACCCCCAGCCTGAATTGCTATACTGCTTAATCTGGACTCTTAAGTTGGTTATTTCTTTCCACCTTGAGTTATAATTATTTATATAAATGTTCTAACTAGATTATATACTAAATTCTCTGAGGTAAGGACCACTTCTCATTCATCTTTGTACCTATGGCCTAAAAGAGCATAGTACTATAGCATGCTGGGCTATAGTACAGCACAAACCCTAGAATCAGACAGACTTGAGCAGAGTGGATGTTACTGAGTTGCTGTGTGACTTGAGCACAGTCCTAAAATTCACATGTTTCAGTCTCCTTGCTTTGCAAAATGGAGAAAAAGTCTTTCTCTTGTGTTTGTTATGAAGATTAAACAGATAATATAAACATTGCAACCTAGTTCCCGATACATAGTGAGCACTCATGAAATACCTATTGTTTCCATTTTTATTGCACATAAACCCTCAGCAGATGTTTGTCGAATTATTGATTCTGTTTTTGAGATTACATACAGATCTGGCTGGTAAAAAGCACAGAAGAGGCCTTACCTATTTTAAGTCACAGGAGAAGTGTTTTAAAATATAATTGCAATCAAGTATTTCTACGTTCAGGTATGTTCATTAGTCATCCATTCAAGTTTTAAATTGTAAGGAACAGCTGTCAACTATTACCCAGTAGTTTATCCTTGTAAATATAAAAATTATGTTCATGAGATCATATCAGATAGGAAAGACAAAGGGGCAGTTTTGTTTCAAACTTTACCCAGAATATTGCAACATTTCCATCTGTAAAAGGAATAATACATCAAAACTCAAGATTAAGGCTAATTATATTTGTAATTTAGAAAATGAAAATAAGAAATGTTAAGCATAATTGTTCAAATTAAATCAGTTGGGACTGAGAATGAATGGGTTTATGAGCTGTTTGTTGTTCTTAATAGCAACAAGAAAACCAAATGTTTTCTATGAAATAGTAGCAGATAATTATTTTCATCCAGCCGTGAATTATAGACTTTGTAGATTGCCCTCCTTGGATTCTTATGTGGAAACACTTAATGAAGGATGTTATGACTCAATAAGGCAAACAGTATTGCATACTTGAACTTCTTTTCTCAGAGTATGGAAAGGTGCAAGAACATATCATTTCCCTAATCTCCAAGTAACACTCTCCTATTATATTTATTTCTGGCTGGCTGGGAAAATATTATATGAACCACAAATTGTTGCTATAATGGAATTGCAAACATTATATGTCTATATTTTTTCCTTGAAAGGGCTTCCCAAAAGAAAAGCTCTTGTATTACATTTGGTGGGGAACAGAGGCATTGCTTTAAGTGAATCTGCGTACCATTTAAAATGTCGCACAGGTGGTTTCTCTCTAACCTTCTCTTTCTAATCCTTCACTTTCATTGGAAGATTTTAACAGGAAGAAAGATAATACTGATGCCTTTGCAAAGGATAAAATGCTGAAGGTGGAATAACATTAGAGATAGGGCAATCATTTTGAAGAGTATTTTAATCATCCAGGTGTAGCTTGACGAAGTCTTGAATTAGGATTAGTTTCTATTATATAAAAATAAACTTTTTATCCTTTATAATTTTTCAGTTCAAGTTCTAGTAGTAAAGATGTTTCCTATTAAATGGACTTACTGTTTAATGAAGCAGTAAGCCATTTAAATCTAAAACTTATAGGAAGAAAGTAGCCACTAGAGTTGAAACATAGAGTTGAAACATAAACTAGAAACATAAGCCACTAGAGCTGAAACATAAACTCATTTGATTTCATGAGTCCTGGAGCCTCTATGTGATTACTCAGTTCAAGCGGGGAATCTTTGAGAACCTTAAAGCAATGAACTCTGAGAAAGGAGGAGCTAGCTTGACTGATTGGAAAAGGCAGAAAATAAAGCCCCAGAGCTAGGTAATATGGAAGCGGAATTAACACATCATGTCATGCAGCAGCAGAAATGCCCCTCAGGTGAGTATAAGATGTTCCAGAAAACGCAAGGGAGCCGTTTCCTGAGGGTTTGCCCTGTTGATACTGAATTGGAATCAGCCTAAAATTCCGGGCATGATGGTGAAAGAGGATAAAGTGTCAAAAGAAAGGAAAAATGTTGCAATTTTATCAAGATAAAATGAGTAAAACGAACTTGAGCTCACCTGCTCTCACGAGCACACCCAAATCACAACTAACTGCTGAACAACCATCAATAAAAAAGACTGGAACCTACCAAGAAAGATATTCTACATCCAAAGGCATAAAGGAGAAACCCAACGAGACGGTAGGAGGGTGTGTATTTACAATATAATCAAATCCCATACCACCCAGGTGGTCGACCCACAAACTGGAGAACAATCATATCGCAGAAGCCCTCCTACAGGAGTGAGCGTTCTGAGCCCCATGTCAGGTTCCCCAGCCTGGGGTTCTGGCATTGGGAGGAGGAGCCCCCAGAGCATTTGGCTTTGAAGGCCAGTGGGGCTTGAGTGCAGGAGCTCCCCAGAGCTGGGGGAAACAGATACTCTACTCTTGGAGGGAACACACAAGGTCTCAGGGCAAAAGCCGTGACTTCACAGAAGCCTGGGCCGGACCTACCTGCTGGTCTTGGAGGGTCTCCAGGGAGGCGAGGCGGGGCAGCTGTGGCGACAATGACACTGGTGGTGGAGGTACTGGGGGAATATTCATCGGCTTGAGGTCTTCTGGAAGTCGCTATTTTGGCAACAAGACCTATCCTCACCCAACAGCCTGTAGGCTCCAGTGCTGGGATGCCTCATGCCAAACAACCAACAGGCAGGAACACAGCCCAACCCGTCAGCTGACTGGCTGCCTAAAGACTAAAGAGCCCACAGCTGCCTCTGGACACGCCCCTAGACACGGCCCTGCCCATCAGAGGGCCAAGACTCAGTCCCACCCACTGGCCCCTCCCTCCACGAAGCCTGCACAGCATCTTAGACCAGCCTCACCTACCAGGGGGCAGACACCAGAAGCAAGAATACTACCAACCGGTAGCCTGTGGAACCAGTCCGCAAACGCAGTTCAGAGCCTACCCTGGGACCAGCTGGTCCCTGGCCCTTGGGAGACGAGAGGGGAGTGCACTGCTGGGATACATAGGACATCACCTACAGAGGGCCACTTCTCCAAGGTCAAGAAACATAACTAACCCTCCACATACATAAAAATAAAAATAGAAATCTAGACAAAATGAGACAGAAAAGGAATATGTTTCAGACGAAGGAAAAGATAAAACCCCAGAAGAACAACTAAGTGACGTGGAGATAGGCAATCTACCAGAGAAAGAGTTCAGAATAATGATCTTAAAGATGATCCTTCTCGGGCTTCCCTGGTGGCGCAGTGGTTGAGAGTCCGCCTGCCGATGCAGGGGACACGGGTTCGTGCCCCGGTCCGGGAAGATCCCACATCCCGCAGAGCGGCTGGGCCCGTGAGCCATGGCCGCTGAGCCTGCGCGTCCGGAGCCTGTGCTCCACAGCGGGAGAGGCCACAACAGTGAGAGGCCCGCGTCCCGCAAAAAAAAAAAAAAAAAAAAAAAAAAAAAAGATGATCCTTCTCTTGGGAGAAGAATGGATGCACAAAGTGAGAAGTTACAAGAAGTCTTTTAACAGAGTTAGAAAACGTAAAGAATAACCCAAGAGAGTTGAAAAGTTTCAGAGTGAGGAAAAAAAAAAAAAGAAAACAGTTAAAAGGTACAAAACCAAAACCCAAATCAGTAGTTGCCAGGGACTGGGAATGGAAGAAGTGGATTGATGACTTGATTCTGGTGTGAGTTATAGGACTCTACACGTCTGTCAAAATTCATAAGACTATTTACCTAAAAAGGGTAAATTTTCCTGGAGGTAAATTATGCTTCATTAAACTGGAATAAAAACAGTTAAAAACAAACATTATTCACTTAGAAAGATGAGCATGCTAGTAGAAGTAAAAAAAAAAATTATGTAAGTGATTTAATTCACAACAATTTTAAATTATAGCATGTGGATTAAGAGATGACCAGAGTTTCAAAAGAGGAAAGGGATGGGAAATTGCATATTAACTTGACTTTTCAATTGCTGGCTTGGTGAGACTGTGTATTGTCTATGTGCAGGAATTTCACACAATTCTGTGTCTTGAATGTGGATCCTGAAGGCAGAGATAAAAGGAGATTGTGCCCAGTTTGCCTTTATAAACTGGTATGTCATAGGTTAGGTGCTCCTGAAGCAAATGCCATCACTGCATTTAGTGAGTAACGTGTTTATTAGAGAAGGGGAAAAGGGATAAGCAAGACTGGGTAGCAAGAAATTCAGTTGTGATGGACCCAACAAAAACTTGGCCAATTCAGCATGGAGCTCCAGAGAGAACTCAGGTGATCACCATGGACATCTACTGATCCTTCCTTAACCAAATGTGACAGTAAACAGGTAGGTCCACCAACCCCGGGCTGCCTAACATGTGTCCAGTGGTCCAAATGGCCAGACCTTTCCACCCGCCCCTGCCTTGCTCAGTCTCTAGGTGCAGGTGAAGCAGTTTGCTGCAGCTGAGGCAACTCTGAAGAAAGTGACACTGGGAGGCTGTCTGGTGATGGCATCCCCACAGCAAGTTGGTCTCTGAAGAGCATCTGGGCGGTATAATCTTCACGTCTGTCACAGTTCACCCTTTGTACCACTGGCATCTACTTCTCCATATTTGTTCAAGTGGCAGCTCCTAGTCGAGCAGGATTCTGCTGGGTCTCTCCCCTGAGGCATCTCTTAGAAGTGGGAGGTCAGTGAGATAAATGACAGCCCCTCTCATGGCAGTTGGGCATGGAGCCACCACTGATATTCAATTGGAGTCTTCTCTTAACCTCAAAGACCAAGGATCCAATGTGGGAGTTGCTCCAACTGTCCAGTGTTAAAATCTTGGATCAGAAATGACCACTGAATGAATCCATTAACTTAGTGAACTCACTATAAGCTGGATCTTGGCAATACTCCATTTGTTATCTGGAGCTCACATGTCCAAATTCTAGGAAGGGGCATGATGATACATTGGGTCTTTAGTTGTCAACGTCCACTCATTCACTCTGTCCTTCAGTCTGCATCATATATAGGTTTCCCCTTTCCCGCTTTCCTTTGGGGAAAGACCTGGGGAATCATTCAAATACAATTGTCATGTTGTTGCAGGGTTGTTTCTCCTAAGAACCAGCCATCTCTGTAGTCAGAGTGTTCCAGTTCTAAACACTGGCTCAGGTCTGGCAACAGGGCAAAGACTTATGATTTTTTTTTAATGGGGTGACTTCCCTCTACCTCCCCACCCAGTGATCCAACTTTGATTTCTTCTGCTGGTTCTGTCATGTTCTGTGAATCATCTTAATAGCTTTCTGTGGATGAGCCGCCCCTAGGATGCCAGACCAAGCTTATTAGTCATTGCAATAGTCTTTGTATCCTGATTTGGGGTAGTTAAGCACTGCTTATCTGAATTACATTGTTTTGAGGCCTTATCAGCCTCATTGTTATCAGTGAGCCAAGTTCTGTAACTGCCTTGTCTACACGACAGAGGACAGCCACCACTGAACATTCTAGTGATGCTGGTGCCCCTTGCACCAGCACATTCCTTATGGCCTTGTTAAATACTGTACTCTATGGGTCTCCCTATAGAATATGATAACGGGTGAGTCTTTTGGTAGTATATAACATCTACATTCCTGCATAGTCACTTCCCTGAGTTTTTCATGATTTCCTTCACCATCTGCCATGGAAATTCTGGCATTTCAGCTTTGCTCATTGTGATGGTTAATTCTATGTGTCAACTTGACTGGGCTATGGGAGCCAGTTGTTTGATCAAATGCCAGTCTAGATGTTGCTGTGAAAGTATTTTTTTAATGCCAAACATTTAAATCAGTAGATTTCTTCTTTTTTTTTTTTTTTGCTGTACGCGGGTCTCTCACCGCCGTGGCCTCTCCCGTTGCAGAGCTCAGGCTCCGGACGCGCAGACCCAGCGGCCATGGCTCATGGGCCCAGCCGCTCCGCAGCATGTGGGATCCTCCTGGACCGGGGCACGAACCCGTATCCCCTGCATCGGCAGGTGGACTCTCAACCACTGCGCCACCAGAGAAGCCCAATCAGTAGATTTCTTAAAATTATAGCTATCTATATCTATATCCATATCTACATCTATATATAGAGAGAGACACACATACTGCTTCTCTGGAGAACCTGACCAACACACTCATCTGTGGGCTACTGCTTTTTCTGTGTTTTTCTAGGACCCTTTCTAGTAGAGCGTTCACATCGTCTCCTGGGGGTAGTGGCCAGTGTGTTAAATCCTGTATCAGGAGAAACACTGCCAAGTTAATCAACTCTTTCCTATCTAATTTTAAGTTTTGACCCCCTTGATTAAGCATTCTCAGTGTCCAGTGACACAAATACTATACCAGCTGCACTGGCTAAGTCTTGTAGCTGCTTTGGGGGTATAGTCCTGTAATTCTTAAGATACCAGTTACCCCATACATCTAAATAATCTGATACTTCACTTTCACTAGTGCAGAGCTTCCATTGGTATGCCTTCCAACATTGCTGAAAAGTTTTAATAAATGAACCACCACATTGTTCCAGAAGCTGTTTGTGTCGGGGTCCTCCAGCCAGGTGATGAATAATGCAGCTCTAAAAGTCTGTAGTTACACCTGCTTTCTCAGACCCTTCCTGGTACCAACTTTCAAAGGTTGGATTACCTAAAAGCAGATTCTGGGAAGTTTGAGGTGCAACATATTTATTAGCAGTCAACACCTAAGAAGGGAAAAGGGGAATTAGCATGACTGGGAAGCAGAGGAAATCAAAATGACTGGGTTTTATAATACATCTGCCACCCTTGGTCACCAGATGCAGGCTACCCAAAACAGGAGGTGACATCAGACAATGTGACTTCCTGCAGCTAAGGCAGAACTTGAAGTTGATGACATGTGGAGGCTTCCTGCTAACCCTGCTCTCTGCATCTGGGCTGCATCTGGGGTCTAAGAAACACAACTGTGTCTACCACATGGAATTAAATTTTCAAAGGCAGGAGACAAAAAAAAAAAACACAAGAAACAAACAACAAACCACCTACCTCTTTCTCTCTCTATCAGACCTGACTTTTCTAAGGAAAACTATAAGCAGGTCCATTTGTTGTTTAGCAATTTTTTACTAGCATTCTTCCACTGGTTTCCAGTTGGAGAAAGCGATAGAGAAAAAGAGCTAAGGAGGAAAGTGTGGCAGACTGCGTTTTCCAAAAATGGCTGCAACAACGTCTCCCATCCCACATGCTTTCCAAAAATGTATCTTTGCTATTCCCCCTCTAAAGGTGGAGTCTAATTCCTCTTCTCTTTTGTGGTAGGTAGAATGACTTCCCAAAGATATTCCTACTCTACCCTAGAGACTATGAATATATGTTGTTCACAGGGCAAAAGGGAGTTCGCAAATGTAAATAAGGTGATGGGCCTTAAAATAGGGAGATTATCCAGGTGGGCCCAAAATAATCACACACATCCTTAAAAGCAGAGAACTGCTTTTAACAGATGGAATGAGGAGGAAGTCAGAGAGATTCAAAGCATGAGAAAGACTCTAGGCACTGTTGCCTTTTGAAGATGAAGGAGCAATGTGATGAGTAATAGACGTGACCTTCAGAAGCTGACAGCCGCCACGGAAATGGGGACCTCAGCCCTACAACTGCAAGGATCTGAATTTTGCAGGTAACCTGAATGAGCTTGGAGACAAAATTTCCCCTAGATTGTGAGAACCAGAGCAGAGGAATCAGTCAAACGGACTCAGACTTCTGACTTACAGAATGGTGATTTCATAAATTTGTGTTGTTTTAGGCCACTAAATTTGTGATAATTTGTTACAGCAGCAGTAGAAGACTAATATTGACTTGTGACTTGCTAGTGACCAGCAGAACAAAACAGAAGAGACACTGAGTAACTTTTGAGTTTAGGTGAACCTCTACCTGGGTCTTGGAAGGCTAGCTCTCAGTAGGCTGCCTTTAGGAACACAGCAATCACACTGTAAGAATCCCAAGCCATAAGCAGAAACCATGTCTCAGTGCTTCAATAAGGAGACCCAGGAGAACCCAGCCTTTGAGTCGTTGCAACCCAGGAACCATATATGTGATTGAAGATGCACCTCAGTATATTAGAACCCTGTGCTCCAGTCTTTCCACTTGAAGCTACAGACATTATGGAGCAGAGACAAGCCATCCCTGTTCTACAGAGTACATGGGCATAATGAAATTTTTGTTGGTTTATCCCACAATTTTAAAATTTTTACACAAAAATAGTAACTGGAAAAGAAAGGAAGGGAAAAAAAGCTCTCAAATAAAAAGAGGAATAACTTTTAAAGATCCCATACCTGGAGTGAGAAAGATATAAAATTCTCTCTAGAATAGTTATAAGGAGGAATTTTATTCTCAAGTTATATCTGGTTGAACGACAGAGGAAGAGAATATCTTTTTATGCTCTACTCTACAATGGGGTCTGTAGCTCCCACATGATAAATGGTACTTCTTGCAGTTAATCTTAACTGAACATATTTATTTAAAGTAAGATGCCAGGGAAGTGATTAATTTTTCTATGTAAAACTATTTCTGGATTTTGCAATTGTCCAATTTGTTCTTTAAAAACTGATTAAGGAGATAAACTTAAATATCAAATCTTTTTAAATTTAATTTTTTATTGAATGAGATTCTTTAAATTCTATAGTGTTTATAATTTTCAAAAGTTTCAGGGCTTCCCTGGTGGCGCAGTGGTTGAGTCCGCCTGCCGATGCAGGGGACGCGGGTTCGTGCCCCGGTCTGGGAAGATCCCACATGCCGTGGAGCGGCTGGGCCTGTGAGCCATGGCCGCTGAGCCTGCGCGTCCGGAGCCTGTGCTCCGCAACGGGAGAGGCCACAACAGTGAGAGGCCCGCATACCGCAAAAAAAAAAAAAAAAAAAAAAGTTTCACACACATGATTTCATACAATCCCATAACCCCTTTTCCCCCCTACCCCTATGTTACTCCTCCCCTCTTCCCTCTCCCCACTGGCAACCACTAGTTTGTTCTCTATATCTGTGAGTCTGCTTCTTTTTTGTTTTATTCACCAGTTCATTGTATTCTTTGGATTCCACATATTGGGTTGGCCAAAAAGTTCTTTCGGGGTTTTCTATAGAAGATGTTACAGGAACACCCGAACGAACTTTTTGGCCAACCCAATATAAGTGCTATCATACAGTATTTGCCTTTTTCTGTCTGACTTATTTCACTAGCATAATGCAAATATCAAATCTTAAGTAATATTACATTTTCTTTTCTCATTCAAATTATGTCAAATCAGTTTGCTTTACTTAATTATGTAACTATTTCTGAAATACTATTTCCTAAATATGTACATATTTTGCATATGATAATACCACCTTTCATTTTTGTTAAGCTTTACAATTTAGAAATCAATTCCATTTATTACATCATCTGGTTGACTCTTCTTAATAATCAAATCAAGTTTTTTACTTACAAAGAAAGTAAAATTTAAACATATTTTTGTCTTTGCCAAAGCAGTGCATTAGTAAAGTGCCCAACTAGGCCTATATTCAGTTATTCAGATGCCTAGTATCTGAAATACTAATTTCAGACATTGTATTGCTTTTTTAACACATTTTTTATTTTATGTATTAAAAATCAAACTTGATATGGTAACACATGTCCACAGAAATATTTTTATTCAAATATTCATAGAAGTATTTAAATAATACAAATAATCCAAATATCCTTCAACATGTGAATTGATTAAAAAAAATTGTGGCATTTCCACACAATAGAATACTAACCAATAAGGAAAGGAAGAACTACTGATGCATACACACAACTACATGGATGAATTAAAGATAAATATGCAGAATAAAAGAAGTCAAATAAAAAAGAATACATATGATGTCATTCTATTTATATACCATTTTAGAGTACGGAAAACCAACTGGTCTATGATGATAAAAACCAGATTAGCAATTGCCTGGGCTTCAGGGAGGATTGAATAAAAATGGCATGAGGGAACTTTCTGGGATGATGGAAATGCTCTATATCTTGATTAGAGTGGTGATTAAATGGATATAATAATTTGTCAGAATTCAGCAAACTGTACACTTAAAATGCATGCATTTTAATGTAAGTTATATGTCAATAAAGTTTATTTAAAATAAAATAAAGAGCTTCCCTGGTGGCGCAGTGGTTGAGAATCTTCCTGCTAATGCAGGGGACACGGGTTCGAGCCCTGGTCTGGGAAGATCCCACATGCCGTGGAGCAACTAGGCCCGTGAGCCACAACTACTGAGCCTGCGCGTCTGGAGCCTGTGGTCCACAACAAGAGAGGCCATGATAGTGAGAGGCCCGCGCAGCGCGATGAAGAGTGGCCCCGGCTTGCCACAACTAGAGAAAGCCCTCGCACAGAAACGAAGACCCAACACAGCAAAAATAAATAAATACAATTAATAAACTCCTACCCCCAACATCTAAAAAGTAAAATAAAATAAAGCTGGTATATTGACAGAGAAATCCACAATTGTTGTTTGAAGTCTTTGGCATCAAGAAAGAAAGCTCATTCTCCTTCATAAAGGCTTCTGAGGAAAAACCTCTACATGTCTTTTTTGAAACATGTTTCTGAATCTCTGGATAACCCTTCAACTCAATACTGTAACTAGGATAGTCTATTCCAGTTCAGAATGAAAAAAATTACGAGGAATATCATTCAAGAAAACTAATATCCCAATATTTATACTCTGATTTGTACGTACGTGCAAACATAATTATGGCGTGGGTGTAATCATAGCATTAGTATCATAATAAGTATGAAAATTAAAGAAATAGTGTATAGTCTGCTTGAGAGAACCACTACTTACATCCCAAAAGCTTATCACAGTGCGTATCATGTAATAGTTGCTTAATAAATACGTCTAATGAATAAAACTCATGAAGATTGAATTCCATGACTCAGGACATGCATTGAGAAATGAAATTCTGGTGAATCAAGGGAAAAAAAATACAAAATCAATAAACTTCAGGTGACCACCTATATTGCTAGGCTCCAGCACAAACCACAGGGCTGGATTTGAAACCTACATCACATTTCATTTAACAAATCTTATACAGATTATTTCTTGGGAAAAAATTTATAACAAGTGATAATTCAAGATCACATTCAACAAACTCCCAGAAAAATGAACCAACATTAAGAAATCAATTAGAATTATACAGCAAAACAGCAGAAAACAAATAAGCAGTTTGAGTCAATGCCTGGCAGATGGAAATCAGCAAAAGAGCCTCTGAATGGAAGACAAAATGGCAAAATGGCCCTAACTTTAGGCAAATAAAACAAAGTAAGGGCAGTTGAAAATCTAGTTTACTGAGAAGCAGGTAGCTGAGAGTATTTTAGCCTGAAACTATCTTGTGACCTATGAGGCATTATGTAAATGCAAACAATGACTAACCCTTCAAGGACAGTCCAGGCACAGGGCAAGTTACACCAGGTTACGAGTTAAGCAGGTAACTTTATGGTCGCATTCTTATGCATCTTGATCAAAACTACTCTCCAAAATATTTACAGTAAACAGTTATTTTTGGTTAATTAGAAAAAAACCCCTCACCATACATAGATATTTTCTTCATTTGTTAACAGTATGCATAATATCTGTAAATCTTTGTGCCCTTGAAGTGCTTGAAAGTACCAGGGAGTTCTAAAAAGTGAAGCTAAAGTTAATAGACCCACCTAAGGCCACATGTACAGGAAAAGGCACTGAAACCTAGGTTCCTTGGTACTATATTCATTCATCATTCATTCATTTGATAAAATTCATTAAATATTAAATGCTTATAAGCCATTATTTACAAGACCCTGCTAGGAAAGTTTATAGTTTATTGTAAAAATTTTTAATCTAAGTTTTTAATTTTATATGCTTTCAGAATAATTAACATATTCAGATGAAGGCATCTATAATTAGGTTTATAATTAGAATTCATTAAGCTTACTTTATGGATAACATTAAATAAATTGTAAAATTAGAAAAATACCAGTGGACAGGACTTTAAATGCAGAATCCACTGAGAGATTTTTGGAGCCTCAAGAGTCATTTCTTTTGACAAAAGACCTCTCTGGGCTCTTGTTATTGAAAGTTATTGAAAGGCACCCCATACAACCATGTCCAACATGTTTGTTTTTCCTTTTTTTATTCTTTGAAAACTGAGACTAGGTTTGCATTCTCCACAATTCTATGGGAGGCTTCCATAGAAGAGATTTCCAAAGTAGCTGATACGGATGCACTCAAGATATAAATCTAGAAGCAGTGGAGTGATGTCTTTCATATTTTGTATATTGTATGAAACCAGGTCAGAGCAATCATATTCACAGCTGCTAGCCAGCTACAATCTCAGTCACACTATGCTGCCACTAGAGGCTGGATGGCAGGTGCATGTTCATTTTCACTCAGGCTGAGGGGAATACTGGGACATTTGGTCTTTTGTCCTTAGTTAAAACCAATCTATTGTGTGTAGTTAACACACACACACATACCCCTGCTTTGGTCTCACAGAGTCTTGCCAAGAAAAGGCTGTTATATGTTAAGCTGAGGTTGTGAGGATATGTATTTTTAGCCTTGACTTAAGAACACATTAGAGCATTCTCGTAAGCTCAATGTTTCGTTGGGTTGTTATGCCATTATGATTTATAATCTTATTAAATAACATCTTGTATTGGTCAGAATAGGCTAGGCTATGTTCTCATTACAAATAAATTCTGAAATCTCAGTGGTTAAACGCAATAATGGTTTCTTGCTCACACAGAGTCCAGTGCAAGACAAGCAGCCTTTCTTTATCTTTTAGTGACTCCATGTTAAAGTGACTCCATATGAAACATGAGCCTATTAGAGCAGGGAAAGGCGGGGATAAAGGAGAATTACTGGTTCTTAATGCCCGTCAGCCAGAAATAATGTAAGGTGCTTTCATTCATACTCTATTAGTTAGAACTTGTCACATGGCCCCAATATAACTGTAAGAGAAGCCAGGAAATGTAGTGACATGCAGATCATGGATACTATTAGTGCCAACAGCCTCTACTACATATCTGTTGCAAAAAACTCACACTGTCATCTCTTTCCTCCCTTGGGCAAACATTATTGATTACCTTCTATCTACAGGAATTTGTGCTGGATGCTGGAAGATTACAGGGAGGAGTAAAATGTCATCACTACCCTCCAACAGCCTAAAAGATAGGGGAGACAAAAAAATTACAATATTGCCATACAGTGAAGCAGAAGAAAATCCCCCAAATAGAGTCATACACCATGTACTATAAAAAAATGGGAATTAATTCTTATTGAAGGAGTCCTTGAAATGCTACAGAGGTGACGACATTTATGCTGGGCCTTGAAGGACACGTTTAATACAGAAAAGAGGGTGCGCAATGAGAAAAGACATGGCATGGCTGAGGAATGAAGGGGCAGAGAAACTGGAAATGAGGCTGTGGGTGTGTAATATAAGTTTGGGCTTTATTAATTTGTATGTTATGTATATATTCACTAGTTCACTTATTTATGGAACAAGAGTTGCTGGAATATTTAGTATATTGCTATCTTTTGTTTCTCCCATTGTTATTTCATCTATGAGTAGAAATCAAGGCAGAAATTTTACCATAAAAATTTCAAGTTCTGATCATATGATTTGCTTTTCCCCTAAACTGTATTTTTTCCCTCAATTTCTGAAGAATATTAAGACTGCAAGTCATAGGAGAAATTGACTGGATTTATTCCCACCTAATTCTCTTTTCAGATTCCTTTCTAAGCCAAGCAAATATTTACATAGCATGCCTAGCCATAGCAACAAGGCAATTTAGAAATGAACACCCAAATACTAATACTGGGGAAGTAGATAAATTGGATCCAGAGTTTTAATTGTTGGAAAAACAAGACTTAAAAAGACAACTTGCTACAGTTCTGATATAATACTATGGGTAGTGATGTTTAGGAGTTTGTAAATAGGTTAAATAGGCCAAGAATATGAGGCTGTGAAAAATACAGGACAAAAAAGAAATATAGGACAAAAAAGAAAAATCAAAGAGAAGGAAAAGGGAGAGTAGGGTCAAAATTCAGGAAATATATGGTCTTTCTCCTTCTTTCTCTTCTTTGAAGTAAAATAAAAATGATGTATGAATGGGAAAAATGTCAGTAGCGAACACTCAAGAACATGACTTTGAAGTGTGTATCTTACTGTTGTTTCTTTTTAAAATTTAACATTCTCTTTTGTAATGAAAATGAAGCATTTATAGTCACTGCTAGACATTCCATCATTATCAAATGTCTATTATATCTTATACAAGTGTCAATTTACATATTTCTTCCTTAAGATAAGTCTAAAGTTCTTTCTGGAGTTTCTGTCTTAGTTCCTTAGTTTCCAAACTATCCCTCTCTCTGTAATACCGTCTTCCAAACTTTCTGATGTTACTAATAATGGCCACCATTTATTCATCTCATATTATCTACCATCAACTTCACATATATCATTTCACCTAAATCTTCTGACAGCAATAAAAAGTTGATATTATTACTATTTTATAACTGCAGAAACTAAAATTCAAGCCTACAGACTAGCTGTGGCAGAAGTAAGGCAATGTGAATCCAGCCAAATGGTTTGTTTCCAAATTTGTAAAATGTGAATAATCTGCCAGCTACAAATGGTCACTTGCCACCTACCTCTACAAGATTGAATCATGAGCTGCTTGCTGCAGCCGCTGACCTTCAACACCCCCTGAAAGGAGTTCAGGGTGGAGATCAGGAATGAGGCACTCTGTGCTCTGGGAAAAACTGGCAGAACAGGCCTCCAGATAGATATTTTCAGGAGAAGATTTTATGAGCCTGATTTTTGCATCTCCTCGTATCTAGAAAAGCACTAAAATCTTTCATGGTGACGTCTGTTCCTCATGATTAGCAGTAACTTTCAGGAGCCTAGCAGAAACCTTCTGCAAAAAATATGTGCTTGACTGCATGTACCCCGCCTTCACCAAAATCACATATATACTGACCTTCCCCCCTGCCTCTTCAGGGCGCTTTCTCCGAGCTTTCTGAAACGCTGTTTCCTGGGCGATAGACTTCATTTTGCCCCCAATAAAACAACTCACAGCTCTCACGTTGTGCATTTTTTCCAGTCAACAAATCTAATACGGCTACTGTATTAATTGAGAAAATCCATATAAGTACTTAGGACAGTGTCTGACAATGATAAGCACTTGATAAATAAGTAATTATAATGATTATTAGTACCATATTGCCATTTTGATTCTTTGTCCCTTGGACTTCAAAATTCCACTTATTTCAACTAAATTATCTTGGCTTTTTAGAAATGATTTAATTTCTAGAACAAACAAGAAAAGCTTCTAAGAAGTTATATTTTTATCTAAGGTTAATGCAACATTTTCTCTTTTTCACTTTTTTGGAGCAGGAAAGGGGGGTGGGTGACAGAAAAGCTGGAATATGAATTCTCAAATCTAAGCCCCCCTTTTTATCTCCTGGATTGTTTCTTTTCCTCTAAGGAGTACTTCAACTTTGAAAACATTAGAGGAACCAATGTAAATGTTCATTTCCAGCCCTTTTTCTTTCCAACTTCCCCCAAAACATGTTCTAGACAGGGGGGAAATATAAAGGTAGAAGAAACCAAACCAAGACTGGTATTACCATTATCCCTAGCACTATGTATTGTCAAATAACTAAATCCTATTTTGAAGAATTAAGTAATTTGAGAAACTAAAACGGAATCATTTATAAGTGACCTTCTTTCACTTCTTTCCTATTTTCAAGTTCTTGGGCTACTCCTCCACCCCCGGGGGTTACATTTTATTTTTCCCTTAGTGTGAGGGATTTGGTTGGCAAGCCTAAACTCCAACACTGCAGTCGCCCCTCCCGCCTCCCTGCCCCACCACCCAAAGACCTCCACTTAAAAAAAGGCCCAGCACTTTGCCTGCAAGCTCACAATGAGCCTCTTCTTTTCTCCCTGCCTTCGGCCAGGTTCTTCTCCTTTTGCATGGCTTTCCTCACCCCTAGGTTGCACCACTCCCTGCGGTATCTAAACAGAGCTACCACACACCTGGCTCCTCGGTTAGGTGCCAAAGTACTTCGAGTAAAGCGTGTCCCAACTGATCTGGAGCAACAGTTCTACCAGACTTGCGTCTTTCTCTCAGGGTCAAAACTAAACTCCGAAGTGGAGCGCCCCGAGCCACAGAGAAAGCGTCTACAGCGTTGACAGTGGCCTGGAGCATGCTCAGTCCGCCTGGAGTCACTGGGCGGCGGCCGGCCACCACTCGCGGCCCCCGGACTCAGGCAAAGCCGCGGGAGCTCGCGGCCACCCTCCTCCCCGCCCCCCCCTCCCCCCCTCCCCCCCCCCCCCCCTCCCCCCCCGGCGCGGCGCGCGCTCCCGGGCATCCACAAGGGAGCTCAGCCGCCTCGCCTGCCCTCCCCATCGCCTCCACCTCCTCCTCTTCCACCCCCTCCGGCTGCGGCGGGCGAGGACTCGTCCGGGGACATAAATAAATAAATAATTCCATTCACCCGGTGACAGCGAGGCGAACGGGCGGCGGCCGGCGGGGGACGGATCGCTGCAGCGCCCACCCTGTGCCGGAGACCAGGTAAAGTAAGTTACACCCCGGGAGGAGAGGAGCAGAGGACTGGGCGCCGGCGGAGAGGAAAGCGAGCGCGCATCCGTCACCCGAGCTGCCCGGAAAACCCCGCACGCGTGTGTGTAAATAATGGCCAACCTGTGACACGCACGCCAAAGCCGTTAGCCGACGAGCCCTTATATAGACAAAATTCCCCCAGGCGGCTGCCGGAGGAGAGTTCGCATCACACGAGCGCGGACCTCAGCCGGGTGCAGCCTCGGGGCGCGCGCGGGCGCGTCGGAGATGGGGGCCAGAGGGGTCCGGGGCGGAGAGCGCTCCGCGCGCCCGCGTGCTTCCGGCCAGGCGACGCCAGAGCTCCGAGCTTCTGCACCGAGGCTCTGCCGGCGCGGTGCGCCCCCCAATCCTTGCCCCACGAGTCTCCCCGGCAGGTTCCCGCCTGGTGTGTCCCGCTTGCGCTTCTCAGCAGCATCCCGCCCCGGGCTCAACGGCACCGCGGGGTGGCCTCGGCCGCAGGAGCTGGGGATGGGGGCGGTGAGAGTGTGTATAGGGAGCATCTTCTCTTTTAGCAGATGGTGGGGGCTCGGAGAGGCTGGAAGGAGAGGACGAAATACCAGGGGGGTCGAGTTTTGTTCTTTTTCGGTCCCCAGGTAGCGTGGCGGGGGCGAGGCCAGTCGGGGGCAGAAAAGGAGTGTGACTTGACGGGGGCGGAGGAGGGCCTGCGCCTCCCGGGCTCACGCTGGGTTTCCTGCGTGAGCTGCTGCGCCGCGCTGGGGGTGCCAGGCCCGGCCAGGTAGCGCGGGAGGCTGGCGAGGCTCCTCTTTCGGGCGGATGCTGCTTGGCAGCTGTTCTCTCCACCCCCATTTTCTCCCTTACTTCCTCGAAACAGGATTGCAGACTGCCTTGGCAGGGGCGGTTGTGACCAAGGCCACTTTCCGGGCAGGGCTGGGGAGGGAATTTTGTGGTCTACGTCAGGGACGTTAAAATTACACACACACACACACACACACACACACACACACACACACACACACACACACACGAGAGGAAATGTGCGGTTTCTCTCTGCCTGTCCTGCCTGAAGTAGTACTGAGTTGGGTAGTAGTACGAAAGCTAATATTTCGTGTCCTCCTTTCTTGGGTCTGTTAAGGGACGCAGCAGAGGAATAAAACCACGGGCAGTGGTGAGGGTTATGTGAATAAGCCTGGAAACAGTGGGCACTAGGTGCCTTTTACTGGCACCCCATGCTTTATGACTAAATCCAGACTGGGAACTCGGGAGGGCTGCAAACTTTCAACAGACACGTTGGCTTGAATGTGCTGTGTCACTGAAACCTCAAGAACTACGTGTGCATTTGGGGGAGAGTGGCTGCAGAGAATGATGAGAATTGAACAAGGTGACCCTTATTTGGCCCTGGTGAGGCAATCCTAGCCCCACTTTCTGCTTCTGACCACATTGCATTTGAAGCAGTCTAAGTCAGCTGGCCTGAATGATCTCAGTGAAAGGGAAGGATTACCTTAAGCAACTCAGTGTGTTGAGTAACAATTCATAAAGTCAGAAATTAGTTTTTGCAAAATTCATAGCAACAGTTTGCAATTAAGTACTGCTCCCCCCACCCCCTCCCGGACTGTTTTAATAATGGTAAGCGATCTGAAATTTTAACACCTTTTTCCCAGTGTCCTAGTTAGTTCATCTTCCTTTAAATGCTCAGTTTATTTCTAGACATGCATTTACTTTTCTATAATATCTGGCTGATATCTTTGGCCTTGAGCCCTCCTGAAGGGAAAGAGGGCAAAGAGACTTAAAGAAATATACTTTATCCAGAGTTATATTCCTGGTTCATGGATCTAAAGTAAAAGAAGTCTCCTGCAATTGCTTTTCATTCTGTATTCATTTATCAGACATGTTTTTGAGACATTCACATGGAAAAAGGTAATTAACTTTAGAGTTAGACCTAGATTTCAAGCTCAGTTCCGCACTTTTGTAAGATTGAGTAATTATTTAACAATCTCATCCTCAGTTTTTCTTATTCATAAAATGGGATTCGTGGTATCTACCCTGAAGTGCTATGGTGAGGAATAAAGTATACGGAAAACACCTAATAAATAAACTAGCTATTTCTGAACCCCTAAAATCACCTCAGACACTGTACTGTGGTTCCCAAGATGAAGGAGGTTGGAATTCTGCTCTCCAAAAACTCAGCGTCTAGTCATCTAGGATAATCTTCTTCCTGTCCTCTTTGACATCAGTCAGTTTCCTCTCAGTGGAAGAAGCATATATCTCAAATAATTTGAAAGGGATGTAGCAATTTCAAGAAATTAAGATGTGCTAAAAGGCAAATTTGAGAAGGGTACCTTTCCTCAGAAACCTGTGTGTTCAGCCCCATCCATTTGCCCATTGAGAGTGACCCAGTATAAACAGGTAATGGAGGATTTTCTCTTGTTATGAGGGCAGGACATCCCTTCCCCAAAGAAGGTCTTTGCTAATGAATTGATTTCCATTTTTTTGAGAGACTGAGCAGCAAGTTTTTTCTGCACTTTGGACAGACTAATCCACTCACTCTGAGAAGCCCAAGAGTATAGAAACTATAACAACATCTCTGTAATGCTACCACGTCCTGGGGACTGTGCTACCACTGTCTATTAACTCCTTTTATCTCCTTAACAATCCTAAGAGGTAGGTCTGTCAATATCCACATTTATAGAAGAGCAATTGAGGTACAGAGAGTTAAGAAATTTGCTCAATTTGCACAGCTAGCAAGTGGCTGAGTTGGGGCAAGCACCCAGGCAGGCTGTCTGATTTTAACCACTAAGTAGTATGGCTTATGCTGCACGAAGCTGAACGAGGGCAGGGACTTTGTCTGTCGTGTTCTCTCTTCTCAGTTTAGTGCCTGGCAGGTGATAGTCCTGAACAACTGATTATAGAAAAAATGAAGCAAGGAGGGACAGGAGGAGAAACAAACAAGGGAAGAGTGAGCCTCCTTTCCTGCCTACAACTCTAAATCTGGCAGGGAATCCCTCATGGACTTTGCCTGGGGGACAGGATAGTTGAGGATCTTTTGAAGAGTTGTTTGCCTTGTCCCGCATTATTTATTCTATGTAAGCACATGCATAGAAATAATTCATGGTAGCTAGTGTCAGGTATTAAATATTTGACGTTAAGGCTACTAGGTTGTTATAAGGTTTGCTGGCTTGTTTTTCTTAACAGATTTTTGGGAACCCTTTGAAGAGCCAAGTTTCTCAATAGATGGCATTATAGTGCTGGATTGCATAAGCCACTGAATGGACTCTCATTGTCTGAGAGGTCATCCTTGTTTGTCCGAGGCTTTCTCAACTATTTGGATTAAAGTGTGCAGGAAATGTGTTGGGAAACGACTGCACACTAAGTCTCAGTGAGTAATAGACTTTTTTTTTAACTGACGAAGCGAGCTTCGTTTTCTCAGTTGGTCCCTTAAATGGTGAATCCAGGGTCCTCATCTACCTACCTGGAAGATCCAGTAGTTTTTATTAATCTTTATTGAAATCCCAAATAAGTTCTTGAAAATTTTACAGGGCATTTGGGCGACAACTACAAAATGCTGGTGTAAAGATATTTTTGTTAAAAATTTTGTACACTTAGGATAGCCCCACAAAAAATGACATACTGTGTGGTTCAGGTATCTGAACTGGTGATTACTGTTTGGTAATATTTGGCATGAAAACAGAAATTTTCAATGGAAAATATCTAGTATGGGTGGTAACGCAGAGAAATATTTGTTTAAATAAATAAAGATCTGTACAAAATGTTGGTATTTTTCAAAAGCAGTTAAATTAAACATTGGCTGTTTCCTCACCTAATAACACAATGAAATGTATTCTTATTAATCATGCACACCCCTAAACAGATTCTGATTAGAGCTAATACGTAGAAGAGTTATAGATTATAAGAAGCTGCCCTACTAAATAATTTACTTGAAGACCTATTTCTTTTGGAACTAGATTAGATATGAATAAACAGTAAAACTAAAAGGCAGGCATTTGCTTGAAAAGTTTCTAAGGCATGAACTGTATTCGTGATATTTGCCTGTTTTTGAAATTGATTCTCCAAAATTTCAGAATCTGAAGTTCTATCAATTTTTCTCAAATATACAAAAGGTGCATTCAGTGATAAACAGCATTATGTGACAGTGTTTCTCAACAGGTGACACTATTGGCATTTGGGCAGGGCTCCTCTACATGGATTAGGAATGCCTCTTCTATTGCAGGACATTTAGTGTGTATGGCCCCTGTCCTCCATATGCCGATAGATTCCCCTCAGTCATAATTACTGAAAATGTCCCCTGAAGTACCTTTTGGAAGAATAGTACTAGATGTCATTGAAAACTATTGGCCAATAAGATCAAATTGAGAATGTTTAAGGAAATTATCCTTGAAATGAGTGTACCTTCCAATAAGAAATTCTTTTGTTTTTTCTTCAAAGGATAAAAAGAGTAATAATCTCCTGTGAAACTACTTTGATTTAAAGGAGTGAGTTCTTCCCTGTAAAGTATATTAAGTATTAATATTTCAGAATCAGGTTATAATTGGCCTCTGAGGGTCCAAATCTTCATTCGCTTCACACCGTCAACAGCCTTTGGTAATGTTGGCACCTGCTGCTTCTTAAACTCTTCTCTTCTGCGTACTCTTTGTGCCCCTCTTACTTCTCTGAGTGCTCATTGGTGGCTCTTCTTCGGCTTTCCTTTCATCTCCTACTCACTCAAGTATGTGTTCCTCAATTTCCGTTTGAGTTCTTCTCTTATCTGTATTTGATCCATTGGCAAAGCTCATCCTCTCTTGGCCTGTGTTTTGACCTCAGCAAGAGTAACGCCCAAGTCGTTATCTTCAGCCCTGACTTTCACATAGCTCAGGGCAGCCCTTTCCAAGTCCCTGCTGGACAGCTTACCTCTTCTGTGCTTCTGACATGGCTAACACCCTGTGGTCTCTTCTGAACACTGTCTTCCCTCCTTCTGTTGCCCCTGTTGCTTTCATTGGTCTTAACATTCTAGTCTAGAAGCTTTTGAGACCCTCAACACCCCCAGCCTTATGTCTTACAGTCAGTTGCTAAGACCTGACATCCAAAATGCTTCTTTCACCAGTTTCCTCTTTTCTGATGCTGCCACAGAGTTCAGGCACGTTTGACACACTACCTAGAGTCATGTCCTAGTCTCTTAGCAGGTCTCCTTATTTCTGGTTTCTCACTGTACCAGTTAATTCTGTATGTACCACGAGATACTCTTACTGAAATACACCTCCTTTTCCTATTTGTTAATATCACTTTGGGACTCCCATTACCTAGGTCTAAGGACCAACGTTTCAACCTCTGTAATTCCAGAAAGTTTTTCCAGGTTCGTCTCCCACTGCCACCATCCTCGAGTCAAATTGAACTGTCCCCTGTGCCTCATTGATCTTCATTCTATTTCCTGACACCACACCTTTGGCCTTGCTGTTCTTTCATCTTAAAATGCTCTAACCTCCTGCTATTTTCATGTCTAGCTGAGCTTAAACACCACATTCAGATTTCCTCTGAAGCCTCTGGATAGGTAGAAGAAGCTTTTCTAAAATTTCAGTAACATTGCATTGTAATCTGTCTTGTGTGTTTTAAACATTGTATTTTCGTTGCATATAGATTTGTATATCTTTGGTTTCTCTATATACTATAAATTTCTGGATGTTGGGAAGAATAACATATCCATATTTACATATCCTTTAGCACTTTGGTGGATTACGGAGTTACGTGGGACTTAGAGGACATTGGTTTCTGCTTTTCTTTATTGTTTCTTCAGCATTTTCAATATACCATCATCTATTTTTATTTTAAGTATGTTCACTGAGGCAGCCTGTTCTTTTAAAGACAGTTCCAGTTGTGACTGCATTCTTCTTGCTTCTACCTAGGACCCTTACTCAGCTTTCCAGGGCCACAAAAAATAAATCTTTTTCTGGGTTGATTGAGAGCCTGTACATATGTGGTGACAGCTCACATTCTTACGTTTTCTCTCTGAATTTAACATATTCCGTTTTTTAATCTGTTCTTTACAGGACCTGGTGAAGCTATTTTTTAAGGCCATTGTGTTTCTGGAAGCATTCAAGTTTAGGAAAGTCCATATATGTACAATATAGTTCAAGGATGAAAATGGTTGCTTATGAATATAAATGTTTGAACCCTTGTTCATGAGCCCATTGGTCATCAATATTATCTCTTTTCAGATGAAGTCAGAAGGTGGCAAGTAAAGGCATATAGAGGGATCCACCTTTGGAAGAACCCACTGTTACCTCAGGGCTGAACATTTTCTTTCCGTGGCCCTCAGTGTAGTGAATGAATGAATAAACCACCGAAAGGAAGGAAAGAAGGAAAATTCACTTTAAATTTTGGTTACAATTAGATATTAGCCCCTCAGTTAAATTATTTGCCTTTGTAGATTAACGCCGTAAGAGGTAAAGCACCTAAGATGCTGTGTGTGTGTGTGTGTGTGTGTGTGAGTGTGTGTGTAATAAGTGAGTTTAGAGACCAAAGTTGTGACTATTAGGTAAAGCTATAGAGATCACTTTGAGTAAAAATAGCTTGCCTTTATCAAACACTTCTATGTGTCAGGTATAATTTTACATATTCATTTTACACATTTTAACTCATTTAATCCTCCAAACCTTATGAGGAAGCATTGTTTTGACCCTCATTTTACAGGTGAGGGAATTAGGGCAAGAGGTTAAGTATCTTGCCCAAGGTGTGTACATCTTGTCAGTGGAGGGATCTGGACTTGAATCTATTAACCACAATACACCCTCTCAATATTAGTAATTTAAAATATGCAGGTCTGCAGTAGATTTTAAGAGATTCTAGAGGAAGGAAGTTTGAGAAATGTTTAAAAAAAAATGACTAGTCAAGGATAACGAGTCTTGATCTGTTAAAACACAGAGTCAGCAGAATAAGACTTCCTTACTGTTTAAAGGAAGTATCTGGAACCAAACTAAGAGGCTTCGAAAAAATAATGACCTCTTATCGCTTGTGGACTCAGGGAGGCTGGGGAACCATTAGGGACTAAAGAAACAGTAAGTCCAGGATGTGATCCCTTTAGCACAGGTAGCAAGATGATAGGGGTGGAGTGGGCATGGGGTGGCAGGTCTCCTGTGGATACCCCAGGCTGCGGGCACCAGTGGGTACGTGAACAGAAAAGTGTCTGGAGAATTCCCATGGATGTATAGATGCCAGATCTGCAGTGAAGTGGGCTGTTGAATAAAGCCTATGACGTATTTCAAGCCAGTGAATGTAATCCTTTACTAACAACTGTTTATTCATCCACTGTGCTCCCAGACACCGTTTTAGATGTTAGAGTTGGCAAACAGGTAAGCTCCTTTTACTCTTGAGGCCCACAAATAAAGGAACATATTCTCAAAACAAGGCTAAGCAATTTATGTCCTTCAGTCAACTTCTTGTAGACCTCTGATGTCATCTTCACTCTGTAGTTTGTCTCAGTCTGTGGTTCTCTCTTTTCTCTCTTTCCTTTTTTCTCCATCACAGTGTCACGTGGTGGATCAGAGGCTTTGTGGTTAGTTAGATAGACCTTGATGGAACTTTGACTTAGCCACATCTCAGCTGTTTAACTAAAATCAAGATATGTGAACCTTCAGAACCCCAGTTTCCTCATTTAAAAAAATGGAAACAATAAAACCTATATCACAGGAATGTTGCTGGAGAGTAAATAAATAATGCAGGTAACTTATAAATGGTAATCATAATCATTTTGCTTTTATCTCTACCAGTATTTTTGGTGCATCTTGAGGCAGGGCCTCTTTATTCTTGAGGAATTCTCTTCTGTGCGCAGGTATTTATGAATTATAATATTACTATTCACAGCCTGAGCCAAGTAGGAGATTCATAAAACAACAACTCATTGACGTTACAGTAATGTGGGTCTTTCCCATATAGACAAAGCTCTGGTTTTTGGTACATATAGGAAGACAACTCAACACTGATATTGACGCTGCAAAAATATTTCAGTGCTAAATTTTTCACTTAAACACAATGTTAGTAACATCAATTGGACTGTATCCCAAGGGAATTTTAAGATGGAAATTTCTTACTTTCCACTTAGAAGTAGCAGTGCACATAAGCACATTTAAAAGCTATGACAAAGAGAAAAACAGTAATCATTCTATTATCATGACTTAGAGAAATTTATTCATATTAAGATGCAAACTTATGGCAACGTAATTATTGATACCATTTAAGTGCTTCTTATGTGTCTGATCTTTTAAAAATAGAATTTCTATTCCTCATTATTACCAAGTAAGATATATTCATTTACAGGTAGGATAAAGACTCAGCAAGATGAGGCTGCCCATTAGAGAACCCTAAGAGTCAATGTCTCAGTAGATGTTTCAATGTAGGTAGGACGCTAATGGCAACTAGATCTTGCTCCCATATCTTAAAATCAGTTTAAATCAGTAAATAATTAAGCATTGCTCCATGAAGTAATATGCACAGAGACCTGAAAAGATCATGTATAAGACATCTTTCCTGACCCCCTGAGGAGTCTCTAATTTCAGAGACATTCTCTATGTGTGCGCAGTTAAAGGTACAATCCAGAGTAGGATTGAGTGTCAAAATAAAATGATAAAGCAGTGATTGTCTACAGCAGAGGTTGACAAAGTATAAATAACCCTTGGGCCACATCTAGCCTGCTACCTGTTTTCATAAATAAAGTTTTTCTGGAATATAGCCACACCCATTTGTTTCTGTATTTTCTGT
This sequence comes from Physeter macrocephalus, assembly GCF_002837175.3. NCBI lineage: Eukaryota > Metazoa > Chordata > Mammalia > Artiodactyla > Physeteridae > Physeter > Physeter macrocephalus. The sequence goes on along the minus strand of NC_041219.1, from coordinate 83,120,813 downwards.
GGCTGATTGCCTGCTGCAGACAGAGTTGAGTAGTTGTGACTAAGTCTGCAAATCCTAAAATATTTACTATCTTTCAGTTTAGAGAAAAATATTTGTTGACCCCTGCTCTAGGATTCCAGAAGAAGGAGACTTTACTATGTAACAGAGCAATCAAAGAAGGCTTTAATGAAAGAAGTGGAAATGTTTTTAGAGCTGAGAGATGAATAGTCTTTAAGTGAAACGAGGAGATGGTCATTATAAGTGCACAAAACTCAAGAGTGAAAGCAAAAAACACATGGATAAATACAAAAGTCTGCTGAAGGATAAGAATTATATTTCTGTATATAATTCATATAATATTCATTTATCTATGAGTATACTTTTTGTAAGTATTCATCTAGAACTGTGATTCTTAAACTTGATGGGACATTTGAATCAATTGGTAAAAAATAAGATTTTTTATTTTTTTACTCATTGATCTGTGATACTGAACTGTGGAAAATCACTCATCTAGAATACTTATTCATTTGCTATTTTCTGTTGAGGACAGAGAATATTTTTTTCTCAAATGGTATCTCTGCCTCCTTAATGTACATGCATGCTGGACATACATTAATAATTTTGCTAATCACTAGTTATAATAAAAATAATACTAGCTATTGTGCACACAGCTAAGTGCCAGCACTATGCCAAGAGCTTTTTATACCTTCTCACATTAAAAATTTACAGTAGCCCAATGAGGTAGATGTTATTATTACCATTTTGCAGAAGAGAATACTAAGAATAGAAGGAACAAGTTATTAATTGCCTTTATACTACAGTACTAGTAAATAGACCCTCTTTAACTAATATCGCCAAGAAATTGACTTTTTTAAAAAGAGAAACTTTTTTTTTAAGTGTCTTTTTTTAAAATTAATTTATTTTATTTTATTTATTTTTGTCTGCGTTGGGTATTCGTTGCTGCGCGCGGGCTGTCTCTAGTTGCGGTGAGCGGGGTCTACTCTTCATTGCGGTGCGCAGGCTTCTCATTGTGGTGGCTTCTCTTGTTGCAGAGCACGGGCTCTAGGCGTGTGGGCTTCAATAGTTGTGGCACGCAGGTCCAGTAGTTGTGGCTCGCGGGCTCTGGAGTGCAGGCTCAGTAGTTGTGACTCACGGGCTTAGGTGCTTTGCAGCATGTGGGCTCTTCCTGGACCTGGGCTCAAACCCGTGTCCCCTGTGTTGGCAGGCAGATTCTTAACCACTGCGCCACCGGGGAAGTCCCTAAAAAGAGAGACTTTTGGAGGTAGGGCATAGATAGGAATGGACTTTCAGAAATTTAAAAAAAGAGTGAATTACTAGTAAATAGACCCTCTTTAACTAATATCGCCAAGAAATTGACTTTTTTAAAAAGAGAAACTTTTTTTTTAAGTGTCTTTTTTTAAAATTAATTTATTTTATTTTATTTATTTTTGTCTGCGTTGGGTATTCGTTGCTGCGCGCGGGCTGTCTCTAGTTGCGGTGAGCGGGGTCTACTCTTCATTGCGGTGCGCAGGCTTCTCATTGTGGTGGCTTCTCTTGTTGCAGAGCACGGGCTCTAGGCGTGTGGGCTTCAATAGTTGTGGCACGCAGGTCCAGTAGTTGTGGCTCGCGGGCTCTGGAGTGCAGGCTCAGTAGTTGTGACTCACGGGCTTAGGTGCTTTGCAGCATGTGGGCTCTTCCTGGACCTGGGCTCAAACCCGTGTCCCCTGTGTTGGCAGGCAGATTCTTAACCACTGCGCCACCGGGGAAGTCCCTAAAAAGAGAGACTTTTGGAGGTAGGGCATAGATAGGAATGGACTTTCAGAAATTTAAAAAAAGAGTGAATTTGCCAATTTGTTCTATTATGTGACTTCTTTTAAAAGAATTGTGCCATATTTTTATAAAAGTTGAGTCTGCTTTCACTACAAATTATTCTACAGATTTTTATTGAACATACTGATTTTTTTTGGACTGGAACTTTCTGTACCCTTTCTGTTTCTCTTGCTTCTGTCACTTTCTGTCCATAGCTGTTAACCTTGTCTCTAAAGTTTCAGTTATTTGTAATGTCCTTCCTTTCTTCCTTCTTTTTCTGTAGTATCTCTTCCTAATATCATATAGATTCCAGTTACTTATTGCCTGGTGTCTTCAATGTAGCAATAAAATGCTTGAATGCATTTTCCTGAAGCCATGGCCTCTTTCAGAAGAAAAACAAAGAATCAATGCAACTAAATACCAGTTTCTTTTTCTGAACTTAAAAAGTGGAGGATACTGCAGGAATATTTACTTATCACTAATTGGTATGACAACATAATAAGTAGATAGGAAAAGGTGAATGATTCAGAAGAAACCTCAGGGAATATAAGAAAATGTAAGTCCATCCCCTGTGGACCACATTACCATCTCTGTGGAGAGTCACCTGGCCGCTGTGTCCTGGGGAGAACATTAATTACACTCATTAATGGCCTGCTACTGGAGGATTTACAGATGTCAGATCTCAAGCTCATCTAAAAATTATTTCCCTTTTTATCGTTAATTTTCTTAGTAATATGTGCTGTAATTTAAGGGAAAAAAAGCACTTCAATGAGGAAGCATGCAAATTTTTATTGCTTTAAGTTTATTTTTTATCAATAACAGATTTATTACTCTATTAAGCTATCTGTGCCCATTATCTACATTTATTTTTAAATATTCCAAAAAAGGGCCTATGTACTTCTATAGCTCTATCACCAAATTAAAAATCTTATTTTAAATGCTTAGAAACCTAATTATTACTGTTCATTGGGTTACTTCAGTATTGATGATCAAAATTATTATGCATATTTGACCTATAACTTTCATTTAAGAGTGAACGTTCCATCCAACTTTTTTAGTCTATAATCTATTTTAAATTATTTCACATTTTATTAGAACTCTTATTTTACTAGCTTTTGTCTTGAAGCAGTACTACTAATGTCTCCTCAGCTATACATTCAGATATTGAGATGTGGTCTATAAAATCTAAATTTAAAAATGTAATTTTTTGGTATTCTCTTGGTGTCCAAAGGATTTACACACTCAGATTTTTGGGATTGGGAAAGGGAAAAGAGAAGGCACATATCATTCTTGGTGCTGGCTGTGTGCCAGAGATAAAGCTGCGGGCGCTTTACATGTATCACCTCACATAATCCAGAAAGTCATTGTCTGACAACTTCAGCAGCCCTATAATATGGGCTTCTGGCATTGTTATCACTAATTTAGAATGAAATGAAGTATCTGATATCTCAAATAGGTTAGGTCACAAAGCTCTATTTTCAAAATCCACATTTTTCCCTATGTTCCATGTAGTTGTCCCAGGTAGGAGTAGATTCCTCCCTCTTTGCACAAACATTTTATAGAAAAGGGAAATTGTAGGGAAGATAAAAGAGAAATACTTGGGATTCTGTCCTTCTGAAATGTGCTACTTTTTAAGAGTCATGCTTTTAAACATCAAAATCACACCTGGAAGTCTTTCACAGAAAAACAAATGACAAAATTAAAAGGACAAGAAAAATGTTGGCAAAATTGTATTTTGTCCCTCTTCCACATTGTCTCAGTCTGTTTGGGCTGGTATGACAAAATACCACAGACTGGGTAGCTTGTAAACAGCAGAAATTTGTTTCTCATTGTTCTGGAAGCTGGAAGTCAGAGGTCAGGGTGCCAGCGTGGTCGGGTGAGGGCCTGCTTCTGGGTTGCAGACTTTTAGTTGTGTCCTGGCATGGTGGAAGGGACTCTGGAGCTCTGTGGGGTCTGTATAAGAGTCCTAATCCCATTCATGAGAGCTCCATCCTCCTGACCTAAGCACCTTACAAAGGCCTCACCTCCTGAAACCATCACACTGGGCATTAAGATTTGATCTTGAGTTTATGGGGCCGCAAGCATTCAGACCATAGCACACATACATAATCCTTCTTTTAAAAATGTCAGCTCCATGAACTGTGTATACTGGGACTGATGTTAGTACCAAGAAATTGAGTAGGCACGGATAACACTATTGAATTAAGGCTATGTTTAAATAAACTGGGATCCAAATATTGTTTTACTTTTTTTCTAGTACTTGATTATGCTTTTTAAAACAGGTACATTCAGCTCCAATTATACCTTAATAAGAAAAACAATTCATGACACATTTTTAAAAAAATCTTAGTAATAATTGGTTCATTGAAGTACTGTAACTTCATTATAACTTGAAATTCAGTGTGAGTTCCTCTTACAGAGAGTCCATTTCAAAAGTCCATTTCAAAAGGACGTTTCAGAAGGAAGTCCCCCACTATAAGCAATTTAGCTCTTTACCTTAGTCTTGTTATAGGAACAGGAGCATTCAGCTGTAACACCTTGAAGATGGTGCTGTAATGAAATCCTAGCATCATTGTTTTAAAATGTATTCCTTTTGAAATAGAACAACTTCAAAATATATGATTGAGGTACTACATGTTTTAAAATGTGAGGCAGTTGAATTAAACGTTATGTCTTGTTTATCCAGTGTCTGATACACTTACAATGTGAATGGGACTTTTCTTTACAGTTGAAAAGAGAATATAATTTGTTCATTGCATTAAAATATCCCTTCCTTGACTCCAAAAAGATATCCAATCAAGGAGGTGTGGGAAAATTTATCAGGTATTATTACCATCTACTGAATAGTATTTTATAGGACAGAGTTGATGGGGAAAACAGGAAATGCTCCGTTGTTAATTGAACACTTGTATGGACAGTTTAAGGGCACAGACAACCTATTTCTTAGACAATTTATAGCATTTAAGTTATAGTTTACCAAAATCAAGAGTCTAAGGCCAATAATTCAAACAAAGAGAAATTATGCAACTAAGGTATTCCTGTATGCATAGGGCCTCTTCCACAAAGGTGGAACTAGAGAGTCAAGTTGAAAACATACAGGATTATGATCAATAATCCTATTAAGAATTATTAATTAATCCTGAAAACAAATATAATATCCCCAAATAGTCTACTGGGGTTAGCAAAGTTTCTACATGGACTGTTTTAGCTCCTGAAAAGGGCCATCTTTTGTAATCAAATCATTAATGATTTCAAAGGAAGTGGTTCTGATATGCTCTTTATGTTATTAAAAGGCATCAGAATAATATAAGGTAGTTGAAGTGCCATGATTTTCTAATCGAAATACAGTATAGTTGATTTACAATGTTGTGCTAGTTTCAGGTGTACAGCAAAGTGATTCAGTTATATACATATATATATATTCTTTAGCAGATACTTTCCATCATAACTTATTATAAGATATTGAGTATAGTTCCCTGTGCTATACAGTAGGTCCTTGTTGTTTACCTATTTTATGTATAGCAGTGTGTATCTATTAATCCCAAACTCCTAATTTATCACCCCTCCCCCTTTGATAACTATAAGTTTGTTTTCTATGTCTGTGAGTCTGTTTTTGTTTTGTAAATAAGTTCATTTGTATCATTTTTTTTAGATTCCACATATAAGTGATACCATATATTTGTCTTTTTTAAAAATAAATTTATTTATTTATTTTTGGCTGCATTTGATCTTCGTTGCTGTGTGTGGGCTTTCTCTAGTTGTGGCGAGCGGGCGCTACTCTTCTTTGTGGTACTCAGGCTTCTCATTGCGGTGGCTTATCTTGTTGCAGAGCATGGGCTCTAGGCATGTGGGTTTCAGTAGTTGTGGCTCGCGGGATCTAGAGCACAGGCTCAGTAGTTGTGGCACACGGGCTTAGTTGCTCCGTGGCATGTGGGATCTTCCTGGACAAAGGCTTGAACCCATGTCCCCTGCATTGGCAGGCGGATTCTTAACCACTGCACCAACAGGGAAGCCCCCATGTATTTCTCTTTCTCTGACTTACTTCACTTAGTATGATAATCTCTAGGCTCATTTTTAAACTTTATTTCACTAGAGAATCAAACTTTGTTTTAAAAAATTGTTTATTGAGGAAACTTGCACAAGCCTCTTAGATAGCCTCATCTATCAGAGGGCAGACAGCAGAAGCAAGAAGAACTACAATCCTGCAGCCTGTGGAACAAAAACCACATTCACAGAAAGATAGACAAGATGAAAAGGGAGAGGGCTATGTACCAGATGAAGGAACAAGATAAAACCTCAGAAAAACAACTAAATGAAGTGGAGATAGGCAACCTTCCAGAAAAAGAATTCAGAATAATGATAGTGAAGATGATCCAGGACCTCGGAAAAAGAATGGAGGCAAAGATCGAGAAGATGCAAGAAATGTTTAACAAAGACCTAGAAGAATTAAAGAACAAACAAACAGAG
>NC_041219.1:83113278-83114414 GCF_002837175.3 Physeter macrocephalus | reverse complement strand
CGAGAAGATGCAAGAAATGTTTAACAAAGATCTAGAAGAATTAAAGAACAAACAGAGGTGAACAACACAATAACTGAAATGAAAAATACACTAGAAGGCATCAATAGCAGAATAACTGAGGCAAAAGAACAGATAAGTGACCTGGAAGACAGAATGGTGGAATTCACTGCTGCAGAACAGAATAAAGAAAAAGAGAATGAAAAGAAATGAAGACAGAGTAAGAGACCTCTGGGGCAACATTAAATGCAACAACGTTCACGTTATAGGGGTCCCAGAAGGAGAAAAGAGAGAGAAAGGACCAGAGAAACTATTTGAAGACATTATAGTCGAAAACTTCCCTAACATGGGAAAGGAAATAGCGACCCAAGTCCAGGAAGCACAGTGAGTCCCATACAGGATAAACCCAAGGAAAAACACACCGAGACACACAGTAATCAAATTGGCAAAATTTAAAGACAAAAAAAACTTACTGAAAGCAGCAAGGGAAAAATGACAAATAACACAAAAGGGAACTCCCATAAGGTTAACAGCTGATTTCTCAGCAGAAACTCTACAAGCCAGAGGGAGTGGCATGATATACTTAAAGTAATGAATGGGAACAACCTACAACCAAGATTACTCTACCTGGCAAGGATCTCATTCAGATTCGATGGAGAAATCAAAAGCTTTACAGACTACGGCAACTGCTAACAGCTATAAAAGAGGAAATCGACAGTAACACAATAATAGTGGGGAACTTTAACACCTCACTTACGCCAATGGACAGATCATCCAAATAGAAGATTAATAAGGAAACACAAGCTTTAAATGACACAATAGACCAGGTAGATTTACATAAAATACACAAACACATGGAGGCTAAACAGTACATTACTAAATAACCAAGAGACCACTGAAGAAATCCAAGAGGAAATCAAAAAATACCTAGAGACAAATGATAATGAAAACACGATGATCCAAAACCTATGGGATGCAACTAAAGCAATTCTATGAGGGAAGTTTATAGCTATACAAACCTGCTTCAAGAAACAAGAAAAATCTCAAATAAACAATCTAACCCTACACCTAAAGGAACTAGAGAAGGAAGAACAAACAAACCCAAAGTTAGCAGAAGGAAAGAAATCATAAAGATCAGA
>NC_041219.1:83110799-83112297 GCF_002837175.3 Physeter macrocephalus | reverse complement strand
AGCAAACAGAATCCAACAACACATTAAAAGGGTCATACACCATGATCAAGTGGGATTTATCCCAGGGATGCAAGGATTCTTCAATATATTCAAATCAATCAATGTGATACACCATATTAACAAACTGAAGAATAAAAATCATAAGATCATCTCAATAGATGCAGAAAAAGCTTTTGACAAAATTCAACACCAATTTATGAAAAAACCCTCCAGAAAGTGGGCATAGAGGGAACCTACCTCAACATAATAAAGGCCATATACGACCAACCCACAGCAAACATCATTCTCAATGGTGAAAAACTGAAAGCATTTCCTCTGAGATCAGGAACAGAACAAGGATGTCCACTCTCACCACTATTATTCAACATAGTTTTGGAAGTCCTACCCCTGGTAATCAGAGAAGAAATAGAAATAAAAAGATTCCAAATTGGAAAAGAAGTAAAAGTGTCACTGTTTGCAGATGACATGGTACTATACATAGATAATCCTAAAGATGCCACCAGAAAACTACTAGAGCTAATCAGTGAATTTGGTAATGTTGCAGGATACAAAATTAATGCACAGAAATCTCTTGCATTCCTATACACTAATGATGAAAAATCTGAAAGAGAAATTAAGGAAACACTCCCATTTACCATTGCAACAAAAAGAATAAAATACCTAGGAATAAACCTACCTAGGGAGAAAAAAGACCTGTATACAGAAAACTGTAAGACATTGTTGAAAGAAATTAAAGATGATACCAACAGATGGAGAGATATACCATGTTCTTGGATTTGAAGAATCAATATTGTCAAAATGACAATACTACCCAAAGCAATCTACAGATTGAATTCAATCCCTATCAAATTACCAATGGCATTTTTTACAGAACTAGAACAAAAATTCTTAAAATTTGCATGGAGACACAAAAGACCCCAAATAGCCAAAGCAGTCTTGAGCGAAAAAAAACAGAGCTTGAGGAATCAGACTCCCTGACTTCAGACTATAGTACAAAGCTACAGTAATCAAGAAAATATGTTACTGGCACAAAAACAGAAATACAGATCAATGGAACACGATAGAAAGCCCAGAGATAAACCCATGCACATATGCTCAACTAATCTATGACAGAGTAGGCAAGGATATACAATGGAGAAAAGACAGTCTCTTCAATAAGTGGTGCTAGAGAAACTGGACAGCTAGATGTAAAAGAATGAAATTAGAACACTCCCTAACACCATATACAAAAATAAACTCAAAATGGATCAGAGACCTAAATGTAAGACCAGGCACTAAAAAACTCTTACAGGAAATCATAGGAAGAACACTCTTTGACATAAATCACAGCAAGATCTTTTTTGATCCACCTCCTAGAGTAATGGAAATAAAAACAAAAATAAACAAATGGGACCTAGTGAAACTTCAAATCTTTTGCACAGCAAAGGAAACCATAAACAAGATGAAAAGACGACCCTCAGAATGGGAGAAAATATTTGCAAACGAATCAACGGACAAA
>NC_041219.1:83103436-83110388 GCF_002837175.3 Physeter macrocephalus | reverse complement strand
CTATTTACAATAGGCAGGTCATGGAAGCAACCTAAATGCCCATCGACAGATTAATGGATAAAGAAGTTGTGGTACATATATACAATGGAATATTACTCAGTCATAAAAAGGAACAAAATTTGGTCATTCGTAGAGATGTGGATGAATCTAGAGACTGTCATACAGAGTGAAGTAAGTCAGAAAGAGAAAAACAAATATCGCATATTAACACATGTATGTGGAACCTAGAAAAATGGTACAGATGAACCAGTTTGCAGGCCAGAAACTGAGACACAGATGCAGAGAACAAATGTATGGACACCAAGGGGGAAAGGCAGTGGCAGGTGGGGGTGGTGGTGGTGTGATGAATTGGGAGATTGCGATTGACATGTATACACTGATGTGTATAAAATGGATGACTAATAAGAAACTGCTGTATAAAAAAATAAATAAAATAAAATTCAAAAAGAAATTGTATATTATTTGCCTATTCAGACATCTCCTTTCTACATTCCTGGGAATTCTCTCAAATTCCTAGAAATCTGAAAATAGAAACATACACAACCTCATAATTTCTCAATTTGACAATGTGATTTTTGTTTCCAATATGTCAGTGATCACTAATAAAAACTTTCTTTTCCTTCACTTGACATTGACTTTTACCTCCCCCCACACACAATCTCCTGTAGCGGTAGTTTCCTGATAGGATTGAAAAGATGTATGTGGAGAGAAGTGTGTGCCAAGATTGGCAAGAATTCAGGTGCTGCATTTGTTGCTTCTGTGAAACAGGTGCACCATGTAGTCACATAACTGCGCCAATAATAATACCAGCAGAGTGACCAGGCATTCTTATCTTTAGTGACTGTTCCTGTTCTTGGAGTGTCATGGATGCTGTTGCCATTGCCCCAGAAATCTGCCTTTGGCATGTTGCTGAAACAGTGTCCTAAGCAACATAAAGACACTTGTGCCACTGACATTTGTGTTTTCTGAACACATAAGATGTGGATTTTTCTGTGAACTTTAAAGTGCTGGAGAGTCTAAAAAGATGCGCCTCTTGGAGCCTGCTTGTTGCCTCATCCTGGACCCAGGCCTCACTCCTGCTCCATGACTTGACTTTGTTGGATCTTGGCATTGACTCTGGCCAGCACCTAGTGACTGTCCCCTGAAATGCCCTTTGGTTTTACTGGAAGGGGAAACTACAAATAATAGTCATGGGAACCTAACAGTTGCCAGAAGCCAGACTGACAAAGAAAACCATAAAGACCATGCAACAGCATTATGCCTAAAGTAACTGGCTTTTAGCTTTACCACCCTGGGCCTGTAACCTTTAGCTATAAATACATAGAGTAGGGATTTCATTGTACAGCATTTTACTTGTCAGAGAACAGAGTAGGAAGCACTTATTAAAGTATTTACTGAAGGTAGGAAGCACTCTGATAGTACCTAAATAACATCTTTTTATGGGAATTCTCGTTTGCTTCTAACCAAACCATTTGATCATTTACTTTGAACAAAACTAAAAAAATTAGATGGCAGCAATAATCATTTGTCATGCAATTCAGATATTCTGCGTAGACCACTAAAAGTGTCGTATTCGTATTTATCCTCTATAAGTAAGCTCTTAGTTTTTCCTGAGTTTATTTTAAATTTTGATAGATATTTTAGTTTTTTAATGAAAAAAATTCCAACAGATAATTTTTCATAAATACAAAAAAGAAATATTGTGAGTTGATTTTAAAGTTATCTTATTTGCCTTTTATTGGGTAAAAATTACCGTTATCTTCTTAAGACTCTGCTTGATTCTGTTCTTTAGTTATTTAAGTTGTCTCAAGTCAACTGTTAATAAGGGTAAAAAATAATGTTCAATAGACTGAGGAAGGGGAACTGGGTCACTTTTATTCCGTAGAAAAGTATAGTCCATAGAAATTAAAGGAATTTCAGCATTTACAGAATAAGCCCATTACATGAGGAGAGCTAAGCTACATGTAATGTATTTCCATATTCCTGTAACGTTCATTATTTAAAAGGTAACTAGAACTCATTTCTATTATTATACTTAATAGCATATTTTCTAGCATCATTACCCAGTTAAAAGTTATATTCTGCTGGGGAATTTACCTAAAATCAGTGAGATTTTGTAGATTTTAATTGTTATATGTTTTGGCATAAATGTATTCTTTGGAGAGGTGGCTGGCTAACTTTATTAAATAATTAATTTGATTTTTTTTTCTACTGCATAGTATTTTGAGTTAATAAGTAGGGTGAATGAAATCACTTTTTTTTTTTTAGGATAATTAGTAGGCCCTCTTCTCGGTAAAGAATGAAATAAAAAATTTAAACTGCATATGTTATTGCTCTATTCTACAAGTCGTTAGTCATGTGAATATATCACCTAAATTAGTGCACATTCATAAGATTTATAAAATGGTTTATTCTTATTCAATATATGTACACTTCTCATCCATCATTATTAATGTATTCATAAAATGCTACTTGGCTTTGGACAGGCACTAGCCTCCAAGCTGTAGTCTGTTCAGGGAATGCCTAAATTCAGAATTTTCCAAACTTATTTAATTACAGATGCCATTTTTGAACAGAATTTCACAGCATTGGAATTTAATGGAACACCACTGAGAAAATATCGCCTTGAGGAAAAGACCTATGTGTTTAAACAAAATAGAATTTTGAAAGTATTATTCATAGTCATGCCTGTGCCTGAAGACTAACTGAATTTGGAGTTCATCTTCATAGTTCAAACATGTGATATATTCTCAGGTATTTTACAATGCATATCACAGTAGGTAGCCACTGTCCCTGTTTTCATAATAACACTACCAACATCAAAATCACATGGGTTGGGCTTCCCTGGTGGTGCAGTGGTTAAGAATCCACCTGCCAATGCAGGGGACACGGGTTCAAGCCCTGGTCCAGGAAGATCCCACATGCTGCGGAGCAACTAAGCCCATGCGCCACAACTACTGGGCCTGCGAGCCGCAACAATGCAGGGGACACGGGTTCAAGCCCTGGTCCAGGAAGATCCCACATGCTGCGGAGCAACTAAGCCCATGCGCCACAACTACTGAGCCTGCGAGCCGCAACTACTGAAGCCCGCGTGCCTAGAGTCCGTGCTCTGCAACAAGAGAAGCCACCGCAATGAGAAGCTGGCGCACCGCAATAAAGAGAAGCCCCCGCTCTCCGCAACTAGAGAAAGCCCACGCGCAGCAACGAAGACCCAACACAGCCAAAAATAAATAAATAAAATAAATAAATTTATTTTTTTTAAATCATATGGGTTACTAGATCATATGGGTTACTAAAATTTTTATATTAATATAACAATAATAAAAGCAAAATAATGTATGGAATTATTGAGGGGGGGAATTAATTGCTGAGACCCGGGGTCTGGCCTAATCTACTCAAAATAATTTAAATATAACTTCATTATTAGGGAGCTAAATGAACACTTCTCATGTGAGGTCACTATGGTTACTTTGTTTATTATTCATAGAATCACTCTGCCTTCCCAAACCTTGAGGTTTTAATCATTAGAAAAACATTTGTTTTACTGACATCTGGTTCCCTTATTTCTATGTATTGCCACATCATACATAGAGGCATTCTAAAATTTTGAACGCCTTTGCTAAAAGCTCTTAAATGAAATATAGCTTTATTTTACTATTGTTAAGTAACTGACCAAATTTCGTGCAATCCTTGAGGGTTTTGTGGGTTTTTTTTTTTCTTTCTTTTTTTGCTTCACAGGAAGCAAAGACATTTACTGTGTATTGCAGAAATATTAAGGAAAAAAATATTGGAACCATTTCCTGACATCTGTAACCCATTTTATTTTTCCTTTTACAGCTATAGCATTATAGCTTGTGGCCATGTCACTGAGTTGCTTAATTATCAATACCATTTATATGCTTATCTGCTAAATAGACTTCATAGATTTCCTTAAACACACAACTCAGCATCCCTAGATCATTTTTCTCACCGTATTCTAAAGCTTTATTCCATATATTACATACTCAAACATTTGTTAAACCACATGGCTCACCAACATAGATTGCTATGTTATTTTATACAATAGATTTTAAAATACAGATGCTTAGTATTTTTTTGTGAATTGTGTTTCCATGTAAGCTCATTCCATCTTTTCTAGCATGACTGAGACCAATGAAATTAAAAATACTGTTGTACTCAATAATGGAGTTAAAAGATGAGTAAAAGTCACCTGCATTCAAGCCCAAGAACAAGGCTTCCTAAATTTTGACTAATGTTTGCCAGTCTATGAAAACAGCACACTGGACTTTCCTTCCACATTTCCTGTACCCTTCAAGGAAGGGTGAAAACAAAGATTATGCAAAAACTAATTCTTTGAAAGTAGAACGTTCCCCTCCAAGTCTAAAATGCATGACAGTTAACAGTACTAATTGTTCAGTAATCACACCCTATTGTGTGTGATCTTCCTTTCTTAATAGTGCCTCTGGTAATAACATACACATAGCTATTAAGGTCGAGAACTTCCAAAGAGAAATGGTTGACTCTTGACCACTGACACCATCATCCCCATCTTCCTACCCACAACTCACTTTTTTCTTGGTTTTGTGGGCGTCACCTATCTACAATGACATTTTAGTATAATAAGTGATATCTTTGATAGTAGAAATGCTGTTTTACTTGGAAGTAGGCTATGTTTTCTATGTAGAATTTTATGCTGATATAATTTTGTGATTTATATATATTTTTAACTGTTCCTATATATTCCCATTTACAACACCTGATTATAAAGAAAATTTTCATGGAAATTTTATTTTATAAATTTTTTTTTATTTTTCAACTACTCTAAAAACTCTACATGTTAGATGTATCTAAACTGAGCATTTAAAGTCATTGAGTGACTTCTTACTTAAACATGAAGATTTTACCAGATACTTTCTATTGAAGTGGGCATTTAACCTTTACTAATCTGATTTGTGAGGTAAACCCTTTTCCTTTTCAGATTTGTAGAATTCAAACAAAGGCAAATTTAAATTGCAGACTTCTATTGAAGACTTCCAATTTTACACACTCTGTCTGTGTAAACTGAATCATTTACTCAAAGAAACTTAGATGTTATCTAAGCACATTATTTCACCCTATGTATTAATCCTACTGAATCCATTAAAAGTGATTATCTAGCTTCAGTTGATTGCTTTGCAGGCATATAGTTACTTACCATCTTACAAGCAGCTCATATTTTTCTTAGCCAGCTTTGTTTGTTAGTAAGTTTATTTTAATATTAACCTGAGAGGGAAAGTGCCTGTGAATTTTATTAATCTATGAATTGGAAACATGCACACCAGAAAGGCAGATCTTTGGCTCCCTGCTGACAGATCCTGAGGGAATCTGTCCCTTTCCACAGCCCTAGTGAGGATAACCATGTGTACATCACATGACGTGGGCTGAGTAAATCAGAAATGACGGGCACTGGAGTTGTGAGAAATCAGTAACTCTGATCTAGTGGCTGTGTTGGCATGTGTGCAAATAGAGGAAGCTGCCAGGCAGAGAGAAGACAGAGCATATGCTCAAAAGAAGCAGTTACAATTACGTTATCATAATGACTTTCATTTATTGAGTGCGTACTGTCTCAGGCACTGTCCTAAGCCTTTTACATGCGTTATCTTGTTTAATCCTATAAGAAAAGTACTGTTACTACTTTTTTACAAAAAAAGGAACCAAGGCACTGAGACATTAAGTGACTCACCACAGTTCACAAACTTAGTAAATAATAGAGATAATGTTTGAGACTAGACACTCTAACCTCAGATACCATATATATATATATATATATATATATATATATATATAAATTTTTTTTTTTTTTTTGCAGTACGAGGGCCTGTCACTGCTGTGGCCTCTCCCGTTGCGGAGCACAGGCTCCGGACACACAGGCTCAGCGGCCATGGCTCACGGGCCCAGCCGCTCCGCGGCATGTGGGATCCTCCCGGACCGGGGCACGAACCGGTGTCCCCTGCATCGGCAGGCGGACTCTCAACCACTGCGCCACCAGGGAAGCCCAGATTCCACATTTTATCACTTAGATTATACTCAGCATCTGAACCCGTTCAGGGCCCTAAAGAGACAGCGGAGGCAGCTGCCTAAGAACTCCACAGTTGAGTTCTGTGTTGTTATTGTTTTTTTTCTTTTCTCCCCTTTTCCTTAAGCTACACTGAGTGAATTTTGATTCCTTGTAGCCATAGATCCCTGCCCATGAAATGGATTTGATTATTCATGTTATTCTAGGTTTTGCTCGCATAAAGAACTCTGAGTGTTATAGATTCATTGCTGGGATTCTAGATGCAAAGCAGAACACATCAACTTTGAAATTATTTACTGCTACAGATAAAAACCCTTTTTTCTGAAAAGGTCCAAGTAACTACTGAATTTATAATGAGGTGTGTTTATGAAAAATTTGCACATGAAAGCAGCACAACGTGGTCTGCATTGGAATTAATATTAAGGACGCAGACATCAACCAAGTGGTCTTACCTATGGATTGAGAACAGTTTTCGCTATGTGGTGCTCAAGAAGTTATAACATTTCTCTTGGCTTTTTCATTAGTCAGGAACGTTGATGACGAAGGCCCTTCTAATCACTTCCTGTTCTCTGTTTTGCAAAAATATCTGTAATTTTACCACTATAAAAACAATATTGAATTAGACATGTGTGTCTTCTTTGGAAGGCACAGAAAACAGGAAATTGGCAAGAGAAAATGAATCAGAGCATGTGTAGCAGAGGAGAAAGTAGGAGGCAAACATTTATGAGGAAGAGAAATCAAGTGTACGGTAAGAATACATCTCAGAAGGGAATCACAGGGGCTTCCCTGGTGGCGCAGTGGTTGAGAGTCCGCCTGCCGATGCAGGGGACACGGGTTCGTGCCCCGGCCCGGGAAGATCCCACATCCCGTGGAGCGGCTGGGCCCGTGAGCCATGGC
>NC_041219.1:83095283-83102544 GCF_002837175.3 Physeter macrocephalus | reverse complement strand
CGTGAGCCATGGCTGCTGAGCCTGTGCGTCCGGAGCCTGTGCTCCACAACGGGAGAGGCCACAACAGTGAGAGGCCCGCGTACCGCTAAAAAAAAAAAAAAAAAAAAAAAAAAGGGAATCACATTGGATTATTGATCAGAACATAAAATTATGTACAAAAGTCCACCCCTTCCAAACTGGGAGAAATATTTATAATATTTTGTTGTTAGTCATAATATTACTTTAAAACGTTACCCTTCACACCAGTGTCTGAGTTTACGGCCTTTCGTCGGCTTTCCTTAGCTATGTAGTTGGCCCACTGATTGTATTTACAAACCCAGCCCAAACATAGTCTGGTTTTGCAGGCCAATCTGAATAGAGGCAGAATATGTAATTAGTCTCTGCCCAGGATTCTAGGAAGTGGTGAGGCTAAGCTGGAATGGGGTGCCCCATTACTGACAATTGTATCCTCTAATATTTAATATGACTTGAATGTCCCATTCTCTGTGCAGATGTCTAACACTATTCTCCGTGTACCAGAATTGCCAAGCTACTAATTGTTTTCCTCTCATTCTTAGATTACAAAGACCTTGAGAGGTGAAATCACGTCATAGTTTCTTGAGATCCACATACAGAGTGTTCCCCACTGTTTATTTCTTTCTGACAGACTGAGTCAACTTCTAGAATCATTGGCCCTTACACTGCCTTGTCTTGAGTGTGAGCAAACTATCACATGTTACTGTTTGGTATTTTGTGGTACTGATAGGTAATTTAAACTTTTTTTGAAGTTGTTTAGTATTGTTATTGTTTTACCATATGCACGCCAGAGTAAAAGGTCAACATTCCTTTAAATGCTTCTCTTACAATTTGGTTAAAACTAAGACAGTGCAAATTAGACCGTTTGGGTATGTGGTGTGAGTGCAGTTTTGTTTCAGTGTTTAAGGTACATAAACATCAGTTTTACAAATTTGTTTTATTAAAATATGAAAACTTTTTTCTATATAGAAGCTAGGAAAGTATGATTTTTTTTTTTATCCTGTCCATTTGGGGGAGGGTAAGGAAGTGGATGGTGCACAGAGAAATACCTATTCATGTTAACTCAGGGATGAAAATTTATCTTTGCTTTGAGGAAATTGCATTTTAGTTATATTTTCAGTATTTCCTCATATGTTTGTAACTTTATTTCCTTTACCATTCCATCCTCCAATCACACACGTCTTTGTGTTCTCTGACTCTCCTTTTTTTTTTTTTTTTTTTTTTTTCCCCTGTACGCGGGCCTCTCACTGTTGTGGCCTCTCCCCCGTTGCGGAGCACAGGCTCCGGACGCGCAGGCTCAGCGGCCACGGCTCACGGGCCCAGCCGCTCTGTGGCATGTGGGATCTTCCCGGACCGGGGGACGAACCCATGTTCCCTGCATCGGCAGGCGGACTCTCAGCCACTGCGCCACCACGGAAGCCCTCTGACTCTTCTGATTGAAGTAAATGTGAAATTAATGCCTTAGTCACCACATTCTACACTCAGAGTGAGAAGGTGGTATAAATGTACTATGTGTCTCCCACGTATGTGTGCTCACATAAGGTAAATTGTTAAGTAAGCTAGAGAACTATCTTTTAATTAACGATAAGCTAACATTAGAAGTATCTATTTAATTACATGTTCAAACATAATGATCAACCTGCTTATATGTTGCTGGGATGCTGTCCAAACCTGTATAATCTTCCTTTCAGGCTGAAAAGTATGTTGTGTTCCCTTCTTACTCTTGGTGATTTAAAATAGAACACAGAAATTTGTCAAACATTTCAATCTAACCTACTCCATATATTGATAAGATAAATCAGGCTATAATTATTTTTTTCGGTCATCAAAGAGAATGAAGTACCTAGGTCTTTTATCCATTTTTCTATGTGATTATCTTTTTGTTGCTTAGAGTCTTTATATATCCCATGTATTCTCTCTCTCTCTATATATATATAAATATTACAGATACCTTCCTTCAAATTAAGGCTTTCTTTTTCATTTTCTGTATAGTGTCTTTTGACAACTGGTTCTGAATTTTAATAGCTGAATTTATCAGTTATTTTCATCCTTTTTTGCTTGTTTGTTTAATTTATTACTCCTTGTTTAATACATCCCTTCCTGACCCCAAGGTCATAATGATACTATCATAAATGTCCCTCAGTACTGTCCAATAGACCTTTCTGCACTGATGGAAATATTTTATACCTGGCACTGCCCAATATGGTAGCCACTAACCACATGTTACTTTTGAGTACTTGAAATGTGAACAATGTGACTGAGGAGCTAAATTTTAAAATTTAATTTCAATTAATTTACGTAGAAATTTAAATAGCCCCATGTGGCTATTGACTATTGTATTGGCTAGCTGAGCTGTGGCTTTGTTTTATCATGAAGGGTGATTCACCTTATGTTCATTTTTCTGCAGGGTGTGAGGGGAAAACCTAGGGTCATATTTTCCCATATGGGTGACCAGTTGGCCTAGAACAACAGTTTTTTTTCCTACTGATTGATAATACTAGTTTTGAAATAAAAATAAATTATGTGTGTGTGTGTGTTTCCTGGCTTTCTGTTGTGTTCCTTGATGAATTCATCTACCCTGGTACTGGTGCCTCTCACTGTCAGGCACCAAAGCTTTATAATAAGCCTTGATATTTAGTCATGTTCATCCCACTCCTTTGGTTCTATTTCAGAAATGACTTTGCCATTCTAGGCCTTTGATCTTTCAATACATTTTAGACTCAGGTTTTCAAGTTAAAAAAAAAATGGCATTTTTCATTGCATTTGAATCAATACATCTACTTGGCATTTTTATGATATTGAAACTTTCAATTCATGAGCGTGATTTATCTCTATTCGTTCAGGTCTTCTTTCACGGGCTCCATTTGTTTTGAATCTATAAAGGATTTGGTATATTTTGTTATATTTTAAAGGAAGAACTATATGTTGAAGATACTATGTCTGTTGTCTTTTTAAAACCACATATTCTAATCTCTCAAACGGGTAACATTAAGTATGATGTTACAGATTTTTGTTTAGTTTTTTGTCGTTTTTATAGATAGCAGACTGAGGAATTTTTCTTCAATATTTACTTTGGTAGAATTTTGAGATGATTTAAACATTTTTCCTTTATTGTGGTGAATTATAGTAATTGGTTTAAAAATACTTACTTATTTATTATTTGTATTTTGGCCCTCAGGTATTCAGAATTGAATTAAAGACTAATCATAATCTTTAGGTTGTGACATGCTCTCATCATTCATAGCTATGTTTAATTATTTGTTAACATAATGAAAATTAATGAACCCATCAACCAATTCAAGAATTAGAATATTAACGTAAATGTAAACTTACCTATGTGCATCTCCCTGGTCTCATTCTTTGATCCTTATCCACCCATCCCCCCACCCCTTCCCAGAGCTAACCACTATTGGAAGTTTTGTATTTATTATTCATTTGCTTTCCTTTTCTTTTGTTCGGTTTTAGTAAGTTATATTTGGGCAAAAGTTGTTGTTAGTTTTTTTTAATGTTTAGTTCTTGTACAATTATTCGTGGTCTCTTACTGTTTAATTATATTTTAATCCTTTTCTGTTTAAAGCATACTCAATTTATATTTTCTGGTTGATAATTTTGCTGTCTAATGTATTTATGGACCAGATTCTACTACCTGTAGTTTCTCCTGGTTCTTGCTTAATAATGCCTTTCAAATGAGTATTACTTGGATCTTCATCATGCAAGAATTATTTGAAGCTTGGACTAAGCTGGATTTCTAGTTGAGAGAATTTGTATTTCCTTTTTCCAGGGCCTGGGATATTACCCAATACTATAAACTGTTTTTAGATGTTTGAACCACCTTGACAGTACGAAATTGGAGGGCAAAGTCATGTGAGGGACTACTGTAGGTTATGAATCCTCAGGTGATATTTTTTGTTCCCTGTCACCAGTGCCAAATTTAGAGGCAGACTGGTTTCTTTGCAGTTGCCAGCAGTGTGTAGTGTGTGTCTCTGTGTGTCTGTGTTTGTAGCATTGCAAACTTGCAAAATTATTTCTTGTACAATGACGGTACAGTTTTATTGGGTCACAGGAGGGAGTATCACCTTTCAGACTTTCCATCTCTGGCTGACCTTGGGCCTTGTGATCTATTGCAGCTCTTTGGGCTGTGAAACCCCAAGTCCAAGTCTACTTCATTGATCAAATGTCCCAAGAGGAAACCTGAATAAAGTACTCTTCTTAACCACTTGGTTTCCACTTTCAGTTAGTTTCGTTTTCTGGATGTTTCTTACTTTCTTCTAGCTTTCCTGTTTTATGTACAATTTTTTAGTTGCTTTCAATGGAGGGATTTTTATACTATAAAGGACAGAGACTTGCACAAATTAACTCAAGTTGGAAACACAGGGGATTTTCTTGGAGCCGAATTTCAGGAAGTATAGTTAGATCTGGCTGGAAGAGTAATGCAGCCCTGATCTTCCCCCATGGCCTACCGATTTTCCTTTCTGTTGCAGTGCTAAATGACCTCACACTTCTAGTGTCCAACACCATCCAACTGACTCAGTCTCTCCATGTATCACCTCAAATTCTTGAGATAGAAGATAAACTTGTCTTCGCCTCACCTATAGATGGTAGTATGGTGGTATACTATCTAAGGACAGCATGCCACAATGGTTAGAGCTTGGGTTCTGCAGCTAGACCGGCTGGATTTGAAGCTCAGCTCCAAATCTTGCTAGACTTGTAATCTTCGGAAACTTTCTGTGACTCAATTTCTTCATCTGTAAATGGGGATGATAATAATATTCCCTACCTCACAGTTGTAATGAGGGTTAAATGAGTGACTGCATGTGAAGAGTAAAAAGCAAGAGGCTTGGATATAGTGGCTAATCAATAAGTATTAGTTATTTCTTTCTCCTTCTCACTCGATGTAAGCCCTGGTCTAATTGACTATGGCCTGGGGTTAAGATCATGTGGTACCTAGGTATGTTCTACCTAGGTATGTTCCTTTATCATCATTGAGAAGCAGACTGAAAGAAAGGAAGGCAGTAGCAAATGTGCCTAATATAGATTGGTGAAATAGAAACAAAACAATTTGTCAGTTTGGGAAAAACATTTTAAAATATAATTTGCTTTATATAAAAAATATACTTGAATGGTAGAATTGTTACCTAAAGAGACAGCTTTTTTTTTTAATTGGTGTATAGTTGCTTTACAGTGTTGTGTTAGTTTCTGCTGTACAGCAAAGTGAATCAGCTCTATGTATACATATATCCCCTCTTTTTTGGATTTCCTTCCCATTTAGGTCACCACAGAGCACTGAGTAGAGTTCCCTGTGCTATACAGTAGGTTCTCATTAGTTATCTGTTTTATACATAGTAGTGTATATATGTCAATCCCAATCTCCCAATTCATCCCACCCCCCCCTTCTCCCCTTGGTATCCATATGTTTGTTTTCTACGTCTGTGTCTTTATTTCTGCTTTGCAGATAGGTTCGTTCATCTGTACCATCTTTCGAGATTCCACATATATGCATTAATATACGATATTTGTTTTTCTCTTTCTGACTCACCTCACTCTGTATGACAGTCTCTAGTCATATATACAATGGAATATTACTCAGCCATTAAAAGGAAAGAAATTGGGGCATTTGTAGCGGGACAGATGTTTTTAAATAATTACACTGACTGAGCTATATTATGTAACATTTTACACCTGAAAATTTTCCTGTTGCAATTAATCATATACTTATTGACAATCTGTTGTGTATGAAACACCATATTATATAGGAGGAGCAAAAAGGAGGTAAAGCAGAATATGTTAGTAGGTGTAATTACAGATTATAGGAGTAGAATCATGAGCATTTTACAGAAGAAAGTGTCATTCTTTGCCTAAATATTTCTAGGAAAGCCTTAAACATTTCAAGGAATCATTTTCTCTGTCCTTTTTAAGTTCCTCAGTTTTTTTTGTTTATTGGCTTTTTGTTTTTGATGGCTTTGTTTGTTTCTTAAGAGAAGAGCATGTAACATAAAAGTGAAGGTCTGGATTCAACCTAATTCCCTACAAATTAGTACATGCAGTTATGTTCTGGGTTATTTCCAGGCCCTTGGTAACTTAAAAATGAATAAATAAAACTAACCGTGATTTCATTTGTACAGTCTTTTACGATCAACCCAGTGTTTTCATTGATTCATCTCGTTAATTCAGTGAGGTGGATCAACGCGATAATTCTCTCCATTTTACGGATGAATACAACTGAGCGACTTTAAGTGACTCACAGTCACATAACAGTTACGCAGGAGAAAGAGCCTGACTCAAACATAGGAGTTCCCGCCGCTTGCCAGCAACCAGTCCTGTCACAGAAATGAATATACTGCTGTCAGTGTATTAGAGAATGCTCCTGAGCTCAGAATTTTGCCTCTGGATTCAGGCTCACAGCTGATGACAACTTGTTCAGATTGAAAAACAGGGAAAGCAAGTCTGGTAAAAGCAAAAGGGATATAAATTGGAACAAGGACAGTTTTAACTCCTTTGACACTGAGTAAAACATGTCTAAACTTTCCATTTGAATATATGTTATATGGGAGTTCAGTGTGCACCAACAAGGGACTTTGTTCTTATAACATTTATAAATGTTATTTAATATTGGTTTCTTCTAATCTCAAGAACATGGAGAGAAGTACTTGAAAGTACTTGATCTTTAAATGCAGAGTGTATAAATTAATTTGTGTTATTACTTCAGCTGAGTTATCTTGTAAATAAAACTTTTCCCTCATTAGAAAGGAAGCCAATCTTGCCATTCCCCGTAGGTCTCATATCACTTACACCATGCTGTGCTTCATACATTGACCTGGAACCCAGGAGAATTTATGCACAGTTCGTGATTTAAACCAGAAGTAATTTCCTGTGGCATTATGTCACAACATCAACTATGGAAACAAAATCCATTCTTTTTTTGTTTCATTAGAAAAATTTAAATAAATTCCTTCAGAAGTTTATAAAATTTGATAGGCCACTGTTTAGAGTTCTTGCATTGTATAAAAAGTGCAAATCAATGGAATATTACTCAGCCATAAAAAGAAATGAAACTGAGTTATTTGTAATGAGGTGGATAGACCTGGAGTCTGTCATACAGAGTGAAGTAAGTCAGAAGGAGAAAAACAAATATCGTATGCTAACACATATATATGGAATCTAAGAAAAAAAAATGTCATGAAGAGATTAGTGGTAGGACGGGAATAAAACACAGACCTACTATAGCATGGACTTGAGGATATGGGGA
>NC_041219.1:83093847-83095249 GCF_002837175.3 Physeter macrocephalus | reverse complement strand
GGGGGGGTGGGAGGGAGGGAGACGCAAGAGGGAAGGGATATGGGAACATATGTATATGTATAACTGATTCACTTTGTTGTAAAGGAGAAACTAACACACTATTGTAAAACAGTTATACTCCAATAAAGATGTTAAAAAAAAGTGCAAATCCATTTCTTACGTAAACCGTGTTATCATGCAGTTATCTATATGTGTGAGTGTATGTACCAATCTTTTGATTTTTATTTATTTATCTTTATGTCTGATGTTTGTCATTAATTTTTCTAGAGAGAAACTTTAGCTTCCTGAGGAAAAACTTCTTACCTTGAAGTAATGAAATATTTTTGCTCACAAAGCGTCAGAGAAAGTAAGATTAAAATATGGGGACTTTCTCTGGATAAATTTGTCATCTTTACTCAGTTCCTACTCTTTTTTTACATTTTTGTACATTTAGGCAATCTTCCTCCCTGCCTTGGTCTTTTTCCCAGACTTTGCTTTTTCTATCACCTAACACTGTTTATTTCCAAAACCTCTGCTTTTTTTCTTTCCTTGCTCATAATTTCAGTGACATGTCTGTCTTCAGAGTTTCAGCTCCGCCCTCTAAGCTGGTGGTTTCTGAGTCTACAGCCCTTACCCTGACTGATATCTTGCTGCAGTCCTGCATGGCCATTGCCTGTATGATGTTCTTCCATTCATACTGTGCCAGTATTGCAAATCCATTAATATCCACCCAGTCTTCCACACTGGTAACACAAGGTCGTTCTTGACATTTCTTACCATCTAGTACAACCACATTTTCATCAAACCCTTAAGACTCAAGCTATAACCTTGAATCCAACATTTCTTCCCATTCTTGTTGCCACTGCTTTAGTCGGTATCTTTACCATCTTCTACCTGAACTACTCCACAGTTCTTCCCTGCACTTTGTAATTCTCCCCATTGCCCTCAAAGCAATTTTACTGAAAAGCAAATCTAATCATATCTTTCTCATGCTGAAAAACCTATATAGACCTTCCTTTACTGTTGTGATCCTTAGCTTTCTTTTCGCTGTCAAGCACCATCGTATGTTTTCAGTCTCGATTCCTGCTGCTTCTGATAATGCATCCAATGAATCAGGGCCATCATTTGCTACATCAGGAATCATACCTTTGAGCATTCTGCTCTTTATATCTTAAATGACTTATTCTTCTTCTCTAACTGAATGTCTTTCATGACTCAGTTCAATTCTCATTTCCTCTATGAAATCATGCCAGAGTCCCATAGGATGCATTTATTACTTTCATAGGAACTTAATCTACCCCTGCTGTAGCTTTTATCACATTTGACTGTAATTATATGCTTATATGTCTATCTCCTCCACTATGTAGTGAGGAAAAAAACACATCATTTCTTTGTGTGTGTGTGTGTGTGTGTGTGTGTGTGT
>NC_041219.1:83091163-83092728 GCF_002837175.3 Physeter macrocephalus | reverse complement strand
GGGGGGGTGGGAGGGAGGGAGACGCAAGAGGGAAGGGATATGGGAACATATGTATATGTATAACTGATTCACTTTGTTGTAAAGGAGAAACTAACACACTATTGTAAAACAGTTATACTCCAATAAAGATGTTAAAAAAAAGTGCAAATCCATTTCTTACGTAAACCGTGTTATCATGCAGTTATCTATATGTGTGAGTGTATGTACCAATCTTTTGATTTTTATTTATTTATCTTTATGTCTGATGTTTGTCATTAATTTTTCTAGAGAGAAACTTTAGCTTCCTGAGGAAAAACTTCTTACCTTGAAGTAATGAAATATTTTTGCTCACAAAGCGTCAGAGAAAGTAAGATTAAAATATGGGGACTTTCTCTGGATAAATTTGTCATCTTTACTCAGTTCCTACTCTTTTTTTACATTTTTGTACATTTAGGCAATCTTCCTCCCTGCCTTGGTCTTTTTCCCAGACTTTGCTTTTTCTATCACCTAACACTGTTTATTTCCAAAACCTCTGCTTTTTTTCTTTCCTTGCTCATAATTTCAGTGACATGTCTGTCTTCAGAGTTTCAGCTCCGCCCTCTAAGCTGGTGGTTTCTGAGTCTACAGCCCTTACCCTGACTGATATCTTGCTGCAGTCCTGCATGGCCATTGCCTGTATGAT
Organism: Physeter macrocephalus; assembly: GCF_002837175.3. NCBI lineage: Eukaryota > Metazoa > Chordata > Mammalia > Artiodactyla > Physeteridae > Physeter > Physeter macrocephalus. Next base: position 83,092,067 of record NC_041219.1, on the reverse strand, counting down.
GTTCTTCCATTCATACTGTGCCAGTATTGCAAATCCATTAATATCCACCCAGTCTTCCACACTGGTAACACAAGGTCGTTCTTGACATTTCTTACCATCTAGTACAACCACATTTTCATCAAACCCTTAAGACTCAAGCTATAACCTTGAATCCAACATTTCTTCCCATTCTTGTTGCCACTGCTTTAGTCGGTATCTTTACCATCTTCTACCTGAACTACTCCACAGTTCTTCCCTGCACTTTGTAATTTTCCCCATTGCCCTCAAAGCAATTTTACTGAAAAGCAAATCTAATCATATCTTTCTCATGCTGAAAAACCTATATAGACCTTCCTTTACTGTTGTGATCCTTAGCTTTCTTTTCGCTGTCAAGCACCATCGTATGTTTTCAGTCTCGATTCCTGCTGCTTCTGATAATGCATCCAATGAATCAGGGCCATCATTTGCTACATCAGGAATCATACCTTTGAGCATTCTGCTCTTTATATCTTAAATGACTTATTCTTCTTCTCTAACTGAATGTCTTTCATGACTCAGTTCAATTCTCATTTCCTCTATGAAATCATGCCAGAGTCCCATAGGATGCATTTATTACTTTCATAGGAACTTAATCTACCCCTGCTGTAGCTTTTATCACATTTGACTGTAATTATATGCTTATATGTTTATCTCCTCCACTATGTAGTGAGGAAAAAAACACATCATTTCTTTGTGTGTGTGTGTGTGTGTGTGTGTGTGTGTATATTTTAACCCAGCACCTAGCTGAGGGCCTACCATATGGGTTGTCCTCAGTAAATAATAACTGAATAAATAAATGAATCAGGGCTTCCCTGGTGGCGCAGTGGTTGAGAGTCTGCCTGCCGATGCAGGGGATACGGGTTCGTGCCCCGGTCCGGGAAGATCC